>NW_021318608.1:2000069-2091590 GCF_001605985.2 Dendrobium catenatum | reverse complement strand
AAGAACGCACATCATTCGTCGCTTCCAGGGGACGCCCTAGCATTAATACAATTTCTTAAAAGGATTCATTTCATTATTGTTCGACAAGTTTTACGTTGGCTGTCGACTACCTAACGCAATCCTCCACTTTTCTCATCCAGGATTGAGACCTAGCAACGGCAATGTTAACACTAAAAAAGAATATTCTATATATATTCTTTCTTATCTTTTTTTAATATTTATTATTGATCATATCATTATATTTATCAATTTTTTGAATTATACCTCTTTATGATTTTTTTTATCAAAAATAAATCTTACTCTATAAATTAATTCATAATAAAAAAATTTATGTTTGTAAATAGCACATAGTACTACGTCATTATTGACATGGCGTCGCATTTCATGACGCAAATTTTGTGTCATGAAACAGATAGCAGACGTAGATAACCTTATATACACTCTTATGAACAAATGACAAGCTTGTTTAAATAAAATATAGCATTTTGTTTGAGTAACAATTATAATTGTATTTTTCCTTAAGAAAATTAAATTTTTACTAATGTAAAAATATATAATGGAATTCTAGAATAAAATAAAATAAATTAAATTACCATAGTTGTTGTCCTTTGGCTATGGGTTCCACTTTACCTGGCTAGTTTGCAGAAGCCATATGCGTACAGCAAGCTACAGCTCAAGAGAATATAAATTGTCAAATGGCTCGAAGTCCTTTTTTTTTTTAAATAAAAGATGGCCACTTAAATTCTACTCATTAATTTTTTAAAATTTATTTCAATCAATATAATATAAATTCAAGTACTTTGAAGCTCTGTCAAAGATCTTAGGTATCTCTTTATTTATTTATTTAGGGGCATAATTCAATTTTATTTACTATAAAATATAATTACAATTAAAAAAAACAAATTAGAACTCAAAGTGAAATGAGAGATCAAGATTATATTGAGTAGGAGCAGACAACCCGAGTCATGTTTTAAGGTTCACGAGCCAGCTCATTTATAATGAAAAAAAGAAAATGATTATGATTAAAATAATTAGTATAACAAAATGATTAAAATAATAAGAAATCAGAAGAAAAATAATAAATTTCATCACTCTTATCAATCACCTCTCTTCACCTTTTCTAAGATCCACCTTGAATTTAGTTATTTAATGCACATAAAAATGATGAAATTTAATTAAATGTAACTCAAATTAAAAATAATTGTAAAGTCTACAATTTTTTTTAAAATCTCTTGAATAAGAGTCTTAAAATCTCATATTTATAATAAATTGTATAAATCAAATCATTTATGTTGAGCTCGAGTCAACTCAATTGGCTTAAAAGAGGTTGATTCCATTGATAAATCAGATCTAATTAGACAAAGTATTGGCTGCATGTGAGCTCATCATATATCTAAAAAACCTTAAAGGCCAAGAGTTAGCACATCTCTTTCTTATCACAATATTTTAATAGTCATCTTATGTCATTCATATTTACTCATTAATATAAATTTTTTCATATATAGTTATGACTATAGTGACACCTATAAATATGAGGTTAAAGGGCTAATCTAAAGAGAAAATTTAAGCTCTTTATTTTCTGTCAATAAAATATAATGGAGTTCTCCTTGTGCTTATTCTTTCCTCATCTTCCTTTTTTCTCTCATTTTTCCTCTTTCTTTCTCTATTTTTTGTAGTCAATTTTGTTACTAAGATCCAAATGTACGTCACCTACAAATAAATTTCGATTCAAAATATTTTTTTTTCCTAAATTAATTTTCTTTCTATTATAAGTAATCAATTATGAACCAACATAATAAACCTTCAAAAAATAAGATTTTCTTCATACTCGAAATAAAAAAATTAAAATAAAAATCATTTTTTAAATTTATTTTTATCTATATTGTTGAGGTTATTAGCTTTTATTTGTCACCTACAAATAAATTTGGATTCAAAATATTTTTTTTCCTAAATTAATTTTCTTTCTATTATAAGTAATCAATTATGAACCAACATAATAAACCTTCAAAAAATAAGATTTTCTTCATACTCGAAATAAAAAAATTAAAATAAAAATCATTTTTAAATTTATTTTTATCTATATTGTTGAGGTGCTTAGCTTTTATTTTGGTCCTTTAATTATTATTATTTTTCTTTATTAATACAAGAGCTCTGTCCAAAATTTTCCGAAAAAAAAAAAATCTAACATGAAGTAGTTACCCATTAGTTCTTTCTCATTTACTAATTTAATTTATTTTAATTTCTATATATGATATCTATTTTAAAAGAAATTAATGATTATACAAAAAACAATATAATAAATTTGAAATAGAATATCTGAATCAAATTTCCTCCTAATAGAAGAAAGATGACAAAATAGTACACATCTGAACTAGCCGTTGGCGACTTTAAGAAAAGAATAAAAAGAAAGAGAAAACACCATTAAAGCTGTGGGGCGGTGCCCTACAGCATTCCATTGAAAGGCCACACACGCTGGATCCATGACCCCACCATCGAGAACAAAACCCCCAACGGCTACCTTGCATCGGTGGCGCCAGATCACCGACCGTTGATCACGGGCCCAACAACGCCTTTCTCTTCTCTTCCTCTTTTCTAAACTCATTTATAACCACTAGGCAGCCAGATCCGCTTGCTCATCACAGTCTTACGTCTTCGACCTCCACCACTCTCTCTTTCTCACACTAAGCTTCCAAAGGCTGCTCGCCATGACTGTGGAAGTGAGCCCGGAGCAAACCCAAATGGTTGAATCCGCTGTGAAGGGAGAAGAGCCAGTGAAGCTGGAGGAGACTGCAGCAGAAGAGAAGAAAGCAGAGGTTTCCGATGGCAAGTATCCCTCTTCGGATCACAGCTCGGCAGTCGTTGAGAGAAGCCCCTCCTTCAAAGAGGAGAGCAACTTCCTCTCCGACCTCAAGGAGAGCGAAAGGAGGGCCTTGTTTGAGCTGCAAAGCAAGCTTGAAGAAGCCATTGCCGAAGGAAATCTTCTTAAGAAAGACAGCAAAGAGACAGATGAAGATTTTTCAATATGGGGAGTGCCTCTCTTGCCCAGCAAAGGCGGTAAGAGCACCGACGTCGTCCTCCTCAAATTCCTCCGTGCCCGTGAGTTCAAGGTCAAGGATGCATTTGATATGTTAAAGAATACGCTTCGGTGGAGGAAGGAGAATAAAGTTGATTCCATTCTCGATGAGGAGGATATCAGGGATGAGTTTGGGAAGGCGGGATTCATCAATGGTCTTGATAGGGAAGGGCATCCTGTCTGCTACAATGTTCTTGGTGTTTTCCAGGATGCTGAGATGAGCAGGATAGTATTTGGTAGCGACGAAGGACGCAAGAAGTTTTTGAGGTCGAGGGTACAGCTGATGGAGCAGGGGATCAAGGAGCTTGACATGAGACCTGGTGAGGTTTCTTCTCTGCTCCATATTACTGATCTCAAGGATGTAATTGGCTTGTCCAAGAAGGAGGTTAGGGACACCATTAAGCAGGCTGTGCATCTTCTACAAGATAATTACCCTGAATTCGTTGCAAAAAATGTAAGATCTGTTCATGCCCTTCCATAGATTATGAATCATTTTCAGCTATTCCTATTAACGACTGTCAGATGGCAGATAGCACATTTTAATTGTAAAGTTTTGTTTTTTTGTTTGATGAAGTTTATTTGTTATTTTGAAGTTCACTTAAATTAAAATAGTTTTCTACCTTTAAAGTCAATTTTAATTTTTTTAATTACTAATAGGATTTCATTTTGGCAGAAATACAGCTAACTATCTTTCAAATTAGGCCAAACAAGCAAAGAGAACTTGATTTGTTTTCATGCTTCTGCAGGTAATAATCAACGCCCCTTTTTGGTACTATGCTCTCAATGCAATCCTATCCCCTTTCCTAACTCAGAGAACAAAAAGCAAATTTGTTGTTGTTCGTCCTGCAAAGGTTACCGAAACTCTTCTCAAGTAAGCCGTTCGTTTCTGTTTGAAAATCTTTTGGGCCTCACTAAAATTTGAAAATTAAGTCACTCTGACAAAAAAAAAATGTTATTCTTTGTCAGATATATTTCTCCTGAGGCTATTCCTACACAGTATGGTGGTCTTAAACGTGAGAATGACAACGAGTTCTCAATGGAAGAAGGGAGAGTATTAGAACTGACCGTTAAAGCTGCTTCGGTTGGGACAATTGAAATCCCTGCACTTGAGGTATGGCTACTTCTGTCAAATCTCTATAGTGCTCTTCCAGTGAATTCGAGGTTGTCGTCAGTTTGAAAAGGCTTTGTTTTTGTTTTGTTTTGTTTTTCAGTTTCACTTGAAGAAAGACATATATCATTATTGCTTGTTTTGCAACGCTCTAATCTCCCGGATGACAACTCATAAGTTGTTTTCACAGTTGAATAATACATAAAATAGAAGCAGAATTATCAGAACATAAAACATATTTCCTATATTTAATATCTTCTTCTGAAATTACAAACCTGAAAATATAAAATAGAGGTGAATCCAAACATGAACAAAGAATTTATCTGCTTACAACTTTTTGAAGGTCCTACACATACCTTATGATGTTCAAAGCTATAAAGAATAGTAGTAGTTTGTGTTGATTCTTAAAAATCATCTTCTATGTATATTAGGTGAAATACAAGTGTTTGCTTGTTTTCTGTTGTTGATTTGTATCTTCATATAAAATGCAGACAGGAACAACTCTCCTCTGGGATTTTGTTGTCCTGGGTTGGGAAGTGAACTATACAGCAGAGTTTGTGCCAAGTGATGAAGGTTCTTATACAATAATTGTTCAGAAAGGAAAGAGAATAGCATCTCAGGAGGAGCCAATCCGCAACTCATTTCGGAACAACGAGCCTGGCAAAGTTATTCTCACCATTGAAAACAGCACATTGAAGAAGAAGAGGGTTTTCTATAGGTACAAGGTGATAAGTGCTTGACTGCTTTCATTCTTTTGAGAAAGTGAGACTTTGTGGAAGTAGAATCATTCTTTTAGGATATTTGAACGTTTATGATTTGGAGAGTTTAACGTGGAAAAGTTTGTGAGTCGGTTACAGTATACTTTTTAGGATTATTGTTAAGTTATAGAACATTATCATTCTTTCAAGGTTGAGTATTGATTTCCGACGTCCAGATTTTATTCTATTTTCATTATGATTGTAATAACAATATATGTTATGGAGTTTTTATCTCATTTGTGTTGTGTGCAAGCTTTCTTTCAATAATGAAATTTGTGATGAAGAGTTTAACAAAATAGTAATCTTCCCTAAAGTAAGTGCAATAAAATTTTCACGTCTTCTACAGATTTGTAGTGAGGAGATTAAAAGATTCATGTGGTCAGAGAATGAGTTTGTTTTGTATCTTGTAGTGATCTGATTATTTTTTTCATTTTTTGTATGCCTTATATTCTCATTTTGATGAACAGAAGCCATAATGTAATGACAACCGTGAAGGACAACTCACACACAGCAAGTTCCAAATTAATAATATAGCTTAATACATAGTGCGTGGTCCTCCCTGTTATTTAAATCAAATAAACCATTTCTCACCTTTGAGCTTTTCGTTTGGGACAGCTTTCTTGCTGCTTCTTAAAACAGCTTTTTAGTTTAAAAATTAACTAAAAAACTGCTTTAAGAAGCAATTAAAAAGCCAGTCTAAAAAAATTAAGTAGAAAAGAGGGGAGGTATGCTCTGCTCATTCCTGAACAAGTTATTAGGATCAACATTACCCTTCACGTAAGCCAATCTCTTGAAGTTACCTTTATAGTACCTTTCACCCCACCTTCTTGCCTCCCAATAACTTGTCTTGTTCCCCATAACGTCCGTTCCAATGTCTAAATCCCTGTAGTTCAGATAAGCAGCCCTTGGATTCTTAGAAACATAAGGAGTCATGAACTTGTAAAACCTCCTCAGCCAATCCACATGCTTCTTACTTACTGCAGCATTATTTTCCACCCACCTCTCTGTCAAATAATGAACGTTATAAAGGTTTCCTTTCCTATGAGGAAAGGCTGTCTCAGTCTCAGAGATTTCATCCATTCTCCCACCCCACGGATCTATGATCATCATAGGTTGCTCTCCTTTCTTGAGGAAACGCCTCAGTATTCTACTCCAGCCTTCTAATGGGATGGGTTTTGTGAAGAAGTCGGATTTGTGCTTGAAGGAGGTGTTGTACACAGGAGAATATCTCTCAAGCAGAATGCTCAAAGGCTTCCCTTGGTATCCTGCAAATAAATTAAATTAATTTTGTTAGCTTCTATTTCAACAAATTTAAATATGTATATTCACATACACATATTGTTTTGAAATTGGATTGCATATTTAAATTTAATATTATTTTAAAATTGTGATTGGAAATATATTCATTAATGATTTATACATCCTCATTTTTCGCTCTTCTTATTTCACTTGAAATATGTATGAAGCGAAGAGACACAATGAGGTGGTATAAAGAGTGGTCGGTATAATCTCTCATTCTAGTAATGAATTTTTTTGTGTGATGTGACTTAGTTGTTTTTTCTGATTTTGAATTTTCATATTAAATCTTGGTGTTCTTTTTTTTTTTCGCTATGTGATTATACTTCAATAGAGAGAAGTTCATTTATCAAAAATATTTTTTATTGCGTCTTGGAATATTCACAGCGGTAGAGAAATATATAGACTAACGTTTTAGAGTTGTATGAAGATCCAGCACACAAACAGATGAAAAAGAGGGTGCAGCATTCATAAGAGACAGCAAGATTTTTACGTAGAAACCCCTAAAAAGGGGAAAAATCATGGATCTGACCCTGTTTGAATGAATACACTAGTATTGTAGTCGATTACAAATGAGGCTCTCTTCATTGGGGGGAAGGCTTTGGCTTGATGTAATAAATATCTTATAAATTGCATTACATGAGCGAACTTGAAATAATCATTAATGATATGTTGCTTGGTCGACAAGACCATAATTGACGGGAGATGAAGGTCAAAAAGACCGTTCCAGTATGGTGGTAGTCGGAAGGACCGTAATTAACGAAGGAGGTCAGAAGGACCATAGTCGGCGGACAAATGTGGTCGAAAGGACCATTATTGGCAAACTACGAAGGTAGGAAAAACCATTGCCAGGCGACAGAGGTCAAAAAACCCGTAATCGACGAAGGAGGTCGGAAGGACCATAACCAGCTGACGACGGAGGTCAAAAGAACCGTTGTTGGAGGGTGACGGAGGTCGAAAGTCCTGCGATGCGCGGAAGTTTGGCGTCAGGTAGAAGTTCGATGATGGACGGAAGTCCAGGGACGAGAAGAAGTCCGACGTCGGATAGAAATCTGGCGACAAGCTGAAGTCCTGCATTGGGTATAAGTTTGGCGACGGGTAGAAGTTTGGTGACAGGTAGAAGTCCGACATTAGGTGGAAGTCCTACTTAGGGTAGAAATTCGGTGACGGACGAAAGTCCAGCGTCGAGTAGAAATTTGGTGACGGGCCGAAGTCCGGTGTCAGTTGGTGGCCGGGCAGAAATCCGACATCAGTTGGTGGCCGGGTAGAAATCCGACGTCAGTCGGCGGTTGGGCAGAACTCCGGCATCAATCGCCTGTTGGGTGGAAGTCCAACGGTGGTTAAGGAAGATATTGGTGGCAAGAGAGCTCTCTTCCTTCTCTTCTTCCTTCCTTGCTTGGGGCCCTCCTTCCTACTCTCTCCATCAAAAATGATAGGTCTATTTATAGATTTATGAGAGTGGCATGTCCAATAAATAATAGGAAGTTCAAGGGTATATGGGGAGTGGTTTGATGAATGGACGGCCGATGTTGAATCCCTTGATCGTGGACCACTTATTGTGCATTTTAATGTCATAATGATACTAGAATTTGGTGATCTTGGGCTTGTTGGATTCGTCTAGCCGCTCGATTTGACTATAAGCATGTCACATTTGAAGACCATTTGGTAATCAAATTTATGGTTTGAAACTTTGAAATGCGCTTCAAGTCTTTGATTTGGACTCATTTGTGCTCAGATTGAGTTGAATTTGATGTTGTTGGGTTCGCATTTCCGAGAAGTTCAATTCAACTGTAAGTTTGCTAAAATCAGAGTTCAAATGGTCTCTGATTTGATCTATGATTTAATTTTTGAAGTTTTCAACTTGATTTTTGTCTTGAGATTCGTGCCCAATAAAGATAATTTTTTAATGATATATCAATTTTAAAACAAAATTTAATTAAAATCTGCTAGCCAAATAACTAAAAAAAACTAGCACCTTTACCTGCAAAATAAAGAACTGACTCAATCCAGCGCATCTCAATACAATCCTCTGCCTTCAACTGGAGTTCCGGAAACCAATCCTCCATGATAAGAAGCAGCTCTTTCATCTCACCAACGAACAGCGAGTTAAAAGAAACCTGTACTGTTCTTTTTGTCTTATTCTGATCGTCATATTCACTATCATTTCCCACCACCGTAAAAACTGTTCTTATAAACAATCTCTTATCCACCTTATGAGCTATTCGCTGCCATTTATCCACAAGCTTCGTCGCTCCCTCCTCCAATGTCTTTGAGACTGTGAACACAGTTACCTTGTTTGGAACCTCCACAAGCCTCACCTTATAAGCCAGAATAATCCCAAAGCTCGCTCCTCCTCCGCCTCTCAACGCCCAAAATAGATCTTCCCCCATGATTTTTCTATCCACTATCTCTCCGCTTGCGACGACGATTCGGATGTCTTCCACGTTGTCGCTCGCCAACCCGAAAGACCTGTAAAAACAATTATAGTAGGAATACATATTACAAAATTATAAGAGCTCAAAGTCTGACTATTTTTATTTCGTTAGTGTAATTGTGTAATTCCCAGGAGGTCATTTATTATAGGATTTTTCATATTTATAGTAAAATATATTTAATACTTTAAAATAAATAAACAAACTCTCATAAAAATATTTGATGGTTAGCCCCAACTTTATTAATTAATTTCAAAATTAAAACCTGATCATCGTCCCCAATCCACCTCCGCTTAAATGTCCGCCTACGCCGACTGTCGGACAGAGGCCCGCCGGAAATGCGACGGTGCTACTCTTGTTAGCTATGGTGTGGTAGAGCTTGCCAAGAGAAGCACCTGCTTGCACCCAAGCTGTACGAGAGTACCTATAATCCACGTTAATGGAGGATAAAAATTGGAGATCGATAAGCACGAACTGGCTCGAAGTGGAAGTGTAGGAGAGACCCTCATAGTCATGGCCACCGCTTCGGGTGCGGATAGGAATGGAGAGGCTGCCGGAGCAGAGAACGGCAGCTTGAACGTGATTTTCTACGGCGGGGAGGAAGATGAGAAGTGGCTTGAAGGAGTTGAGGAGGGCGCGGCGGTTGCGGACGGAGGAGAAGAAGAAGTAGTTGTAGGAAGGGGAGTGAGGAGTGAAGTAGAGATGGGAGGGAACAGAGTGGTTGCGGAGGCATTGTATGTAAGAGTTCTGACCGAGTTTGTTGTATTGATCAGCGTTAATGGCGTTGGAAGAAAGTAAGAGGAAGAAGATAGATGGAAGGATGAGGAGTTCAATGGAGGAGGGGATAAGGAGGTTCTTCATCCCCCTTCTTTTTTTGGTTTGTGGTGTTGGGGTGCGTGCATTAATTTCTCTAATTAAATGGGTAAATTAGATGCTCAACAAATTTTAGGAGAGATTATTGGGTTTGGACATAGGATAAGGGTTACCGATTGCTACTTCAGAGTACCGAGTAATACTGAACTCGATGTTGTGAAGTATTGAGTTCGGTACTCCACAGTACCGAGCAGTACTGAGCTCAGTACCGCTCGGTACTGTGGAGTACCGAGTTCATACAGAGCTCAGTACCTAGTAAGTGGTGATGTGGCGCATTTTCATTGGGCTCTGGACGTCGTCCGGTGTCCGAACCCAACAATTTCCAAAATTTTATGGAATTACATGCGAGGTAGTTAAAATTATTTAATTTATATATGTGAAATTTAAATTCATTATTTACATACTATAATTTTTTAATATATTACATTACCAATTTTTGTCAAAGTCCTCAACAATGAAGAGAAATTCGAGATGGGTTTTGACCGGTCAATTAAAAAAAAAAAAAAAAAGAAATCACAATGAGATCTCATTAGGATGAGGATTCAAAACATGACCAATGTATTGATGACAAGCGGTGGGTTTTCATTGGTGAATGCAACGGGACCATCGATTTGATTCGATAATCAGACTAAATTAATATTTTTTCTTATTTAAAAATTTAAATGATAGGTATGTAAATAAGAAAATTTAAGTATTAATTATATAATTATACGTGTTTTGCATGTAAATTTTCCAAATATTTAACGTGGGCTTATATATTCATATTAATTATATATTTTACGGTATTTAAAATTTTATTAAATTATGATTAAATTTAAATTTATTATTGAATTTTTTAGGAAATGAAATAGATGTCAAATTTCTTTTATTTTATTTTTATGATGAGTTAAAATAAAATGAAATACACCGTACGACAATTTTCTTATCGTCTAATATTGTATCCTTAGCAAATAAGACCCTTTTTAAGAACTTTGGAAACATTAATAATTTTTTATTTTTTCCGCGAATAAATTCAGATAAAATTTCGACTTTTTTTATAATTTAATATAAAATATTTATTCCGTCAATATTATTTTCGTCGCTTGTGAATGTTTTTTAAGAAGTTTTGTTTTTTTTCTTTTAAATGTCGTGGCCGTCCCGTATATTTTAAATAAAACTTCTTTGATAAATTTCTAATAAGTTTTTTTTTTCTTTTGTTTTTTTTTTATTACTTATTGGTTTAGCTTATTTTAATATGTTCTATATCATAAGAAGTTTTATTTATTTGGACTGTTAGCTTGGATTGTTAGCTTGGAATGGAATCAAAAACTGTTCATTGATAGCAGAAGTTAGGGGTGTCAATATTGGACCTGATCGGAAAATTCGATCCGAAAATTTTCGGGCTTGGTTTGACCCGAACCCAAAATGGGTCGGATTCGGGTTCAACAATTCAACCCGTTTCAAAAATCAGTTCCATTTCGGATTGACCCTTTGACCCAAAATTAACCTAAAAACCCGAAATTGGCCCGACAACCCAATGTTGACCCGTTTTGACCCGAAAAACAAAGATTGACCTATTTTTTTACCCGAAAACTAGCACTTTTTTGTTGACACCGGGTCATTCGGGTGGGGTTAGGTTGAACCGGACCTGAAGAGGGTCAAGTTCGGGTTCGGAAAATCGACCCGTTTGCAAAAAAAAAAAAAAAAACATATCAGATTCGGGTTGACCCGAAAAGTGTCGGGTCAGTTTCGGGTTCGACCCGAACCCGACCTGTGACCCAAAATTGACACCCATAGCAAAAGTCTTTAAAAGTACTTTTTAAGATTTTAAATTGAGTTTCTTTAATATTAAATTTATATTTTTTTTATTTCAAAATTTTATTTGATTGCCATTTTTAGTGCTCTGATTTCGCTCACGTTAGAGATATAAACAAATTTAGTCAAGCTCGAGTCATCATTGACATGAGTTTGAGCTTGATAAATTAATTGAGTTGGTTCAATTGGAGTGTGAGCTGAAGCTTAATTTTGTGAATTTGTTTTAGCTCATTTTAGCGAAAGAAAGAAATTCAAGCACTTATTATAATAAATTATAAAACAAATGTGAAATTAGAAGATAAATAATAAAGAATCGCATAATATAAGAAAGTGAGATATAATTTTACAGAGTGGTTTACATACATACAACTTTATATAATGTTATTTTACATCCAAAACTTTAATATTTCATGCCTACCATTATAGACAACCTTAATATCAAATATGTCACTCTTATATTTTATTCCTACCACCCATAGACAACTTAAATATCAAATTAGTCACTCATATATTTTATTTCTACCACCCAGATATTCATATAAACTTTAATATTTCATTCGTTGCACACATATTTGATATATGGGTGATAGTCATAAAATATTAAAGTTTTTTTTTTTGTGGTAGATATGTAAATAATATGATATAAAATGATATTTACATAAATCCCTCAATTTTAAAATATTTTTGATATTTTAATACCTGAACTCTTGAATTCTAATATATATTTAAGTGTATTTATATTAATATTTTTTAAATAGTACAGCTCGTGAGCTAATGAGTCAAGTTTAAGTTGGTTGAAACTTTACTCATGAGCTCATCAAGATTAGCCCATGAGTCATTTATTGAGCTGAGCTTAAGTTAACTCTCAAGCTTACTTGACTGACTTAAACCTCTGATTTGAGCAATTCTATTAGGCAAAATTAATACTTTTCAACGTAAAATGTGATGTCAGCGTGAGCTTAGTTTTACAAATTTAATTACAATGTTTTTATTTTTTTATTTTTGCAATTTTGTTGGTTGTGGCTTTGGATTTTTATGGTTAGGGCTCATATTATTGATTGGAATTAGAAATTAGGATTCAAAACAATTAAATTTGTCAAATTTATCGTTTAATTGAAAGTAGTTGACATCAATATTGATTTTAAGTTCTACAAATATTATCATATTTACTTTAAAAAATAATAATTTGATTTTTACACTCAATATGAGAGAAAAAAAAATTATTTCAATTTTTTATTTTCAAGAAATCAAATGAATCATGGGTTTCACTATTGATTTTTATTTTTTAAATTATATACTAATCTTTTATTTTTCATGATTTTTCAAATAAATTTTTTTAATGATAAATGCATTATTATTTTATTGAACTTCTAGTTGAGTTTCGATGATTTTGAATGAATTTTATTTGTCTAATTTGATGATACCAACAAGTCTTTTTTAAGTTATTATTATTTTTTTATTATTTTTATTATGTTTAATGTCCATATATAAATTTGATGTAGATAAAATTTAATCTTAAGGACTTGATAATATTTATAAAGAATATTTTGAACTAAAGTAATTGACACCATCGATTAAGGGATTTGGGCCGGGACAGCTTTTATGCTGCTTCCTAAAGCATTTTTCAGTAATAATTTTTTTAAATTAAAAATTTTTACTAGAAAGTTACTTTAGAAATCAACGAGAAAGTCGTCCCAAATGAAGTCTTAGGCTTCGTTTGTGACGGCTTTCTTACTGCTTCTTAAAACAACTTTTTAGTATAAAAATTAAAATTTTTTATTAAAAAAATGTTTTAAGAAACAATAAAAAAGTTGTCCCAATCAAAATCTTAATTGCTTTTGTAAAAACTAGCAACCCAATGATGATTGAACAGCTCCCATTTTCCCTTTTTTGTCACTAATAATTATGTATTAATTAATTCTTGATTATAGAACTCATAATTGGTTGTCCAATGCCTATAAACCTTTTTTTTTTCCAAATGTAAGAAAAAAGATAAAACCACAGAAAACAAACTGACAAAAAATACAAGCTAAGAAGATGGCTCAGCGATCAGTCAAGGCTCCCAGCATCCCGTCAACCCGCACAGGCCGTCCAGTCAATGAAGAGCAAAACCCAAAAAGCCAACCCGAATCCCTGACCAACGGTTGCCACCAGCAAAGCTGATCGGGACGCGAGCCCCGTCCACATCATTGAGCATAGCCACAAAAACCTGCCAATCCAACCATAAAACCAACAAAAACCGAGCAACAGCAAGAAGAACAACAAAGCTAACGGAAACTCATCGCCTACGACGGCCCCTCCCCCAAAATTTCCCCCGAGTGGCAACATTTTTATTAAATCCAATCACAAAATCATTGTCAGAATTATTTAACTCAGACTCCGATTCAGTATCCGACGAATCAACCCGCCAATCTCCCTGTTTTCTAATCGTCAAACCAGATGAATTACCCATACAGGTAGCCATCTCTTGAACATCCACCTCATTGACTGGCACCACAACCAAGTTGTTGGTAGAAGAAAGCTTTTCCACACTAACCATATGCGTAGACTCATCCACAATCCCGACAGAAACAACAGGTACCCCACCATCAGTACCACTTTCCAAATTCTTTGACACCTGCAAACCGCCATTTTCAACCACAACACCCATAATAGGTGAAACCTCAGAACCCGCTGGCGGTACCGAGTCACAAACAGCCGCCAGAGGTTCCAAATTAAAAGCCGCAAGATCAGAAACATTCAACAAACCCGAAGGAAAAAAAGGGGTAGCCTTATGCGACAGAACACAATCACCAGCATCAGCCGGCAAATTACCACAATCACTAGCCAACAACGGGCAAATACTAACACCCACCGTATTACCCAAATTAATCGGGACAATCCAAGCAGCCGGCGAATCGCCCAAAGGCTCCACAGTGAGCAAATCCACCCCAGCCATCTCAGAATTAACCATAACATTAGCCACATTTTTCCGGAACAGAGGAAACATCCAAACCGTCATTTAACACACCAACATCCGGTAAAATCTCAACAGGATCAATCACAATAGCAGGTTTACCAAAGATAGAATCAGATTTGCACTTACCAAACACATGCCCTAAACATTTACAAACACTACAAAAATGAGGAAATTCATCAAAAACCACATCCTGAACATACCCTAGAGCCTCATATCCTAACCAAACTTGCTTCGTATACGTTTTGGTAATATCAATTTCAACTAAAACACGAGCATTGGACGGACGTGAACCAACCGAGGTAGCTTCATCTATTTTTAAAGGTTTGCCAAATAACTCACCAAGCCCAAACAGAATCCTTGGCGCAAAGAAATGAGGACGAAGATGAGGAAATGAAACCCAAATCGGGATGATCGGCGACTCAACTCCGATATCTAAAGTAGGAGACCATTTCGTTAATTTCATAAAACAATTGAAAACCAAGTATGATCGGTGGCAAAAAACTCTACAATAGTCTAAATCATTGGATAACTTAATCAAAATATGTGTAGAATCCAAAACGGTAATAGAAACTTCTCCGTTCAGCTTCAAATTGAAGAAAAATTTTTGAATCGCGTCAAGAGGGGGACGTTTCGACGGGAAGAAACCAACTAACGAAAAACGAAAAGGTACAGCAAAATCCCTAATTTCCTCATCAGAAACCCAAAGAGATGGTAGACCACGAAAGGTAGAAGGCCTCAAATCTGGAAAAGAGGAAGATGATCCAGCTAGAGCTTGAAGGAAAGACTTAGAGTGACAGATCCACCCCCCCCCGGGTTGTCGGGTCAACCCGAAAAACCGTTTAATTTAAAAAGTTTGGATTCCCGCCCGCTGCCTGTTGCCCCCGCTCGCTGCCCTGCGCGCGCTGCCCCGCGCTCCCATTGCCCCGTGCCCGCGCGCCAACTGCCAGCTGCCTCGTGCTCGCGCTCGCGCTGCCCTGCGCTGCTTCCCCGCGTTCTCCACCTCGATCGTTGTCCGCCCGCCGCCGTTCCGGCGCTGGCAAAACCCAAATCTGTGTCGGGTCGGGTCAACCGGCAACCCGACGGGTCGGGTACGGGTCAGACTTTTTGACCCTTTTACATATCCGGGTTGGGTTAGGGTTGACCCATTTGAACACCGGGTTAGTTCGATCCGACCCGAACCCAACCCGAAACCCGATTTTGACACCCCTTAAGAAAGTATGCCTTAAATATGCTACATGAAATTCTAGTGAAAGAGGACATGAAATTATGTATTGAAACAAGCTAGGTTCTAGTAGAGAGGGAGAGCTACAAGAGACTTGTACAGTCATACACAATTTGAGATATCTAACATCTACCCTATTAAAAATGTCAATATCTAAAAAATATAAACAAGCAAAATATAAAAGTTTAAACATATTTCGATTAAGTTGGGGTTGCTTTTGTAAGCAAGAACGGACATGTACCTTCTTGCACACGTGGCCTCCACGTCATCCTACCGTTATTCTACTTTGTATCTAATGCTCTATATATACTGTCATTTGTAACACTAAATAACTAAGTAATAATACAATTGTTTTTCCCTCCGGTGAAAGATCTTTCGTTCTCTCTCTGTATCACCCTGTCAACAGCTTTAGGATATGTTACCTTTGTAGGTAGGAACTCAATTAAGAATGATCCATGAAATTTATATTCTCTTACAAGAGCTCAACTATTCCCAAATGCAACCAATTCATCTATTAGTTGTGATAGTGGACGTCGATATTGATAGAAATAATACGCATCGATGTTGGTAGGCAAAGCTTTGGAACCCTCAAAGTCCTAAAATTCTCTTCACTTGGAAGTTGGAACAATTATTAGGTCAGGTGACCTGACATAGCTCTACGTTCACACGCCAATAATATTTCTCCACATCTTCTTACTTTTTACCGCGCGTCCCGACGACCCGACCCGGACCGGAACCCGAAATTGCTATGTTCGCATATTGCTCGGCATTGCTAGGTATTGCTTGGCAATTAAAAACGAGAAATACCGCTCTGTGAAGACCAATACCGAGAAAAACTCGGTATTGCTAGGTATTGATATTCACAGAATGGTATTTCTCGTTATTGATGAGCAAAATCGATCAATACCTAGCAATATCGAGCAATACGCAAACATAGCAATCCTGATCCGTTTCGGGTCAAGTTGTCGGGCCGCGCGGTAAAGAGTAAGAACACGTGGCACTATTTTACTGGCATCCGAACGTAGATCTACGTTAGGTGATGAGAACAAATAAAAGTTCCTTCACTTGGGGCCTCAATTAGACCACCCCTAAGTGTATAGATTTATTGGCTATTTATAAATTTTGGATTAGACTTTTCTAGTCAATTTTATTATAAATTATATCACTATGGGATAGTCAGAGTTGATCCGTCTTAATAATTTCATTTTTTATCATTTTAGTGCATTAATAACATCATAATTGATTTATCTTGAGCTCGTAGAATATATCTCATCAACACTATCATTTTGACTATATGCTTATTAAAATTAAAGTTTGCATGGTCTCATACTTTATTTTATATAAGTTTCTTACTTTAATAGTTGTGCTTTAAAATACCAAAATTTATTTAAAGATTATATTTGATCATATGAATTTTCTTATGATATTAATACAAAATTATATAATATGATTTTAATGTTTATTCTAATGAAAGTTTAGTGGGGATATACTCAAAACCAATATTATTCCCATGTAAAAAAAAAAAAAAAAATTGATTCGTGCCGTGTTAACATATAAATAAATATAAAAGTTAAATATTTGTGAAGATTAGAAAAAGGTGTCTCTGGTAGATATTTTCATCATTTTTGGTTTTGTACTGGAAACACATTGGGGACTAAGGGCCTGTTTGGTATGCAGATTTAGGAGTGTAAAGTAATATAATTACACGTATTTGTTAAATAACAACATAAAAGAATTAAAGAGCGGCAAAGCGAGAGACCTTAAGCTGCATATCTTAATTATAATTTTTGTTTGAAAAAAAAAATTTGTGCTAAAAAATTATTTTCCACAACTTAAAAAAAAATTACTTTCTATACAGCTATTTTACAAAGTAATAAAAAAATTATCCCAAATAAAATTAAGTTTTATTTGCAATTGTTTTTTTATTGCTTTCATGATAAGAAAATTAATTAATAAAAAAATAATGTCTGTTTAAAAGACAATTTTTTCATGATATTTTCAAAAATTTTACTTTAAAAAAGAAAATTAATTTTTAAATTCTGGCTGAAAAGTGAGCAATTAAAAAATGTAAATAATATTTTTTTTAATTAAAGAAAATTATAAATAGCAAAAAATACAAAAAAAAATATAATTTTTTTAAGAATATGATAAAAAGAAATGCAACTTCTCCACTTTTTCAAGCATAAGCACCCCCATGAGTAAAATGATATATCACATCTCATAATCCTCTTTTTATAGATTATGGTTTATTAAAGCTATAACTTCATATTGATGTAAATGAAATACTTAAGATTTTTTATGATCTGAATTTATGAGGATAAAAGTAAGTATGTAGACAAGGAGAAATTATTCTATGCGGTCATCGGATCGTCTGAAGACGAATGAGAGCGTGCCACATCAACGGATACGGGGCTGGGGTGGTGTTCTGTTGGTAAATTACTTCATTAAACAATTACATTATCATATTCTACAACATATTTTTTATTTAAAAAAACCTATTTGAATCTGATTAATGTAATACAAAATTCAATTAATTAATAATAAATTATACTTATCTGAATAATAATTATAAAAAAATGATATTCTTTTTTCCTGGTCTATTCATAATACACCAAAAAATTTATTTTTTAAAAATTAATTGATCATTTAAATGTATTTTTGATGCGCCATATGTATTCTTTTAATAGCTTGATATGAACGAAAACTTATTCTAGAGATCATTTGCTCATTTGTCATTACATAAATCTAATAGTATTATTTATTTAGATGCATTGTTTATGTTAAATTTTAAAAGATTTTTTGTCACATTTTTTATTGTACATTCTCATTGACGTTAATATTAATAATAACAATTGTCAGCATATTCAAGCACAGGCGGCACATAAGTGGTCTACTGAAACTACACATAAGAAGTCGTTGTTGGAGCTTGTTGGAGAAGACATCGAAGACTGTAACGACAATGAAGTCGTGATTGGAGCTTATTAGATAAGGCATTGACAGCACTAGTTTTTTGAGTTCTATGAAGAACTGTCCGAATTTGCTGTCTCTTTGCTGCGCTTTTGCAAATATTCAACATAAGAGTACTAAATATGCAATTATGGATACACTTTTGCTGTCATTTTGTTGAGCATTTACAAAAGCACAATAAAATGATAGAAAATATTCAATTATTATGATATTTGCTATGCTTTGACTTTATGATATTTGCTATGCTTTTGCTGAGCATTTTGCAACTTGATAATAATTAGTATTTCTAAGACTTCAATAATATCATTATAGGTGTCAATATATGACATGGCCCGAAAATCTGACCCGAAATGTTAAGATTTGGTAACAAACGGGTCGGATTTGGTTTTAATTTTTCAATCCGATTGACATATCAGCTCATGTCCCAAAAAAAAATCAAAAGATTTATTTTTTACTGTCAGCTTAACATACATCAAATTATGATTTTAAGCTGTTATTAATCTTTTCAGTCTTGTTCGGCAACTATATATATACATATGTATGTGAAAATAAGGTTGAAGTTGACCCCCTTAAAAAAAAATTCTGGCTCCGCCACTGATGGGATGTGTAAGTGTAATATGATATTAATGAATGATGTTTCTCTCGTGATGCTATCATAATCTATTATAATGTGAGTACGGTCTAAGTTCGAATGTGAGAAAAAGCGGCATGAGCATGCATAAGGCTAACAATAGGCAAATTTTTTAAGTGGTGGTAACTCATCAGAGCCAACCTCGATGGATACAAATGAACCAAGATGACATAGCTAGGGATCGACAGGCTAGAAGGCTTCGTTCGGAGAGCAAGGGTTTCGTCTCTTGGGGTGGAGAGCAAATTTTTTAGGGTTTAGGGAAGTCTTCCGCCCGCCCGGCCGGTTGATTGCTTGCTGTGTGCGGCTCACCACATATGAAGTTGAGTGCTCATTCTAGGTCTCTCTTCCTTCGGAGCTGCTTGGGTGTCGGTGGCGCCTCGTGCCTTCCACCCATTTCTGGGAAGTGTTTTGTCCTCATTCTCTTTGTTTGTCTTGGTTTTTAGGCTATGGTTTTCTGTCTCTCGTGGTGATTGTCCTCCTCCGGCCGCTCTCGGTTGGAATGGCGGTTAATGACGTCATTGACCCTGGTTTCTTAAATGAAAATTCTTCTTCTGGATCATTTCTTGAGGCCCTTTCTGTGGCTTCTTCTTTGGCGGAGTTTTCCGACCTTAGGTTGACTACACACTGTGGTTTGCCTTCATTGTGGATTTCGGAGGAGGAAGTTCTCGCTTTGGTGAAGCCATTCGAGTTCTCCTTGATCGGTTTTTTCCCTGCCCGCAGACCATCTTTAGATGCCATTCGTCATTTTTTTTTCAATCTTAAACTCATTGGAACTTTTTCTGTTACTCTTTTAAATGCCAGACATGTGCTGATTAAATTGAGCAAGGATTTAGATTATAGTCATGTCTTCTTTCATCGTTCTTATTTTGTTAACAACTGTTTTATGAAGCTATCCAAATGGTCTCCCTTTTTTGATGTCAATGTTGAGTCTCCAATTATACCTATTTGGATTTCCTTCCCTAACTTGCGCCCCCATTTCTTTTCCCCCCATATCCTTCATGGTTTGGGGTCTTTGTTTGGAAAACCGTTCAAAACGGACAATGCTATTGTTGTTGGTTCTCGTCCTTCTGTTGCTAGTGTTCTTGTTGAACTCGATATCACCAAAAGCTATCCTGATCGTATTTGGCTTGGCCCTGATAAGTTTGGGTATGTTCAATCCGTTGAAATGGAGGATTTTCCCTCTTTTTGTGGTCACTGTAAGTCCCTTGGTCATTCGAATTTGAAATGTGCTGTTTTGCATTCTAATCATATTGCAAACTCTGAGAAGGCTACCAATGTAATGCATGATACTCTGACCCGTCCATTATCTATTGCTTCACCTACTGATAATTTGGATGTCATTATAGAGGATGGTGTTGATCCTATACCTTCTTCACCTCCATCTCCTGTTTTGAGTGATGGTGTTGCTGATGATGCTAATATGGGTATGCAAGAGCTGGGGGAAGGTTTTTTGGTTTCTGGTATGGTTGCTTTGTCTCTTGATAGGTTGGAGGGGTTGAACAACAGCTTTTGTGATGGCAACACGGTGGTGTTGAATGATTCTAACAATGGTTTGGTTGTTGCATCTGAGGAACCTTCCTTGGCTTCTTCTGAACATGTGTTGTCACCTTATAATGTGACTTCCAAGGAAAATGCTCTTTTTATGGATGTTCCAGTTGCTATTATTTCTAATGAGGTGTTGAAATCTCAATTGACAATGAAAATGAAGGATTCCTGTGTGGATCAAAATGATTGGCTTGATGAGTCCTTTGCATTGGCTTGCGGGGGTGATGGGGATGACATTGATGGGGTCGAGAATGAGCATCATGGGATGTTGAAGGTTAGTCGGATCGTTCAGAAAGCTTTTTCTATTGGGGGTGGCAAACGTCGTAGTCGCAAACACAAAAAGAAGTAAGCCTTCTTATTTCTACTGGTTGTAGTGGATTTTTGGTTTTGGCTATTGTTTGGTGGTTTTGGTTTACTTCGGCCAATCTGGACAATGATGGGCCAGGCTCATGCTTGCCACCTGGATGGTCTTGGCTTGCTGGCAACCTTGGTGGTTGATTATCTCGTTTTGGTTGGACATTGGTGGCCCTTCTTTCAGATATGAGATGGTGCTTGATTCTCTTGAGGTTATATTTGGAATGGTTTGTTGGTTGTTGCCTCCAATGGATGATCCTGGCCGAGCATCTAGGTGATGATTGTAGGATGGCTCATGCCATTTTTTGAGTCCGTCAGGCTTCTAGGCCTTTTTTGGTTCTCTTTTTTTTGAGATCATTTTCTTGAATTTGGTGTATTATGTTTTGTATTATGTTTGTTCTCTTTTGGGCCTAGTATGTAATTTCTTTTCTATGGAATGGAAAATTTTAATCATTCAAAAAAAAAATAACATAGCTTGGGATCGAGTCTATAGGCCAATCAGGAGCTTCTCTTAGCTTGATTGCTACCATTTACTATGAGCGTTGCTCTTGTGATTTCTGGAAAATCTTGCATTACATTTCACCTTCACTCCAAATGCCAAATTTTGGGCTTAGCTCAGTAACTCAAGTTGATCAAATTACCAATCTTTTGAGTAATTTGCATTCTATTGCAGACCAAAAAAAAAAGGTTTGGTTGTCTTTTATTTCAATTTTTACGAAGAAAGAAATTGCACAAATGCCAAGATCAGTCATTTATTCTCTTCTCCTCCTTTTTCTTTAAAAGAAATGAAAGTTATATTTGTTTGTAATTAGAAATCTGGATATTCATTTTTCATTATAATATACACGTAATTAACTTGGGTACAATACTTTTCTAATTCCCCTCTTTTTTATTTTTCTTCTTATTTTGTTAGTTGCCTGTTTTGATTAAAAAACTAGGTCAAATATACTGATCAAATTTTCATCAAAAAATATATTAATTGTTCATTGAAAAGTCAGCTATAGAGGATTTAGTGAGAAGGATGAAGGCTCTCAATCTTTGCTTAAAAGTCTTCCAAGTGGCAAAAGGATAGCATGGGTTGTTATTTAGTGTGGGTAAATTAGAGGAATAAGAGTCATTTTTAAGTTATAAATTGTTATAACCATTTGTAGCCTTCAAAGTAGGGCTGCAAGCAAACCAAACGCTCGACGAGCTACTCGTTGTTCGGTTCGATTAAAGCTCGTTTGTGATTGTTTAATAAACTAAACAAACAAACTTGAATACAATGCGTTCAGCTCATTTATATTCGCGAACAACATCATTTAAAGTTCTTGAACAAGCTCAACATTAAGCTCGATAAAAGCTGAATTCATGTTCGATTTTGAACTCATGAATAAGCTCGATAAAAATAATTAATATTTGACTATAGAATTAATACATATAAATAATCATTGTCTTTGTTACATCAACAATTGCTTTTATTATTAAATGTGTTTGTTCATATACATGTTTGTTTGATAGTTAAAAAAAATTGTTAAATATGTTCGCGAACAAGCTTGATAAGCGCTAAATGAACGAACATGAACTAAACATGAATCGAATATAAACACTTATTAATTTAAATGAACCAAACATGAACACAAACAATAAAGCTCGAACAAACATGAATCAAACTTGAACAATATGATATTAAATGAACACAAACATGAACAATCACATACTTAGCTTGGCTCGGTTCGTTTGCAGCCCTACCAGCCATCTGTAATCTGCTAAATCACTAGTGAAACTTTACAACTGGGCGAGGCCCCGTGATTTTTTCCCTTTTTGGGGTTTTCCACGTAAAAACCTTGGTGTTCACTTTCTCTTTTCTGTTTGTGTGTGAAATACTCGTGCAACGCTAAGACGCGAATTTACAAACTCTACCGCCGCGTATATTCTCGCACGCAACAATTATAAATGTGTTTGTTCATAAATATGTTCATATACATGTTTGTTTGATAGTTAAAAAAAATTGTTAAATATGTTCACGAACAAGCTTGATAAGTGCTAAATGAACGAACATGAACTAAACATGAATCGAATATAAATACTTATTAATTTAAATGAACCAAACAATAAAGCTCGAACAAACATGAACCAAACTTGAACAATCTGATATTAAATGAACACAAATATGAAAAATCACATACTCAGCTCGGCTCGGTTCGTTTGCAGCCCTAGAAATTCAGAATTCAACTAAAGGTAGAAAAATATGTTGACATGTGTAGAAAATCCATTGCATAGCATCATAGAATATTGCTAATCTTGAAGAATATTGCACCAATGAGAACGCCCATTAACAGGCTTACTAGTTCCAACCAATTTGAGTTTGCCACGTACTTCCCAGCACAAAACAAAGTCACGTTGTCCCAAAAACGAGCTAAGCATCCAAACTTCAGATATATTACAAAATGCACTGAGCCATGTTATAAACTCCACTCCACACAGAAAATATAGAAACCATCAAAACACTAAACAAACCAGCACAGAATTTAATGTCCTACACCCCAATACGATCTCACATAATCAGATAGAAAATAGAAATTGACTAAAAAATGATTTCAAGAAAAGTGGATTTCTGTCAGGCTCAGCCTTCCACCTCCTCTTCCTCTTCCTCCTCGTAGTCTTCCTCTGCAGTCGCATCCTGGTATTGCTGATACTCGGCCACCAGATCGTTCATATTGCTCTCGGCCTCAGTGAACTCCATCTCATCCATGCCCTCGCCAGTGTACCAATGCAGGAAAGCCTTTCTCCTGAACATTGCAGTGAACTGTTCGCTGACCCTACGGAACATTTCCTGTATTGAAGTTGAGTTTCCGATGAAGGTGGATGCCATCTTAAGCCCCTTGGGTGGGATGTCACACACGCTAGATTTGACATTATTGGGAATCCATTCGACAAAGTAGGAAGAGTTCTTGTTCTGAACATTAATCATTTGCTCGTCCACCTCTTTGGTGCTCATCTTCCCACGGAACATGGCCGAGGCGGTGAGGTAGCGGCCATGGCGCGGATCAGCAGCGCACATCATGTTCTTGGAATCCCACATTTGCTGGGTCAGTTCTGGAACTGTGAGGGCGCGGTACTGCTGAGATCCCCTAGAGGTTAGGGGAGCAAAACCAACCATAAAGAAGTGGAGGCGTGGGAAGGGGATCAGATTCACAGCTAGCTTTCGGAGGTCGGAGTTGAGCTGACCGGGGAAGCGGAGGCAGCATGTAACACCACTCATGGTAGCCGAGATGAGGTGATTGAGATCACCAACTGGAAGTCAGTTAGAACATCATGATTTACGGAACACCCAATGAGAACATTATAGGCATGTTTTAAAAACAGGTCAGGTTTTCGGACCCGAATCCGACCCGATTCAGGTCCGGGTCAACTCTACCCGACATTAATGACCCGGGTTGACCCAAAATAGCTAATTTTCGGGTCAAACTTTGATTTTCAGGTCAATCTCGGATTTTCGGGTCAAATATGAGTTTTTGTGTCAATTTCGGATTGTTGGGTCATCCCGAACCCGACCTGTTTCGGGTCCAGGTTGACCCTAACCTGAATTTTTCCGGGTTGGGTCAAAAATTGACACCACTAGCCATAAGTTCAAATTTTGAAAATTAGAACTAAAACTTCAACTTACAGGTAGGAGTCGCGAGTTTGAGAGTGCGGAAGCAAATATCATAGAGAGCCTCATTGTCAAGCACCATGCACTCATCAGCATTCTCAACAAGTTGGTGAACAGAGAGAGTGGCATTGTATGGCTCCACGACGGTATCTGAGACCTTTGGTGATGGAAAAACAGAGAATGTGAGCATCATGCGATCA
This sequence comes from Dendrobium catenatum, assembly GCF_001605985.2. Taxonomy (NCBI): domain Eukaryota; kingdom Viridiplantae; phylum Streptophyta; class Magnoliopsida; order Asparagales; family Orchidaceae; genus Dendrobium; species Dendrobium catenatum. The sequence goes on along the minus strand of NW_021318608.1, from coordinate 2,066,744 downwards.
GGGTACTCCTCTCTGATCTTTGAAATAAGAAGAGTGCCCATGCCAGATCCTGTTCCTCCACCCAACGAATGGCATACTTGGAATCCTAAATAGAATTAAAAACAAACAACCAACACAAATTAGACAATTATATGTTGCATGTTTTTTTCTCATTTACCAAGGATCCACATTGCACTGTACAGGTTAGAGTTCCAAAAAAATCACGATAAAAATAAAAAACTTATAACTTTATATTTTAAAGTAAATTCTTAAAAGGAATGCATGGTGCTAAATGTGAAAAAAAATGGTGGAATGAATAAAATATAATCCAGGGCTTAAAGAAAACAATAATTGTTCTGAAATCTAAACCAAATTAATCTTCCAATAATATAACAGAACAAAACATAACAGCATGGAAACTTAAAGGCTTTTATAAACACAAAATCAAGACAATTAATTAAGATTAACAGGTAGAAATTAAGTTTGATAAGGAATCATCTCCTAGTAAAGCAAAGATAAAGATTTCTAAGTACAATCATACTGTATATTAATCATCATTATATCTTGTATGATTTAAAAGGCATAAATACAAGCAGAATACACTTGGTTAAGTAAATAGAAATATGCTCAGATGTCTAAAATTATGCCTACATGAAAAAGTCAAACAAAAACAATAGCTATTGCAGAAGCCTTGCCTAGTTTATCTTATTGTAGATAACATATCTTTCGCAGAAAGTTTACTCTCATACAGCATTTGTATTTTGTCTAATATATCTGAGGAGGTATCTAGGATAGTTATAATGCAACCTCAACTCATAATGCAAAAGAACAATACTCTTCAAAGCAATGCAACATTCAATAATGTTAACAGAATTACAGAAACAAAGAGATTTCGTAAAAAAAAAAATCACACTTAGGACAGCTGAAATGTAGGAATTATAGAGGATAAAAAGTGTGGCATTCAACAGAGTTTCAAAAATAAAATCAGACAAACTACTGCAAACTTAACTTCAACATGTCTCCATCTTGATGATTTAACGGCAATAACAACAATAAAACATTCATTATAAAACAATTGCACAAGAAATAAAACTTGAGCGCACAAATTTCCTTTTTCATGTCGAATATAACTTTTCAATGAAATGAAACAGAAACAGTTCATTTAGGTGGGCGGCTAGCATGAAGAAATGTCTAAGGGTTACCATTTGACAGGTGAATTTAACGGAAACCTAAAAAAATTATAAAATGGTGATAAGTTTGATATAGCTGAATGGATCCGAAGTTGGAAATGGTTAGATAATTGCTTGTAAGAAGATAATGTAAATTGAGTAACAAAAAAAGAGGTAGGCCATGTGATAGAGAGAACAGACCTAGCTTGTGTAAAGGATAATTCAACTGCAGTATGGTACAACGGTTCAAATGAAACAGAAACAACAAAAATGTTGGAGGTATGTTTATAATAAAAAACGTAACAAAAAATATTTAGAAAAGTTCCCTTAGGCATGCCCCCCTACCAAATTTCAACCAAGTAATTAAGATACATAAGATCAGCCATAGCTTGACTTCGAGAAATATCCCTAATCCCCCTACATTCAACCAATCACTGTGTACATACATTAAACTGACTTATTACAATTTTAAATCCATTTACCGATCAATAGTTTGCAATAATCCCAATAGCTTAATAATCTTTATGAACACCCCAATTAAGAACATTATTTCTTTTAAAGAAACCCTAACATTTTAGCAACTAAGCAAATGTCTTACGAAAAAAAGATAAATATACAAAAGCACAACACACCCACACCTCATACATAGCAAATTAGGACATGGCTAGCAATATATACAAAAAAAAAAACCTAAAAGGCAGACACGAACCAAAAATAAACCCTGCTGATTAAAATCGGTATTAATATCATGACATTGACTTGGAGGAAGGATACAACAGAAAATGAACGCAAACCAAAACTAGAGTTCATAGATCTGATACCTTGCAGGCAATCACAGTTCTCCGCTTCCTTCCTCACCACATCCAGGACAGAATCTATTAGCTCCGCCCCCTCGGTGTAGTGTCCCTTCGCCCAGTTGTTCCCCGCCCCTGACTGTCCAAAGACGAAGTTATCCGGGCGGAAGATCTGCCCGAACGGCCCGGATCTGACCGAATCCATTGTGCCAGGCTCCAGATCCATAAGAACCGCCCTCGGAACGAACCTTCCCCCGCTTGCCTCATTGTAGTATACATTGATCCGCTCGAGTTGCAGGTCAGAATCACCACTGTACTTTCCGGTGTGGTCGATCCCATGCTCGTCACAGATCACCTCCCAGAACTTTGCACCGATCTGGTTGCCGCATTGTCCGCCCTGGATGTGCAGAATTTCCCTCATCTTCTCCTTCGAAGATCCGCGCACTGGTTGGAAATAAGGCTAGGGTTTGAGCGCAGGACAAACGAAGAAAGCGGAGAAGAAGAGCTGCAGAAAAATGTAAGACAGCAAACAATTCGGGAGCTTTTATCGAGAGAAATCTGGGTTTGGAAACTTGTACGTAAGGTTACCGCCCCGAACGGAAGGTATAACTACCTTCTGTTATATATGGCTACTGTAACCTTTTCGATCCCTCGTGTCATTGCCTCACCGGTGGTAAGAAATGCCAGAGCAGGTAACACCTTTTTTATGCGGAGAGCAGATCTGCCGTCCATTAGAGAACAATTCAAAATTTACGGCGGATAGTTTCGAATTTTATGTAGTCGATTGCCTCATATAAAATTTTAAAATAAAAGACAGATTGTGCCACGAGAAGAAATCAGGAGATGCGAGGGCTGATAAAATCATAAAACATATTTTCCTAGAAAGATAATCTTTTTATTAGCGTATCCTAATAAAAAATAATTAAATTAAATTAATTTTTTAGAATTTATTTTCAATTTTCAACCGGTTTAAAAATTGAATTGTGTCCGAGTCAACCCGTAACTTGAATTTGACCCAAATTCGACTTGAGTTCATGTCCCCCACTTGCACACGCACAACTGGAGCTCCTATTGTTAAAGAACAAACAAGAAAGTACATTTCTTACCACGTGTAAAGGCTAAAGCTAATATGAATCCATGGCTTTGTCTATAAATACAAAGACTGTACATCTCTTTCATCATTCAAGTTTTAATAAAAACAATTTCATTCTTGTTCTTGCTCTGCAGCTCTTTCTCTGCTACCCTTACAGCCTATGCAGGTTATCATGGTGTCAGAGCAAAGGTCAGAAATTTGATTTTTTTTTCTTTTTCATGGCTCTCCTTCTTCCACCAGCAGTCTACCACTGCTCCCTCCCTCCGCTCTTCATATTCTACTTCTGGTTCTTTCCTCCTCGTCAATGGAAGCCTCTGCAACCTCTCAACTTACCATATAATTCAACCCACAATCTCCCGGCCCCCATTATACCACCTCAACTCAAATTTCTTATAAGCAACATCAAGAACCTTGTCCCAACTCTCCTCACCTCAGATAATGACCCAATCTGACGTGCTTGAACATGCACGTGCGGCCCTTGAGACCTTGCTCCCATCCCATGGCCTACGCTTGCATTTGTGCAATCACCCTCGCCCCCGCCCTGTAGCTCGCGCTCGCAACCTCCCACTCGCGACCTCTGACGCGCTCATACCCACGCAGTTGGGTTGGGTATAGGTCTGAATTTCTGACACGTTTGTCTAATTCGATCGGAATAATTTAAGGTGGGTCAATTTTAGATTAGACCCAAACTCAATTTAAAAAACCATTTTGACACTCTTAATTACATATTAGAACTTCTCAAACTTCTAACATAACACTCCAAGAGATTTTGCCCATAACACATTATATTGCACATACCATACAACACAAACTTAAAATTATCATGTTGTGCATGTTTACTGTATTATAATAAGGCAGAGAGCTTAACTATTCTAATTCACAAAAATCAAGTTTAAACTTCTATTATTAGGACAGTCAATTGACTAAAATGGTGTGATTTAAGTGACATAAAAGAACTTGGAGAAATATAATAAAATTCTAATGAGTGAATTCCTTGAATTTCATCTTATTCCTTCCAAAATAATTTCTTAACTCAGAATCGTAAGGATTTAGTAATATTTATGAGACTTTACTTATATATGAAGGATAACATTAGATCTAGCTTAGAGTTCAAGTTTGTGGCTCTAATCTAATGCAAGCTTTCTAAAAGCTAGCATGTCATAATAGTTTTAGAAGCATTCAAACATCATAAATATATCACTAAGGTTTTTTTTTTAGACGGTTTTTTTATTATTTTGTAAAGCTGTTTTATAGTACAAAAATCTCTTAAAAGTAGGATAAAAGTAATGGTCTAAAGTTGACAAAAATTATTCTGTGTGAATGCTAAACGCCGTCCGGAGACCAACTAGAATGCGTCACGTCACCATTTTGTTCGGTACCGTGGCTCAGTATTGCTCAGTACCGCTCAGTACTGCGGCTAGATACCACTGATGTGGTTTCACCTGATTCACCTTCAGAAGTAGAGCTGCATCCGGCGTCCGCACAGAATAATTTCTCCTAAAGCTGTCTCAAACTTCACAAAGTATTAGGCTTCGTTGGGTCTAAAACATCAATTTTTAAATTTTGTACTAAAATTTATTTTTAAAAAGCAAATAAAAAGTTGTCCTAAAATGTTTGGGACGACTTTCTTTCCGCTCAGTAAAACGACTTCCCAGTACATTTACCTAAGACGTTTGGGACGCCTTTCTTTCCGCTTCTTAAAGCGGCTTCCAAGTACAAATATTAAATGTACTAGTAAGCCGCTTTACGAAGCAGTAAGAAAGCCGTCCCAAACGAAACCTTAATCTCCACACATAATAATTTTAAAATAATTTTTATTTACCCTTTGGATCACCATCACAGTTTCTTTTGATTTATCCTTTGAATCATCATCACAAAGACTCATAGAGAAGAGTTAATAATAGCCATCTCAAAGAAATATAAGTATCGTTGATGAGACATTTAGGGTAGACATGTATTTCACCCTAATGGGGCGTCTTAATAAGGCGAATTATTGCATCCGGTGTCCGGACATCCAATCCGGTGACTCCACGTCACCCAAATAAACTGGGTCCTGATATTTTTTGGTGATGTGGCGACACCAGATTGGTGTCCGGACACCGGATGCAATAATTTGCCCCTTAATAGAGAGCTTACAGAGTCTGGGGAGGGGGTGGGGCACATAAGCAGCACCATGAAAAGTTGGCCACTCTTGGCAAGTATTTTAACAGAGTGGTCGATATTTGTGAATGGATGGTCTTAACAAATTAGTAATGCATAGATTCCTTCAAGTGGTTTTTATAATGCACACTTTTATAAATAATATAATTCTTGTTGCGGGCTAGAATATACGCGGCGATAGAGTTATAATTCTACGTCTTAGCGTTGCACGGATATCCAGCCCAGATCGTCCCAGGACGATCAGACCAAATTTGATCGTCCTGGACGGTTCCCAGGACTATTCTCCGGTCGATATTTTGAACAGTGCACATCGGCCTGGCCGATGCCTCAATCGGCCTGGACGATGCCTACAGAAAAACACCTGGAGCAAATCTGGGCAAATTCTGGAACAAATTCTCAACTGATAGTCCCAGGACGATCCCAGATCATCCTGGACGATCCTGGAGCAGATTTTGATATTACATTAAGTGACAAAAAAGAACTTGGAGAAATATAATAAAATTCTAATGAGTGAATTCCTTGAATTTCATCTTATTCCTGCCAAAATAATTTCTTAACTCAGAATCGTATGGATTTAGTAATATTTATGAGACTTTAATTATATATGAAGGATAACATTAGATCTAGCTTAGAGTTCAAGTTTGTGGCTCTAATCTAATGCAAGCTTTCTAAAAGCTAGCATGTCATAATAGTTTTAGAAGCATTCAAACATCATAAATATGTCACTAAGGTTTTTTTAGATGGTTTTATTATTGTTTTGTAAAGCTGCTTTATAGTACAAAAATCTCTTAAAAGTATATATAGGATAAAAGCAATGGTCTAAAGTTGGAAAAATTATTCTGTGCAAATGTCGAACGCCGTCCGGAGACCAACCAGAATACGCCACATCACCCTTTCGCTCGGTACCACGGCTCGGTATTGCTCAGTACCGCTCGGTAGTGCGGCTCGATACCACTGACGTGGCTTCACCTGATTTGCCTCCGGACATAAAGCTGCATCTGGTGTCCGTACAAAATAATTTCTCCTAAAGTTGTCTCAAACTTCACGAAGTCTTAGGCTTCGTGGTGCAGCGACCGGAAGAAGCAAACCTGCAAAGAAAAATAAGAACACAAGAGGAAGGAGGAAGAGGAACGAAGGAGAAGGGAAGCAATAGAACAATAATTTCGTATATGATTTTCTGTTCTCAAACGTTCTCAGCTGCAGCTCATAATGCCTCTACTCAAAGTGAGGTTAAAACAGTAAAAAGCAAAAGTAATTCTAATTACTGGAAATAAGTAAATGCTATAACAGAAATCTGTTATGAGGTAGTGGTTTTCCTCCCATCACATGGCCACGTGGATATTCGACATGTGCGCTGCATCAGGTCTCCCCGTCTTCAAAAGAGCTGGTATCCAGCGAAGAACTCACGACGGCGGTATCATCAAGTGGATGGTATTGGAAAATATCGGAGACATTGAAGGTGTGGGAGGTCACTCGGTAAATCCACAATGTATGCATTATCATTGATGCGATGAAGAATATGAAAAGGTCATATCTTCTTGGGATTTAATTTAGCATAGCTGCCCGATGGGAACCGTTCTTTGCGGAAACGAAGCATCACTAGCTCGCCCGGTTGGAAGATTTGCTGCCTTCTATGCTTGTCAGCCTGCTGTTTATAGGTTTCATATGATGATTCCAGTTTCTGCTTTACTTCCTTCAACAACTAACCAGATTGGGTGGCCTGTTTAGTTGCGGATGTGCTATGGCATTTTGGTAAGACTGCAAGATCAAGAAGATGATTAGGCATTTTTGTATACATAATAGCAAAGGGGCAATGACCTGTGGATCGATTGGGCATCGAATTGTAAGTAAATTCGGCTTGACCGAGAACCTCTTCCCACCGTGAGGGGCTTTGCCCAACTAAACAACGGAGCATACTACCAAGTGTCCTGTTGACGACCTCCATTTGGCCATCGGTTTGCGGATGATAAGCTGAAGAAAGTTTAATATCTGTTTTGAATCTCTTCCACAGCTCACGCCAAAAATGGCTAATAAACTTCACATCTCGATCGGAGGTAAGACTCATTGGGATTCCATGTAAACGGACTATTTCTTTAAAGAAGATGCGGGAGATGTTGAGGGCGTCAAACATCTTTTTACAGGGAACAAAATGAGCCATCTTCGAGAACCGATCGACGACGACCATAATGGCGTCGGAGCCGTGCTTAGTGCGAGGCAATCCCAAGACGAAATCAAGACTTAAGTCCTCCCATATAGAATCGGGAATGGGTAAAGGTGAGTACAGTCCGGTATTTTGTGCCGAGCCTTTATAAACTTGGCAAATGGGGCAACGTTCAATGAAACATATCACATCTCGGCGAAGATGTGGCCAGTAGAACCGGGACTGTAGTTGCTGTAGTGTTTTGTCTCTCCCCACATGAGCTGCCAACCCGCCCGAATGGACTTCCTGGATGATGTGTGGTCTCCAAGAGGAATCAAGTATGCAAACGGTATTACCTTTGAAGAGGAATCCGTGCCGAATGCTGTAATCGGAAACAGGGTGCTCGCTCATACACTGTTGCCAGATAGTTTTAAAATCGCTGTCTTCTTTATAAAGATCTTGTAAGCATTGTAACCCAGTAAGTTCCGTCTGTAGTTGTGTGAGGAGGGCAGACCTTCGGCTAAGTGCGTCGGCGACGCGATTAAGCTTTCCCGCCTTATGCTTGATTACAAAACTAAATTTTTGTAAGAACACGATCCACCGGGTGTGAAGCCGATTGATAGTCTTTTGACTGTTGATGTACTGGAGTGCTTGATTATCACTACAGAGGACGAAATCTTGATGTAATAAATAGTGTTCCCATTGTTTAAGGGCCCTAACGACGGCGTAGAACTCTTGTTCATATGAAGGCCATTTCTGTCTTGCTGAGTTGAGTTTCTCACTAAAAAACTCAATGGGCCGTTCATCTTGAGACAATACTGCTCCTACTCCCGTCGCCGATGCATCAGTATCTACCTGAAATGGCTTGGAGAAGTCCGGCAATGCCAGAACTGGAGCGGTCGTCAATGCAAGCTTGATAGTCTCAAAGCTAGTTTGTTGAGCTTCCGTCCATAAGAAAGATTTTTGCTTGAGAGCATCAGTAATAGGGGACATAATAATGCTGAAACCTTTGACAAATCGTCTATAAAAATTAGCAAGTCCGTGAAAGCTTCGTATGTCAGATATGCTTTGAGGAATCGGCCACTCAGCAATAGTAGAGGTTTTACATGGATCGACATGAACGCCCTCTGCGGAGAGTATAAATCCCAGGAAATGGACTTGGCTGACCGCAAATTGACACTTGGTAGTGTTAAGAAATAACTTGCTCTGCCTTAACGCCTCGAAAACATTTTTAAGATGCTCAACATGGTCGGAAATATTGGTATTGAACACCAATATATCGTCGAAATACACGACACAACATTTGTCTAGGAACGGTTTTAAGACCTCATTCATAAGCCTCATGAATGTTGACGGAGCGTTGCATAACCCGAATGGCATCACTTTCCATTCGTATAAACCTTCTTTGGTTTTGAAAGCCGTCTTCCATTCATCACCTTGCCGCACTCGGATTTGATGATATCCGCTCCGTAGATCTAATTTTGAAAATACAGAAGCACTGGACAGTTTGTCAATTAGATCATTAAATCGTGGCATGGGAAAACGGTACTTTACCGTTATTTTGTTAATAGCTCGGCTGTCTATACACATCCGCCATTAGCCATCTTTCTTCGGCACAATAAGAGCTGGGACGGCGCACGGGCTCATGTTGGGTTGTATGAGCTGTTTCTGGAGTAGTTCATCAACAATCTCCTGCAGTATTGTATGCTCTTTCGGACTCATACGGTAATGAGGTAAATTCGGTAACGACGCCCCTGGAACAAACTCAATCTGATGCTGGAGCTGACGGAGAGGCGGCAATCCCGTGGGAAGGTCAGTTGGCATGACATCTCTATAATCTGTGAGGAGTTCCCGCACCAACACAGGGATGTTATCAGCGTTCCCGTTTGCGGACACATTACTGCAGCATTGTTCCGTTACCAGCAACCCAATTAACACCTCCCTCTCTGCTTTATTTTGTAACAGTGTAGATCCTGGGGTGATGTACACGACAGATTTGTCACGAGTAGCAGTTGTGTTCACGGGTTGGCTTTGAGGTAGCAGCCGGATTTTCCGATTCTTCCACTCAAAAGTGTAAATGTTGGATCGGCAATCATGAATGGCACCACTATCAAATTGCCATGGTCTCCCTAGAATGAGATGGCAAACATCCATTTCTAATACATCACAGAGCACCTCTCATGAATAGTGTTTCCCAATGGTGAAAGTAATACGGCACATGTCGGAGACTAGAATTTCCATTCCCTTTCGGACCCAGCTGATTTTATAGGGATTAGGATTCTTCGTAGTCTTCAACTGTAAGGCATTAACTGCCGCACGGGATATAATGTTCTCGGTGCACCCACTGTCTACTAGCAATTCACAAATTTTCCCGTTGATAGTACACCGTGTGCGAAATAGAGAATTTCGCTATGATTCAGCTGGTAATCTAGGTGCTATCAATAGCTTCTCTAGGACACAAAACAGAGGTTCACCAACATCTCCCGATAATTCTTCATCTTCAAATTCGGTGGCTTCCTCAGCAGTAGTAAATTCAGCTTCTTGTTCCTCGTTAATCAATTGAAGTTGTGGCCTGGTGGGGCACTCATTGGACTTATGCCCCGGTTGAAAACAACGAAAACACTTTAGAGTGGTTGGCCTGGTATAAGGATTATCTTTCTTTGCGGGAACTGGGGATCTCGTCGGTACAGCGGAATTGTTAGCATTGCTCTCACTGGCTGAGGCCGCAGGCTGTGATGTCTTCGGACTAGGAACGGCTGGCCTTCCGCCTTCTGTCCTGGTATCAATTGTTGTTCTACGGTTACCATAAGATCGAGAATGCCTCTGTAATTGGCTTTCTGCTTTCATAGCGAAATTAACCGCTTGGGATAATGACCATACCGAGTTCAACTCTAATTTATCTTGGAAGATATCACGTAATCCCCCAATATAACGGGCTACTAACTGATTTTCAGTCTCATGAAGGTTGTTCCGAGCGCTAAGCCTGTAGAACTCCACCGTGTAATCGGCAATCGTTCGACTTCCTTGGATGCAATGTTGATATTGTAGGTAGAGCATCTGCTCGTAGTCATTCGGCAGATAATGACCCCTCAACAATTGTTTCATACGAGGCCAGTTGCGAACAACTCCTCGCCCTTCGCGTCGCCGGGTTTGCAATACCTGCATCTACCAAGCGCTTGCCCCGCCTCGAAGTCTGCAGGCGACATACTTCACCTGTTTTTCAGGGGGAATCTCCATATAATCAAAAAACGTCTCCACCGCCCGCTCCCAGTCTAGATAGTCTTCAATGTGCAACTTTCCATCAAAGAATGGAATGTCCAATTTGACGCGGAAGTCACTTGGTTCGCGGTGATGCGTTTCCCATCGATTTTGAGCTTCAGTTGGCCTTCCTTGGTCATCTTCAGCGGAATCGGCATTATCATGCGGGAAGTTTTCATCTAACTCTTCTTCCGATCCAGATAAATCGGGAATCACCTGTCGGCCGCGGGGCGGATTCCTGATATTTCTCAAATTGTCTCTGGGTAATCGGAAGGGGATGTTCAAACGGGGATCGGGAATAGGGGTAGGGTAATCAGGCAACAACAGTGGTAATGGTGGTAGTCGATGACGCACTTCCACCGTGAATCTATGGAATGCGTCAATGAGTTCGGTCAGTTGTTTTGCGGTGCTGTGATGAGCAGCCCACAAAGCGTCCAGACTTCGATCTTCGTCGAAAGTCGAGCGTTTACTGCTTTCCGCCATCAATGCCGGACTCGGAATCTCTGGCTCTGATACCAAAATCCTGGTGCAGCGATCGGAAGAAGCAAACCTGCAAAGAAAAATAAGAACACAAGAGGAAGGAGGAAGAGGAACGAAGGAGAAGGGAAGCAATGGAACAGTAATTTCATATATAATTTTCTATTCTCAAACGTTCTCAGCTGCAGCTCATAATGCCTCTACTCAAAGTGAGCTTAAAACAGTAAAAAGCAAAAGTAATTCTAATTACTGGAAATAAATAAATGCTATAACAGAAATCTGTTATGAGGTAGTGGTTTTCCTCCCATCACGTGGCCACGTGGATATTCCACATGTGCGCTGCATCACTTCGTTTGGGTCTACAACATCAAGTTTAAAATTTTGTTTTAAAAAGCAATGAAAAAGTTGTCCTAAGATGTTTGGGACGACTTTCTTTTCGCTCAGTAAAACGACTTCCCAGTACATTTACCTAAGACGTTTGGGACGACTTTCTTTCCGCTTCTTAAAGCGGCTTCCTAGTACAAATATTAAATGTACTAGGAAGCCGCTTTACGAAGCATTAAGAAAGCCGTCCAAAATGAAACCTTAGTCTCTTGCACATAATAATTTTAAAATAATTTTTATTTACCCTTTGGATCACCAGCACAGTTTCTTTTGATTTATCCTTTGAATCATCATCACAAAGACTCATAGAGAAGAGTTAATAATAGCCATCTCAAAGAAATATAAGTATAGTTGATGAGACCTTTAGGGAAGAACATGTATTTTACCCTAGTGGGGCGCCTTAGGCTTCATTTGAGATGACTTTTTCATTGCTTCTTGAAGCAGCTTTTTAGTAAAAAAATATAATTTTTATACTAAAAAGCTGCTTCAAGAAACAGTAAAAAAGTCATCCCTAACAAAGCCTTAATAGGAATTTTTATTACGTCATCCCACCTGACGTAGAGATACGTCCTCCCAGAACTAAATTCGAGCTAAAAAATGAGAAATACCGAGCTAATACCGAGCAATACCAAATAATAACAAGGAATATCATCATGTGAAGACCAATACCGAGTTATACCAAGCTATACCGAGCAATACAAAAAAATACCTAGTTTTTATACCTAGTTTTTCCTAGAAAAAACTAGGTATTTTTTTGTATTGCTCGGTATAGCTTGGTATAACTCGGTATTGGTCTTCACATGATGATATTCCTCGTTATTATCAAATAATACCTAGCAATACCGAGCAAAAACCGAGTTTTTTGGCGGTGGGAGAACGTATCTCTACGTCAGGTGGGAGGACGCAATAAAGAGAGGGGGTGGGGCACATAAGCAGCACCATGAAAAGTTGGCCACTCTTGGCAAGTTTTTTAATTGAGTGGTCGATATTTGTGAATGGATGGTCTTGACAAATTAGTAATTCATAGATTCCTTCACGTGATTTTTATAATGCACGCTTTTATAATAAATATAATTCTTAATGATCTAAATAGGACCTGATAATAATTATTGAACTTATTGGTATTTAGAGGATTGGAAAAGATAATTAAAAATTAAATTTGGAAAGAAATTTGATAATGGCATATGTGCCGTTGAGAGCACTAAGGTGCTTTGCTCTTTATATGATAGAAGAAAAATTGAAGTGCTTAGGCTTAGCTCTTTATATGACAGAGTGGACTGTAGTCAGCGGGCATCGGGGGTCGGAGTGGACTATAGTCGATGGACGACGGAGGTCCGAGGGATCATAGTCTGGGGGCTGTAGTGGTCGGAGGGATCGTAGAGGGTGACGGAGGTTCGAGTGGATGGTAGTTAACTGGCCACGATGGCCAGAGTGGATCGTAATCAGTGGAGTGATGAATTGGAGCGATGAAGGTCGTAGTGGACTGTAGTCGGCAGGCGACGGTGGTTCGATGGACCATAATCGGTGAGCTTTATAGGTCGAAGGGACCGTAAGTGGATAACAGAGGTCCAAGTGGACCGTAGTCTGTGAACCGTAGTCTGCGGGTGACAGTTGTCAGTGTGGACCATAGTTGACTGACAACGGTGGTCGAAGTTGATCATAGCTCGCGGGCAACAGAGGTCGAGTAGATTGTAGTCTTTATGTTTAAAATGTTTGCATCAAGATTCGTGCCCAATCAAGATAATTTTTGATGACATATCAATCTTAAATTGTTTATCATTTTAAAATAATAAGTTCAAATATATTTTCTTAACTATCTATCTCAAGTCTAAATAAAAAAAATTAAAGAGCATATTTAAAAAATTAATTTATCCCCTAATAGAATAAATCTTTGCCTTGGCACTATGGGGCTGTTTGGTTGCCTGCAAAGTAAACGTAATGTAAAGTAAATGCAGTGTAAAATAAATGTAGTGCATTCCAAATACATTGAGGTTGTTTGGTTGTCTGCAAAGTAAACGCAGGAGAAATATTTCCCTTGTTTGGTTAGGAAGATCCAGAGTAAAGTAAAAGTTATTTTTTTTTTTAATAATTTGATAGAAACCATGGACATTCATGCAACCATCTCTTAGTATTTTCATCAAAACCTCTAAAAAATTTTCTATTCTATTTGAGGCAGCTATAACTTTAATAAAGATGACTATAAAACTACTATGATAAAAGTAACTTTTAAAAAATAATTTACTATTACTAAGACTTCATTTAGGACTACTTTTTATTATTTTTTAGTATAAAAATTATAATTTATATAATTTTTATATATAACAGAGCAATAACAGAGCAAAACAGAGACTCCGATGCATCAAACATAATGCTCTTTTTTCTTTAAATTTTTCTAAACAATTGTAATAAATATCAAGGGATTTTGAATAAAAACAGAATCATTGAGGAATTTTGTTAAAAAAATTTATCATTAGAATTCACTGGGTTTTTCCATGCCTCAAAGAAGAACTTTAATTACCCATCGCCAGGATTCTATTTGTTTGGTTTTTTTTAATTATTGAGCCCGCAATATCTCTGCAGAGAAGTGGCAGGGAGAAGATAGTCGAGAGTAATAGTAAATTATAATTTTTATAGAGAGAATGACCGCCGCCATATCAATCCCGCGAATCGGCTTTTCTTCCGGATTCCGATCATTTATCTTCCGCAGAATAGGAATAATCAGCTTTTGAATAAGCCAGGCTTGTACCGCGATGAAGAGGATTCGAAAAGCGGCGTTAATGGCGGATAAGCTGATTCGGCCGAAGAGGGCGACGATGTAGCAAATTAGGGAAGTGCAGAGTAGATCGTCGGCAATGGCGGTGCGGACGGCGAGGAATCCGATTTCGGATTTGTGGATTTTGAGTTCGGCGACGAGGCGGGTGATGATTGGGGAGGAGGAGACGGCGATGGAGATGGACGGAGCTGTGCGGTTGATGACGGTGAAGGAGAAGAGGATTCTGGCGACGGCGGAGATGACGTCGGTGACGGCGATTCTGATGTGATCGCCGGAGCAGCCGAGGATTGTTTTGGGATTTCGAGGGCGACGACGAAGAGGTAGAAAGCGAAGGCGATTGAGCTGATGTGGGCAATCGACTTCGTTCATCCGCGCGAGAGCGACGGTCTGTGCTCCTTCCTTTCCTTCGTTGCTGTTCGACTTCGGCTCGCTGTTCGACTTCGCTCTTCGCAGGATGGCACCAGGCGAAGAATTTCAAACCCGCTCATTTTGAGCGACTTTCAAAGTCGCGGGATCGGCCTCTCGAAATACACCCCTAATACATTTGAGTTTTTTGTTTTGTTCCGCTCAAAATTAACCAAACAGAAGAATTTAGTAAATACATGTATTTATTTTACTTTACCCTCCTAATTCAGGCAACCAAACAGCCCCTATATACATTATAATTCACTTGAATATGATGAAGTATCTATCATTAATATACATGAACATTCTAGATACACATATAAAAATTTATATTTTAGCTATATAAATACATGAAAAAAAAAAAAAAATCATTACATACCGGGGTCTTGCCTCTTCGGCGCCGCCGGTTGCCGGTTCAAGTGAGCCGTTTATTTTGGCATCGATTGCGGTAGTGTCGTGAGAGAACAACACCGCCTCCTCCTCACCTGAGATATTTGTCTCCCGCTTCTGTTTTGGTTTTGTTCTTTGGTCTTTCTCCTGGGTTCCAGGTCTGCTACCTGCACTTCCCTCTTCACGTCCCCCTTTCCCGCCAAACCCTAATTCGATGCTCTGGATGATGGATTGATCGTACTATAGGGGCGTGGCGTTGGAGTGAAAATGGTGGAGAGACGGAAGCCTCTCATATTGTCCTCCACAAGAGATCTTCTCGATTCTGTACTCTTTTCGGCGAATTCGAGTGCCGAAGGGAACGATGGGAGAGTGACCGCTTGGAGGCGCCCATCACTGCACCTGAAGGCGGGAATCCTCAGGTTTTCCGGTGATGGCACAGGAGGAAGCGAGCTTCATGAGTGCGTGCATCTGGTGGGGGTATCTTCATCGGTGCTTAAAAGACTCTGTGTGACCTCTGGTTCAGTGGTAAGTATTTGTTTTCTGAAGTTTTTTAGTGTTGGAAAGTGGTTTTGAGACGAAAAGAAGGGAATTATTTATTTTATTCCGTGTTTCTCTTTGTAAAAATGATGATGCAACGATCAATCAAATTCGAAAAGAAAAAGAGAAATTTGAAACTTAAAAACATCAATGAGCTAACGATTTTTTTCGTTGCAATAGAGAACTCTTGTTGTGGCTAATTTGATCAAATTTAGGACACTTGAAATATCAATACCAAATCTTTGATAATAGAATTGATTAAGAAAAGAATTTATCAAAGTGAAGAAATTTCTTGCTCACCTAAGTATAAAGATATATATTACCTGGAAGTTATCTTTCACACTTGCACCACATTTGAAGGAATCCCACATCTTCCTAGATTAAAAAAATGTATCGAACTGAATTATATTAATGCATGATGCACCTTGAGCCATCTAATCAAACATAATTGATTAATCTCCAGTTGAATATAAGTCATGATTTTTACTATCTCATCTAAAATCAAACTAAACTGTGCCTAACTGAACCAAAAATCCGATTTAAATCGAACTAAAGCTGAACGGAACTGTTTGGTCCGGTTTCATTTTTTAAGTTTTGGTTTTGATTTCCACCATTGATTTTTGGTTTGATTTAAAACCATGGTAGGTTTAATGCCAAATAGAAATATCTCCTGCCCTTCATATATCTTTTATATTCTTTTTATCATTCAATTTTTATTAGTTTTCGTTAAGATTTTGTACTCCAAATCTTGCATGTTGATTAAGCTATATTGGGTTACATGGTACTCCTCTTCAAGGCTTGCATGGTACTACTAATTTTAATATTTCAAATAATCAATATTTTACATTTGTGGTAGGATAAAAGCAAGAAGAAGTATTGATTCTTTATTTCAAGATTTCGATTGTGGGGATATTTTTTGATATGCTTCAAATCTTATAAACATATTTAGGTTCTCATAAAGAACGCTGATACCCATGTTGGAAGGCTCGTGAAAGTTTTAGCTCTTGATCATCCAGTTTTAGATTCCATACAAAAAGAATATAGAACTTCTACCATTATTCCTTCTTCACAGCACGTAATGCGGGTTTTACCTTCAATTGAGTATACTGCTAATCACATAGTAACATTTGATGTGGAAGTTGCTTATGTCACTCCACTATTAGCATTCAACCTTGGATTGCATGTTTCATCCCTTAAAGTTCTTCTTCATGGAGGTCAAGAATCTTTGAAGTCTCTTTTTGAGGTTGAAGAGATGGAAACAGTGCAGGAAAAGAGGAATGAAAATGTGAATGTTGTTCTTGTCTCATGGACTAATTTGCCTAGATATGCTTCACATCTAAGAATTTCTTTCATAAAGATGCCTCAGTGTGGTATGCTTGAATCTCTCAAGGGAAATTCTAAAATTGAGGCTGATGATCGCCAAGATTTGATTGATTCAGCTTTGAATGATTACTTCAAGGTGGATAGGTATTTAACAAAAGGAGATGTTTTCTGCGTTCAAATAGACTGGAGTTGCAATTCAGAAATGTGCACTGTTTGTGACAAAAACTCTACAAAACATTCCAATAATTTGATATACTTCAAGGTAAGATATCCATTTTCTTCTTCATAATCTTCAGCAAGGCAAGGAATTATAGAACAGCTGTTTCTTTTGAATTTTTACGTGTTGAAGGTGTGTTCTCCTTTTCAGGTGGTGGCATTGGAACCATTAGATGAGCCAACCCTTCGTGTTAATCGCAACGGTACAGCTCTTATTCTTGGAGGAAGTGTGGAATCTGCTATTCCTCCAGATTTCTTTATTGGAACTTCTAGAAATTGTATGCCCTTGCAGGGTGATACAGTGAAAAACTTGGCATCCATTATTGCACCTGTCATATGCCCTTCTGTGCTGTCATCAAAATTTAGAGTTGCCATACTCTTACACGGTCCCGCAGGTTCGTCTACGTTTGCTATTTTAATTTTGACTGTCAATTTTAATTTTACTTGCATGAGTGGTAAGTTCAGCTATGTGCATAGGGCGTGGAAAACGAACTGTTGTTAGATATCTTGCTGGCCGGTTTGGCATGCATATTGTGGAGTACAGTTGCCATGATCTCACAGCATCATCTGAGAGGAAAGCTGCTACGGCACTTATTAATGCCTTTAAAACTGCTCTTAGGTATTGCTGAATGATTAGATTTGTTATCCATCTCTTTTCTTATTCAATGTTGTTTTCATCTTTCTTTAGTGTAACAAACTATGGTTGTTTTATCATGAATTGTCTTTATGACCTGCATCTCTCCAATGACTTCATGATGTAGTATGTCTTAGGTTCTAAGATTGTGCTAGACCGGTCCACTGGACCGGTCTTGCCGGTCCATATGCAACCGGCTTGCGAAACAGGGCGGGATCTCCGCCTCCTGCGGAGATTGGGCGATCCAAACGCCCAAGCGGAGAGATTTAGGAAAGTTTTTTGAGGGATTTGGGAGGAAAATTTGAATGTAGGGACTGTTTAGAGATTTCCTTTTGAATTGTATGTATTAAATAATTTGTTTTCCTAGGGTTAGGGCATCTTGAATTTGGCTGAAATTTAAGATCACTTAGATCCAGGTTTTCTTTGGGCTCTAACCGCGTCTAGAGATTTGGGAGAGATAGATCATCCTCTCGAATAGAGGATCAATTGTATCTTGCTGTTTTTTCTTCTTCTACTATTGAATTTCAAGTGCTTTCTTCCTGATTTTCCCACTGGTTTGGAGAAAAACTGTTGTTTACAGCAGGAATTCTGGCAAAAAACTGCTGTTGACAGCAGAATTTCAGCCTGTTATCACCTATTTGGGGCTGTTTCCTATCAGATTGTTAATTCTGGTTTCATATTGTATTTGGAAACTAATAATATGGTATTCTGGTTTAATATGGTATTAATTCAAAGCAGTTATTGACTATTTTTGATGAAAAAATGATAAAATTCGATTGAAAAGAAATTTTTATGATGTTCCACTA
This sequence comes from Dendrobium catenatum, assembly GCF_001605985.2. Classification (NCBI taxonomy): domain Eukaryota; kingdom Viridiplantae; phylum Streptophyta; class Magnoliopsida; order Asparagales; family Orchidaceae; genus Dendrobium; species Dendrobium catenatum. Next base: position 2,048,206 of record NW_021318608.1, on the reverse strand, counting down.
AAAATTAATTACTATAATTGAGGATAAAAAATGCCATACACACTATTAAAACCTCATAAAAAATTCAGTCTAGATTGTATTGAATTCAACAAATATAGACTCCCTTTCAACCAATAATGGAAAAAATGTAGGAGCAAAAGTCAAAAGATGGAAGAAGGGAAATATGTCATTAGAAAAGCATGCTTCGTGCCTTTCCCAAAATCTGATCAATGATTGAAATCTCTGATTAAATGAAGAGAAACAGTCTCCACATCCACACAGAATTTTACCTACGCCACAGTTTATCATAAATGGCTTGGAATTTTTATATAACAATTTGTAAGAAATTGCTCAAAAAATTTTCAATAAACTGTCTAAAAAGTTAGGCTTTGTTGATGTCTTCTTTCTACTTGCTTTATGGTAGGAACCATAATTTAAAAAAAAAGGTCTATTTGGATGATTTTTATTAGAACCCTGGATTAAAGCCTCCAACGGCTAACTGATTTAGTATCCAATAAGAACATTACGCGTGTACCAGTATTGTCTATATATTAGCTTGTACCTAGGCTGAGTCAGATAATAAAACATAATAACATTTCTTGGTCTCTGTTCCTTCTTCTTCCTCAGCTCCGGCGTCTCTTCTTGCCGGAGTTATCTCCTCTCCGTTTCTACAATTTTAACCTTTATATGTGATCCGTAAGTCATCATAATGATTGTGATGAAAATGGGTTCAAGTAGATATATGGTTGCTAGAAATCAAACCAAAGTGGCCAATTTATGTGAAAAGAATCATGAATTCATTACCGATTTTGCTAAATGGGCCATCTTGATACAAAATAGTCCAGAAAACTCCTCACTGTTCGAGCTGTACTTTAAAAATGATCAGCACGAGACGAATTTAGGATAAATTTACGAGCTCAGACACTCATATGATTAAAAAAATTAAATACAAAGTATAATTAGAAATTATATAGAAGGGATTGCGCATGATTTAATGATTTCAGATTTCTAAATGTTGTTTTTAGTATAAAATTATTGATTTTTCATTTGTATTAATTATTATTATTATTTTGTTTTTATAAAAATTAATAAATAGTTTTTTTATGATTTGTGAATTTATGCTTTGCATAAGCATCTTATTGTAGATCTGTGACTTCTGTGTTAGCAAACATAGACTTGCAAGGTCCTGCATGCCTTTTTGTTTTTTTGATTTCTTGCTGACAAATGCTGAATTTCTAAGTGTCTTTTTTTTAATCATTTTCTCTATGTTTGTTCGCGTGTTAACCATAATATTTTGGACGTGTATTTAGTTTCATATTTGAATTTTTTATTATTTTTGAATGAAACAATTTATTATTAGGTATTCACCTTGCATACTTCTTCTTCGCTCGTTTGATATGTTTGGGAACTCATCTGCTAATGATGGTTCAGCATTGGATCAAGTTGCCATTACATCCGAAGTTGCATCAGTTATTAGGGATTTTACTGAACCTTCGCTTGAAGATGAAATCTTGCACCCAAGGCAAATGAATGTTGGTGGTTTGGTACGAAACTTCTAGTCAAAATTCAATGATAATATTTTCATTACAGATTTTTAGCTCTTTTTATCGTTTATCACTACAGTTTTGTTAATTCGTCATCAGTAATTGCCCTTTCTTTTTTTTTTTGGCATTTCACAAATCAGTATTTAGTGGAACCTGAAAAAGTTAGCAGGAAGGGTGTCTTGTTGGTTGCAGCTGCTGACCGCATCGAAAGTCTTCAACCTGCTATCAGGCGATGCTTTAGCCATGAGATTAGCATGGCTTCTCTGAGTGAAGCGCAGCGCTTTGAAATGCTGTTTCAAGCACTTAAAGGTATTAATACTGCAAATAATGAGGTATGGAAGGTAATGTTCTCCCATCCTGTTTTTACGGAGCTTCCTGCATTCAGGTTTAATAGCAAAATTTTACTTGCAGAACATCACTCGAGAATTTTTGAAATACATAGCTGAACAGACATCTGGTTTTATGCCGCGGGACATAAATGCTTTAGTTGCTGATGCTAGCGCCGGAGTTATAGAGAGGATACTAAATGGTGGCAGCAATTATAATGTTGAAAATGGAAATTGTGTCCCATTTGCCAAGGATGAAGGAGGCTCTCGGACATGCTCACTTGAGCATTTGGGCAAAGAAGATTTCTCCAAAGCTTTAGAACGCTCTAAAAAAAGAAATGCTTCCGCTCTTGGTACTCCTAAGGTGAGCCAACATTAAGGCTAGAGTATGCTTTGTGACGCTTTGTCTCAGGTCAATGGGGCATTATCTCCATATATATTGTGTTAGTAAATGACGTGTGATTATCAATCCCTTGCTGATCCTTTTGTTTTCCATAAGTAACTGTGTATATCAGTTATTCTAATGTATAAATTTGCCTGTTTGAATGATATAAATCATGTACCACTTATGCTAAAGCCTATTCTTGTAGTTTACTGCACAGTAACTAGATTTGCTGGTCACATTTAAGTTTCTAAGTTTACACTCCTATCTCAGGTGCCTAATGTAAAGTGGGAAGATGTAGGTGGCCTTGAGGAAGTGAAGAGGTCGATTCTCGACACTGTTCAGGTTAAGTTTTCTAATTGTTCTCCCTTCTCTCCTTTTTGCAATTGATTGATCACTTTTTAAAAAACACAGCAGGTTTGCAAACAGATTGATGCAGAATAGTTACATAAATTACCATGATTGTTTCCGTTTTAATTAATATGGCAGGAGTTGGGATAGTTATTTCTTCCTCTAGCAAAATGAATCAAAATTTTGGCATAATCAAAGTTCTCATATAAACAAATAATTGTAATCTGATGATTGGATTTGTAATACATTCTTAGTGATTTTGCAAATTTAGATTGGTTAAAGAAACTGTAATATTTGTAATGGTTAAAGAAACTGTAATGTAAAACCTAAATTTTTCGAATATTATAATATCCTTTTAAATTCTTTTGCTATGAAAAGCTTGCATGACAAAAGAAATCAAAATTCTTTTATTTATTATGCTCCTGAAAGAGTTAGGAGGGTTCACGGTGGATTGTAGTGGAGCTCTCATGCACAATAATTCAGATGTCTGTGACTCGGTTGCTTTCCATAATTATTAATGTTATTATTGATGCTCAGTGCAGTTGCCTCTTATTCATAAGGATTTATTCTCTTCTGGATTACGCAAACGGTCAGGTGTTCTTCTTTATGGACCTCCAGGAACAGGAAAGGTCTGCAAATCTATCTAAGTGGCTAGAATGATGTAGAAGTAGCCTGTGTTTAAATTTTGGGATTTTCTATAAATTTGCACTGTGTATCCTCCTACTTGTGACGATGGAAATTATGAGTAAAACTGATACCTTTTCGGTATTTTCAGACTCTGCTAGCAAAAGCTGTTGCAACTGAATGTTCCTTGAATTTTCTTAGTGTGAAAGGGCCAGAGTTGATTAACATGTACATAGGAGAATCCGAAAAAAATGTTCGAGACATATTCCAGAAGGTATTTTGCTATAGAATGCACAAAAAAATGGAATTGTCATCATTGCATACTTATATTACATATGAAATTTAATTATCTACAGGCAAGGTCAGCACGCCCTTGTGTCATTTTCTTTGATGAGCTAGATTCTCTTGCTCCTGCCAGGGGAGCATCTGGTGATTCAGGTGGTGTTATGGATCGAGTTGTTTCTCAGGTGATTATTATTTTTGTTTATTGTAGATGCCATCTGATTGATGCTTTCATGTTTAGCTTTATCAATTTTTTTTTTATTGATGTTTATTATTGGTAGATGCTTGCAGAAATCGATGGCCTTAGTGATTCCAGTCAGGTACTTTCAGTTCCTTGAATAGACTTCTTTTTTTCGGTAGCAAATATAAAATGCCTTGTTTTTTTATGCTTAGTTGCTTTTCAAAATTCCTGCAAAGGTTTGATTTAGTATAGGTGCTAGCAATGGACCTAACCCTTTTTTTCAAATTTCTTGCCAAACATCAGGATCTGTTTATTATAGGTGCAAGCAATAGACCTGACCTTATTGATCCAGCACTTCTACGACCAGGCCGATTTGACAAACTTCTCTATGTTGGAGTGAACTCTGACGCTTCTTATAGAGAAAGGTTTACAATTCCTGAATCAGAATTTATTCCTTGTCCTTTGCAAGACAATTAACATTAACTGGTTTGTTCAAATGTGTCAAAACATTGCAGGGTTCTTATAGCCTTGACACGAAAATTCAAACTACATGATAGTGTATCTTTGCTTTATATTGCTAAGAGATGCCCTCCAAATTTTACTGGTGCAGACATGTATGCTTTGTGCGCGGATGCATGGTTTCATGCTGCAAAGCGGAAGGTATGATAACTGATTTTCTAACATCTTTGGCTTTGGATTTTTTTTTTGAAGGATATTTAGTAATAATTTTCACTTATAGTTTTACAATTATAAGGTAATCAGCTATTACTCTTGATAGAAGCAGCTTGATTTCAATTGGTTGCATTTGTCCATTATAAACCCATTTTTCCGAATCTAGCAAACTTAGCAAATGAACAGCCTTCCCCGTTCATTTGTAGAGAATAGGGTTATCCTTCGAAGAGCTAAAGAAGGAAGTTATTCTTATTATACACATTTGTGTCTCGGGTATAGATAAATGTTTGAGTATCTAGCTTTTGAAGAAGCTATGCTGTAGGGAGATCTAGCTTTTGCGGGTAGCGCACCTGGGCGATGCTAAGTGACAAGGATAATAAGTTACATGTATGAGGAACATGAGATTCACTTGACCCTTACTAAAATCAAGTAAAACTGAATTATTATCTATTATTCTGCAAATCTATTATTTATCACTATTTATCTTTTAAGTTTAATACAAATTTGAAACTGTTTCTCCTAGGGACTCCAGCCTTATCACAGCATTCTATACGCTATGTACGTACCCCCCATTTTCCTTGAAAGCCATACCTTAGCGGTTGGAAAAGTTTAAATCGGATAACTTTTGCAATGTACTTGATTTCCAGGAAATTTGTCTAGCTTTAGCCACCCAACACTAACTCCGACTTTCTCAATGTAAAAATATGACATTGCACATGTACAACAAGTGCATGTGTAGAATAAACGATAAGTATTATATACTAGTCCTTTTCATTGATTTAGAGAATGCTTGCATTGTGGTTCTGTAAAAAAAAGGCCGATTAAAGAGAACTTTAAATCTATTACTTGTATTTGATAGCGTTTTGTTCAGTGAATGCTTAAATTGAACAGTTATATTACTTGTTGATTGTTCATAAAGTGTCCAAAAATGATATCGCAAGACAACCTAGAAAAAATGGTCAAGTACTTGCCTATAAATTTTTTTTTTTTTAAAGTATCCTAAAACTGACTTTTAAAATAGCATCTTACTTTTTATTTCCGTAAGATGCCATAGTTTGGAGAGAGTTGTCTTAGATGATTTGGTCACATAAAATGATGGCCTTTCGATGACCCGATTAGGAAAATAGAGGTATTAGATTTGACTTATGTTAAGAAAGGTAGAGGTGGACCTAAAAAAACTTGGTTAGAAAATATTAGAAATGTTCTTTCTTTATTAGATTTAAATGAGAATTTGACTTTTAACATGACACAATGAAGAAAAAGGATTCATATAGCCAACCCCACGTAGTGAGACAAAGGCTTGATTATGTTGTTGTTGTTGTATGATTCCATAGTTTATTTGGCCTTAAAAAATTTATTTTTTTCATGTTAAAGTTAGTGTGGTTCTTCGTCTTTGTGAACCTGTTTGTCATTCGCAATACTTCGACTTTATCTCTTAATGTGATCACGTCCTTCACAATTCACAATTATTTTGTTATTTATCTGGGCCATTTCTTAGGTGAATCTCTTGATAATTGTTTTTCTGACTTTGAAAATATCCTTCATTCTTCTTTAGGCTTCTCACAATCTGCAAGAAACAACTATTATAGATGAAGCCGAATCGGTCACTGTTGAGTTGGACGATTTTATGAAGGTATGCTTCAAATTCATAAGCACACTTTTATGATATGGGTAGAATTTGCAGCTTTTGGTAAGCATATGGAGGTGCCGTTCTGCTCACCTTTTGGTAGCTTATTGGCAGGTCCTGGGTGAGTTATCGCCATCATTATCAATGGCAGAACTGAAAAAATATGAACAGTTGCGGGATCAGTTTGAAGGCTCTTTGAAATAGGAGGAAATCAGATCATGGTAATTATTCAAACTGTTATACCTTGGCTGAGGCCTCATAGTAAAGAGTCAAAGTTCGTTAGCATAAAATTTATAGTAATGTAATTTATTTCAAAATGAGTGTGATAAATGATAAATCAACTAAAATTTGTATAATATATATATATTTCAAATTCCAGACTGAAAGATGAGAATTCTTAGTTTATCTAAGCCTTCAAACACAATAGATTTTCCCCTTAATACTGTAATTTGCATAAAAAAATTATCCTATGAGAAATTATCTATTGAATAATTAGATTGATTATATTACAAAATTGGGGCAATGGCATAAGTTATAGATCGGCTAACATTTAAGTCATTTTAAAAAAATTAAATTAAATATGTAAATCAATTAGTATAAGATTATAATCGTTTTGCCTATGTTAGAAACATTTTTTATCTTATAAAAACAATTATATTTAAACCATAGAGATTGTGCTCTTATAAAGTTAAAAAAGATTGTATAAATCCCTATAAAAACTAATCTGTAGCTAAAAAATTCCATATTACTCAAAGTTAACAAGTAAGAATAATTGATATATTTTAGAAAATTTGTGATGATAGAGATTGAATTTTAAGGTCTTAATTTTTTCAGGAAGATTCAACTCGCACAAATGATAAAAAATGCAAAAGAAAATAAAATTTTTATGCGAAAGTTTTGACAATGAAAAAAAGAATCACGAGCCCTGGACCAAATGAAGTGATCCAATATATAAATGGATTATAAGAGTTGATATATAATCAAAAAAATTATCTTGATCAAGCACGAATCTTGAAGCAAAATAAAGTTGGAAGCTTCAAGAATTAAAATTGAGACCATCTGAACTCTTATTTATGCAAACTTATAGCCAAACTAAGCGTCTCGAAAACACGGACCCTACGACACCAAAATTGATCCAATCCGAGTCCAAATGAGTCAAAATCAAAGACTCGAAGCACTTTTGGAAGGATCAAACCACAATTTGGGTAACCAAACGGTCTCAAATTGTGACATGCTTATAGTCGAATCGAGCGGCTCGACGAGAAAAATCGAATGAGCCGAAGATCATCAAATTCTGATATCATTAAGACAATCAAAGGTCCATTGAACGGCGCATCATCGTAGGAATCAAGATCGGTCGTCCATCCGAACCACTCCCACTTTACCCTTGATCTTCCACTTTATTTATAAGTCATGTCCACTCAAGAATTATATAAATATGCCGCCATATTTCTTTTACACCAACCATTATTGTTCTGTCGCACCACCGCCAGGTTCTGTAAAACCACCACCTGTCCATCCAAAGACATCGAAGTGCCAACCGAAGCTGAAGTGCCCCATAACGCTGAAGTGCCACTACTGGATCACCTTCTGACACCGGATTGCTGTCGGACCATCACCTGAAGCCTACACTTCTGCCAAACTACCACCTGACACCCAAAATTCTGTTGTAGTACCACCCTACTACTACGGTCTTTCTAACCACGGTCTCCTGCCAATTACGATCTTTCTAACCCTAGTCTCTTGCAGACTACGGTCCTTCCGACTTTTGTCGCCTACTATAGTCCGAGCTTCGTCCTGGACGATCTCAGCTCTGGAGAACTTCGTCCAGACGAGATTTAATTATCGTCCCCGGCGACGGGTTCTCTGGAAAATTTTCGTCCAGACGATCCAACATTTCGTCCAGACGAACCATACAGACAGAACAGTTTTCCTTGAACAACCTGTACCGATCGTCCCGGACGATCCAACTTCGTCCTGGATGAACCTTGAGCAAAATTGATATTACACCAGTGTCCTGCCGACTACTGTCCTTCCGACCTCCCTCGGAAAGGAAGAGAAGGAAGAAGGATTCAGCCGCCTAGCTCCTCCTCGACCACCGCCGAATTTCTTTTGCACCACCATTAGAGTTCTTCCGCACCACCGTCAGGTTCTGTCAAGCCACCACTTGACAATCCAAAGACGTCGAAGTGCCAACCGAAGCTGAAGTGCCCTATAATGTTGAAGTGACACTACTGGAACACCGTCTTGCTGTCGGACCATCACCTGAGGCCCGGACTTCTGCCGGACCACCACTTGATACCCAGAATTCTGTTGGAGTACCGCCCTACTACTACGATCTTTCTGACCCCGGTCTTCTGCCAACTACGATCTTTCTGACCCCAGTCTACTGCAGACTACGGTCCTTCCGACCTTTGTCGCCTACTATAATTCTTCTGACCTCCCTCGCTAGATAATCGTCTTTCTGACCACAGTCTCCTGCCGACGACGGTCCTTCCGACCTCCCTCGCCAGACAACGGTCTTTTTGACCCCATTCTCCTGCAGACTACGGTCCTTTCGACCTCCCTTGCTTACTATGGTCCTTCTGACCACCTCGCCAGACAACGGTCTTTCTGACCCCAGTCTCCTGCCGGCTACGGTTCTTCCAACCCCCCTCGCCAGACAATGATCTTTCTGATCCCAGTCTCATGCCGACTACGTCCTTCCTACATTCGTCGCCTACTATGGTCCTTTTGACCTCCCTCGCCAGCCAACTGTCTTTCTGACCTCAGTCTCCTGCCGACTACGGTCCTTCTGACCTCCCTTCCTAGACAACGGTCTTTCCCAGTCTCTTACCGACTACGGTCCTTCCGACCTTCGTCGCCTACTATGGCGACCTCCTCGCCAACTATGGTCTTTTTGACCTCGGTCTTCTGCCGACTATGGTCCTTTTTACCTCTCTCACCAGACAACGGTCTTTCTAACCCCTATCTTCTGCCGACTACGGTCCATTCAACACTTCCATCGCCTACTATGGTCTTTTCGACATCTGTCCTATCAACTATGGTCCTACAAACCAAACAAACATGTCTATGATGATTATTGTAACTCCCACCATGTAATGCGTTCTATATGATGTGCATTTGTGACATCAAGCCAAGGCCTTCTCCCAAGGAAGGGCCTCATTTGCCATCAATTGCAAATACTAGTGGATTCCTTCAAATTGGGTCAGGCCCCGTGATTTTTCCCAATTTTTAGGGGTTTCCACGTAAAAACCCTGGTATCTCTTATAAATGTTGCACCCTCTCTCTTTCATCTGCCTGTATGTTGAATCTTCGTATAACACCAAGACGTTAAACTACATACTTCTCTGCCGCGACGAATATTCCAGGACGCAACAAGAGTATTCTTCCCATTTGATGAAAAAAATTTGTTGGAATAAATTTTCCCATGATTTTGACCTCTGAGAGTTTTAAAATATTGCATCAATATTTATGTGAATTTCTTTAACGAATATCAACAATCTATAGGAACCCAAGTCTTTGACCCCGACTACTAAAATATTTGATCTATTGAACGCACGATAGTTAGGTTAGGTTTAGGTATGGATTAAGGCCAATATTAGATAAGCATTGGATAATTCATAATTTAGTTATGAATTAATGCCGTCCAGATGTTCATCAAATTTGCGTTTACAAGCTATTCTAAATTTTATTTATATATATTTTTAACTGCCCAACTTACAGAAAGATTATTCTGTGCAGAGTCCGGACATAGAGTTATGTCTATATTATGAGTATACAAAAAATATGCACAGTATATACAAGAATATATAATGTATATTTGTACATAATATGTACATGCATATTATATATATATACTTACAGTCCGAACGTAATTATATATTTGGACTCTGCATGTAATAATTTTTCCTACTTATGCACCAGCACAACAAATCGCTGTTACTGTCACAAAATAATAATGACTTCCTCAACTGTGTTTAAGAACAATTTTTATGTGCGTTTCATTGCACCTTGCAAAATATACACCATACAAGGTTTGAACAAGAACAGTCAAACAAGAATGCTGATGAAATATGAACTCCTTACTCTGGTTTACAATGGAACTTTGTCCTACCTGCTACTTATATTACTACATTACGCGGATAGGAGGTTGAGCTACCAAAGAGAGAGATACAAAAGTGCCAGCCACCTAGCCTCTCTCTCTCTATCTGATTTTGTCTTTTCTATTCAAGTTTCCAACAAAGTCCTATATGGGGTCCTGATTGGGTACTCATACTTTACTCGGACGGGCTTTGCCCACCCACGTCCACCCATGTTGACTTTCGGGATGTTGTATCCACCTATATCACTTGCTTTCCATTTTTTTTTGAACGCAGCCTGCCATAGACTGATGGCCTTGAGGCTTGTTGCCATTTGTTCTGATTGCAAACTTTCAAGCCGAATATCAGAATTTATTGTAGTCGCAATATAAGATATATGGTGATTATCAATATAAATCGATTTATCCCTCAATGTTGAGTACCCACCCATACCCACTCACAAGATCATGGGCATACTCATATCCACCCTTATCCATTGAATATGAATGGGTACATGAATAGGTGTGAGTATGAGCAGGACTCTGATTTCAAATAAAATAGAGACACTATCTCACCACAAGATAGTCACCCACCAAAGCAACTTCCTCTAAGTCCCAGCTCACGTATAAATACCAGTCGCAGTATCCACTCTCTCCATCACCAGAAGCAAAATGGCTTGCAATACTACTTTGGTCTTCACATTGTCTCTTCTCCTCGCCCTCGTCTTCTCTAACAAGTACTCACCATGCTACCTCAACTCTTTCAATGGCTCTCCCTTGATGAAAAAGGCACACCACTGAAATCTCTCATATGTAGTATGAAGTGAAAAGTGTTAATAATCACATATTCAAACTTTGTGATTAATTTATAAAAAAATGTGGTTAAAAATATTACTTTTATTCATCTATATATATAGGACATAAAACTTAATATTTAAATAGATTGATTATATTGCAAATTTGGGGCAATGGCATAAGTTATACATTGGTGAACATTTAAGTCATTTTCTTAAAATTAAATTAAAAAGCAATTAGTATAAGATTATAATCGTTTTGCCTATGTTAGAAGATAATTTTTGTATCTTATGAAAATAATTATATTTAAACTATATTGATTGTGCTCTTATAAAATCTGTAGCTAAAAAATGCCATATTACTCAAAGCTAACAAGTAAGAATAATTACTACATTTTAGAAAATTTGTGATGATAGAGATTCAATTCTAAAGTCTTAACTTTTTCAGGAACAGGAAGATCCATGAAAAAGATCCAACACGCACAGTTGATTAAAAAAATGCAAAAGAAAATAGAATTTTTATGCGAAAATTCGAAATGAAAAAGAAAAAAAAAATCACGAGCGTTGGACCAAATGAAGTGATCCAATATATAAATAGGTTATAAGAGTATTCTTTCCATTTCATTAAAAATTTGTTGGAATCAATTTTCCGATGATTTTGACATCTGAAAGTTTTTAAATATTGCATCAATATTTATGCTGATGAAAGTGATTTTCTTTAACGAATATCAGCAATCTATAGGAACCCAAGTCTTTGACCCCGACTACTAAAATATTTGATCTATTGAACGCACGATAGTTAGGTTAGGTTTAGGTATGGGTTAAGGCCAATATTAGATAAAGCATTGGATAATTCATAATTTAGTCATCAATTAAGGCCGTCCAGATGTTCATCAAATTTGCGTTTACAAGCTATTCTGAGAATTTTATTTATATACTTTTTTTACTACCTAACTTAGGCCTAATTTGATCGGATATTTTTTGTGATTTTTCTTTTTTTTAAATGATAAATTTATTTCTTCTTTGCTGTTTGGTCCCTCAAACCACGTTTTTTATAAGATCATTTTTTTTTATTTTTTTACTATTTTGAGAAAGCTTTTTATACATGCTTCTCCGTTAGAAAACTCTTTTATCTGAATTGATGTTTTTTAAAACTATCTTTTACAAAACTACTGGATAACGAAGCCTTAGGGAGAGATTAATCTATGTAGAGTCCGGATGTAGAGTTATATCCGGATTATGAGTGTTCATAATATGTACATATTGTATACAAAAATATATAATGTATATATATACACAGTATGTACATAATATATATTATAGTACGAACATAATTTAACGTCTAAACTCTGCGTGTAATAATCTTCCTACTTATGCCAGCAGCACAGCAAATCGCTGTTACTGTCACGTAATAATAATGACTTTATAAAGTGTGTTTAAGAACAATTTTTATGTGCGTTCCACTGCACCAGCTTGCAAAATATAAGCCTTACAAGGTTTGAACAAAAACAGTCAAACGAGAATGCTGATGAAATATGATATCCTTACTCTGTTAACAATGGAGATTTGTCCTACCTGCTACTTATATTACTACCATTACGAGGATAGGAGGTTGAGCTACCAAAGAGATACAACAGCGCCACCTAGCCTCTCTCTCTCTCTCTCTCTCTCTCTGTGATTTTGTCTTTTCTATTCAAGTTTCCAATAATATAGAGACGCTATCTCAACACAAGATAGTCACCAGGCCACCCAGCAACTTCCTCTAAGTCCCAGCTGATCAAGTATAAATACCAGTCGCAGTATCCACTCTCTCCATCACCAGAAGCAAAATGGCTTGCAATACTACTTTGGTCTTCACATTGTCTCTTCTCCTCGCCCTCGTCTTCTCTAACAAGTACTCACCATGCCACGCCGCTCGCCTTCTGCTACAAGTCACCGGGAATCCAGAACTCCTTCCTTTCCCTGAAATCCCAGCTTTTCCCAAGCCCGAATTGCCTCCGTTTCCCGAGCTTCCTCCCTTCCCTGAATTCCCCGCTTTCCCTCAACCCGAACTCCCCCCATTACCAGAATTCCCCACACTGACAAAACAGGGAGAGTCTGATTCGGCGAAGGTGGAAGAGCCGAAGCTGTTCGAGCCCGAGCTGCCTCCGTTGCCCGAGATCCCTCTTGACTTGCCGAAGCCCGAGCTTCCGCCATTGCCGGAGATCCCAGATGGCTTGTCGAAGCCTGAGCTTCCGCCATTGCCCGAGATCCCTCATGACCTGCCGAAGGTGGAGCTTCCGCCAGTGCCGGAGATTCCTCACTAATTCCCAGAAGAGCCAAAGCTGCAACCATAAACTTCTCACCATAGTCCTTGTCTTGCTTTGTAGTCGATTAATCAATTCTATCTTATATTAATATTGCTACCGAAATATTAATACGAATATAATGATGATTTTCATCCATAAATTTTTGGTGTTCTTTTTTATATTAATTAGTGGAGTGAAAGTCGGATGAACGCCTGATCAGTTATGAATTAGGATCCTATTTGGAATAAGTTTTTTCGTAATTATGTTTCTCGGATCTTAATTACAATTTTATTTAATATTTTTTTCATTATTTTTCAAAAAAAAAGTATTACTTTTTGTAACAAGAGTGGATAATATCTTACCACTTTTTAAAAAAAAGCTGTTTGACTTCCAAAAATAAAATATTTTTTATAACACTCACACACACAATAATTTATTTCTACCAAATAACTTTATAATCATCTTTATAAAATATTAATGTCATTCCAAACAGTTCTTAATCATAACTGATGGATCAAAATGAAAATTCAAAACAGATGATCAAATTATATATATAATTTTTGGAAAAATCAACCTACGTATTAATTAAAAAGAGAAGTTATAAGTCCTTGATAGATTCAAAAGCTTACTAAAAATATAATAATTAAAATAAAACCTATTAGCTAACAGATCTCACCTATTATAATCAAAACCAAAAGAAAGAAATAAAGAAACAACAAAAAAAATAATTTGGAGGCGGATGCAGCAGACGAGCCATCAAAGAACCTGCATCAAGGAACCTACAAGAAACCTGCAATAGGAGAAAGTAACAAAAACCACCAGGCGCCAAATTGAGCCAATTAGGAACCACCAGACAACCATCCTCAAAAGACAAAAGCCAAAGACCCAAAATAAACTTGAAAATAAGACAAACAGCCAGGGGTGTCAAAATTTGATCCGACCCGAACCCAAATCGAAAATTTCAGGTTCGGGTCAACTTGAACCCGAACCGGGTCAGGTTCGGGTTAGGGATTTCGACCCGTTTGTAAAACTTGGTCGGGTTGACCCGAAAACCCGAAATCAACCCGGTTTGACCCGTTTTTAATTAATTTAGGAGGATTTTAATGGATTTTTATGAAATAAGTAAATGATATTTCAAAAAATTATAAATATTATTGCCCAAATTAAATTGATCTTGATTTATTTTAAATTAATTGAAGTAAATCTTACCTTAATTTAATTTAGATTTAAATAAAATAATTTAATAAAATATACCTAAATCGGGTCGGGTTCGGGTTGATCCGGACCTGAAACGGGTCGGGTTCGAGTTCGGATAACCGAGACGTTTGCAAAAACGGGTCGGGTTGAATAGTGTTGGGTCAATTTCGGGTTGGACCCGAATCCAACCCGTGACCCGATTTTGACAGCCCTACAAACAACAACCCTCAACTTCATGAATAATTATTAGCTCCGGACACCTGACGTAGCTCTACATCCAGACGCCAATAACATGTCGCCACGTGCTCTTACTCTTTACTGCGCGGCCCGACGACCCGACCCAGACCGAAACCCGGTATTGCTATGTTCGGGTATTGCTAGGTATTGCTCGATATTGCTTGGCAATAACGAGAAATACCGCTCTGTCAAGACCAATACCTAGCAATACCGAGTAATACCTAGCAAAATCGGGTATTGCTTGGTATTGCTCAGTATTGGTCTTGACAGATTGATATTTCTCGTTATTGCCGACCAATACCGAGCAATACGTAGCAATACCTAGCAATACCCCGGTCTACACAAATCAGTCAATACATAGCAATATCGGGTCTGGGTCGTCGGGCCGCGCGGTAAAGAGTAAGAGCACGTGGCCACATGTTATTGACGTCCGGATATAGAGCTACGTCAGTTGTCCGGACTTAATTATTATTCCAACTTCACAAACCAACTCCACAGAGTCAGAAAAATAACACAAGGCATCAGCCAATACTGGCCCCGAACGAGGCAATAACCTTCATAATTTCATCTTAAAAATGAATTAATGGATTAGGGTATGCCTCAGCAACTAATTTCTTGGATGTAAATAATGTTGTTTATTTTTACTAAAATCCGTTAAAATATATTTAACAATGATTGATGCAAAATGTTATCATATATTTATCTGTTAAAAATTGTTTGGATTGATTGCATGAACCAATAGCCTAATTTATTCATTTATCGACTACTCAATCATCAAAAATATTATATGCGCTATTATTGCATGTATGCTTCATCAATAAGTAGAGAATAGATGGAGACATAAAATTTAAATTTACCTTTTAGCTCAATGAAGATTAACCTCGATATATTTTTATTTATATAAAAATAATAATCTTCATTAATTAGGGTTTGATTTTATTTTTACATAATATATTGTCTATCAAGATTACAATATTTTCTAATCTCTTTAAAAAATTAAGAAAGCTTTATCCCTTGACATTACTGATTCTACTTATATGAGAAGAGCTCGAGAAGTTCTTAAGAACTCCTCCAAATTTTCTAACACAACATTTAACGAATAGTATGTGAAAGAATATATAGTTAAATTGTTGGGTTATTGAATTTTTCCAATATCTAAATTTGATCTTAAGCTATAAGATTGAATTTTGTTAGAGAAATCTTAGGATGCTTGACTTCCTCAAATGGATCTCCTAAGAATCTTGGCCCTGCACAAACTGGAAGTTTTACTGTAGTCGCATCCGATCAAAATGACGTAACTTCCAATCCGTTTTGAAGGGAACGTCGTCCGTGGAGTGAAGTCGAACATCAACGTCATCGAAGGAGCAAAGTCCAACTGCGACAAAGGAGCTGAAGAAGCGACTCGTGCAATCTCCACACCTCAGAGCGTGTGGGCTCCTGCCTCCCGTCATTGCTTCCGATCAAAATGATGAAACTTCCGATCCGGTCTAAACTCTGAAGGAACGTCATCCGTGGAGTGAAGTCGAACAACAATGTCGTCGAAGGAGCGAAGTCCAACTGCAACGAAGGAGCCGAAGAAGCGACTCGTGCAATCTCTACACCTCCTTCACAGCATGTGAGCTCCCGCCTCCTGTTGTTGCTTTCGATCAAAATGATGAAACTTCCGATCCGGTCTGAAGGGAACGTCGTCCATGGAGTGAATTCGAACAACAATGTCCTCTAAGGAGCGAAGTCCAACTGCAACGAAGGAGCCGAAGAAGCGACTCGTGCAATCTCCACACCTCCTTCACAATGAGTGAGCTATCGCCTCCCGTCATTGCTTTCGATCAAAATAACGTAACTTCCAATCCGATCTGAAGGGAACGTCGTCCGTGGAGTAAAGTCGAACAACAACGTCGTCGGGACAACGAAGTCGAACTGCAACGAAGGAGTGAACATGCGGGACAATGAAGTCGAACATCAACTTAATTGGCGGGTCGGGTTCGAGTCAACCCCAACCCAAAGCAGGTCGGGTTCGGGTCCGAAAAATTGACCAGTTTGCAGAAACGGATCAGGTTCGGGTCAGGTTAAATAGTGCTGGGTCTGTTTCGAGTTCGACCCGAATCCGACCCGTGACCCGAAATTGACACCCCTACACCAGATCGTTGCTATGTATAATCCTATCAGATGTAAAGATTTTTTATAACTACAGAGCCATTATCCTTATGAAAAGCTTCAACGCACACAAATTTCTTAGAGTCAAGGGATGCAGATCCCTCAACAGGCCGGCCAACAACCACCGTTCTCGTTCAGTGAAAAAAAAAATCAATTGAAGCCAGTAAACTACTTAACAATCACTACGGGAAAATGACTCACCAGCGGCGAAATCTACGGGTAATGAGGGAAATTTGACGAAAATCCCTTTTATAGTCAAAGTTCCGATGAATCCACAAATGCCGGTAATTCGCGCGTCGGCAAAAAGATTCCAGCGGAATATTTTCACCGGAAATTTTACCGGCGCATGTTCCAACGCAATTCTGACGAAGAAAATGTGGGGAGTATGTCGTCTTTGTTGGACGGATTCCGACATTACATTCGTCGGTATTTCCGGCGTAATTTTGCGCCGGTAGTATTTGAACTATATATATTCGAGCAATCTGTAATCAAACTTCAATAGACTCAAAATATATTTCATATTTGGAATAAATTTTGAACTCCATTTATTATCATTTCAAATCTAATTTGAACAGAGATAAATTTGGACCAAGTTAACTATAAGTTATGCAGAGTTTTTTTTGTTTTACCAACCCTACCAAAGCTATCGTTCCAGCAAATTGTTGTAACATCCACACCATAATAATGAAATTTACGAGCTGTATTAAGTACAATTCTTATGTACGTTTCATTACTCATTGCAAAATATAAGCCATACAAGGTTTGAACAAGAACAGTCAAACAAGAATGCTGATGAAATATGAAATCCTTACTCTGTTTAACAATGGAACTTTGTCCTACCTGCTACTTATATTACTACCATTACGCGGATAGGAAGTTGAGCTACCAAAGAGAGATACAACAAGCCACCTAGCCTCTCTCTCTCCCTCTCTGTCTCTCTATCTGATTTTGTCTTTTCTATTCAAGTTTCCAACCAAATAGAGACAATTTCTCCTAACAACATAGCCACCCACCCAGCAACTTCCAAGTCCCAGCTCACTTATAAAAGCCAGTTGCAGTATCTCCTCTCTCCACACTAGAAGCAAAATGGCTTCCAACACTGCTCTTCTCTTCACATTCTCCCTTCTCCTCGCCCTCGTCTTCTCTAACAATTACTCACCGTGCCACGCCGCTCGCCTTCTGCTTGAAGACACCGAAGAGCCAGGACTCCCTCCTTTCCCAGAATTCCCGGATTTACCCAAACCAGAATTGCCACCGTTTCCCGAGCTTCCTCCCTTCCCTGAATTCCCCGCTTTCCCTAAACCCGAACTCCCTCCATTACCAGAATTCCCCACGCTGACAAAGCCGGGAGAATCTAATTCGGCCGAGGTGGAAGAGCCCAAGCTGCCCGTTCCAGAGCTGCCTCCATTGCCCGAGTTCCCTCATGACTTCCCCAAGCCTGAGCTTCCGCCATTGCCGGAGATACCTCATGACTTTCCCAAGCCCGAGCTTCCGCCATTGCCGGAGATTCCTCATGACTTGCCCAAGTTGGAGCTTCCGCCATTGCCTGAGATACCTCACTTATTTCCAGAAGAGCCAAAGCATCCATAAACTGCTGAGTTACGTACAGTTCATCTATCTTTATCATTTACCTTGTCTTTATTCTGTGTGTTTCTAGTTACTGCCTTCGTCTTCTTCGTGACGGATTTGTTTAAGATGTTGTTATGAAGTGAAGCAGATCACCTGTAGCAGTTGTTTATGTATATTGAGATAATTAAGTATTTGCACTGCATTGATTTGTCTTTCATAATTTCACGATTTGATAAGTATAGTATAGTAATTAATTAACGGTTCTGTTCCTCCTTATTTTAGAAATATATTCTTTGGTAATCCTTTGCTCCTTAAAAAGGTACGTGATCATTGATCAATCATACTCGTAGTAGCAGTTTGTACTGGTTGCGTCCTGAAGTATTCGCGGCGGTAGAGAAATATAAAGTTT
The DNA here is from genome assembly GCF_001605985.2 of Dendrobium catenatum. Lineage (NCBI taxonomy): Eukaryota > Viridiplantae > Streptophyta > Magnoliopsida > Asparagales > Orchidaceae > Dendrobium > Dendrobium catenatum. Next base: position 2,029,509 of record NW_021318608.1, on the reverse strand, counting down.
AATGTCTTAGCGTTGTACGCAGATCTAGCACGCATACAGATAAAAAGAGAGAGTATGCATTTACTAGAGACACCAAGATTTTTACGTGGAAAACTCCTGAAAAGGGAAAAAAACCACAAGGTCTAGCCCAGTTTGAATGAATCCACCAATATCGCAGTTGATTACAAATGAGGTCCATCCTTGGGGGAAGCCTTAGCTTGAAGTACATTACATTGTATGTTGACGTGTTCGTTTGGTCCAAAGGACTGTAGTTGGAGGGCGACGTAAGTCGAGGACAACGTAAGTCGGCAGGACTGTAGTCGCCGGGCGACAGAGGTCGAAAGGACTGTAGTCGGTGGGCGACGTAAGTCCACAGGATCGTAGTCGACGGGCGACAGAGGTCGGAAGGATCGTAGTCGGCGGGCGACCGAGGTCGGAAGGACTGTGTTAGATAGAAGTCCAGCAATTGATAGAAGTCCTGCATCGGATAAATGTCCAGCGAAAGTCTGACAACAGGTAGAAGTCCGATGTAGGGTAGAAACTTGGCCACTAGCGGAGGTCGGACGTTAGTTGGCGGCCGAGGAGAACTCCGGCGTCACCTGGAGTTCGCGTAAAACTCCAGCGTCACTTAGAGGTCACGAGGAATTTCTGCGTCACTTGGAGATCGAGCGGAATTCTGGCGTCACTTGGAGTTCGGGTGAAACTCCGGCGTTACATGCATGGGCACAATTCTGGCGTTACTTGAACGTCGGACATAATTTCGGCGTCACCCAACGGTGGTCGTGGAGGAGTTTCTTCCTTCTAATCTTTCTCCTTTTCTCTCCTTCTTGCTTGGGCCCCCTCTCATGAGAAATGTTGGGTCTATTTATAGATTTCATGGAGTGACATAGCTTGTAAATATGTGTGAGAACATGGGCAAATGGGGAGTGGTCGAAAGGACGGTTGATATTGTATCCCTTGATCGTGCACAGTTTGTTAGACATTTGAAGGTCTTAATGATGTCGGACTTCGGCGATCTTGGGCTCGTTGGATTCGTCTCGTTGAGCCGTTCAATTCGATTATAAGATCGTTAAATTTGGAGACCGTTTGGTAACACAAATTGTGGTACGAACTTTCCAACATCACTTCGGGTGCTTGATTTGGACTCATTTGGGCTTGGATTGAGTTGAATTTGGTGTCGTTGGGTTCGTATTTCCGAGACGCTCAGTTTGACTATAAGTTTGCTGAAATCGGAGTTAAGATGCTCCTAGATTTAATTTTTGAATTTTTCGGCAAATAAAGATAAAACTTTTAAAAGAGATTTTTAGTTCTCTAAGCTCTTCTTTCTTATGATGTATATATAACTTGATCTATTTATAGAGTTTTTAAAGAATAATAGCTTGTGAAGCAGCTCATGCTTTGATTAGCCCGTTAATCGATCTAAGCAGTCCAAACATTTTTCAGCCTTCTCAGCACGGTGCACAACTCTTCAAGTACCACATTTAGCTGAAGTCCTCATGAAATTTAGTGGGCCAGCGATGTACAATCTAGGCCCATTACAAAAAGAGGCCGTACTCTTTCAGTAACTTTATGAGGAGGCCCAGACATGGAGTTTAGCTAACAAGTAGCAACATGAGAGCAATAGGGAAGGGACTAAACATGCCTTCCCCCATGAAATGAAAAAAAATCATTAAATTAATGATTACTTGATAATCATGCAAGTTAAAAAAACCAATAACTACCAATCTTCTTATCCCATAATTACTTAAGCTAATTAATTCTTCTTCATGTTTCTGACTTTGACAAATACTATGTTAAGAAAAATGAAAAAAAGAAAAAAAATTTTTTTTGAATAATTCGGTTATATATTATATGACGATCATTTTAATTTTTAAAATTCAACATAAATTCAGTGTGATTATCTATGTTTTTATTACTTTAAAATAAAACAATTCATAAATATTTAATTAGAGTTTTTGTAATATTTTTTATAGTCTTCAGAATATAGGAAAAAAATATAGTTATTTATATGCATATATATATATATATATACATATATTTTGTTTGTTGATACTATCATAAGGTTATCACTAATTTTTGAAAAGGATAGGATATTAAATAGGTTATTAATAAATTAAATTTCTATCTTTTTATATTATGATGCAAAACATATATAAGTAACACAAAGTGTAATCCTAATAGATGGTAGAAATGGATCAACTTTATTTATTTATTTATTTATTTATTTATTTATTTATTTATTTATTTATTTATTTATTTATTTATTTATTTATTTATTTATTTATTTATTTGAAGCCTACAATATACTATATGGCTCTTTGATCTGTTAAAAAAATAGTGAAGATTAAAAGTGGTTTTTTAGTTAAAAATTTATTTTACCTATAAATTTTTATAGTAGAAAAATGTTTTAAAAAGACAGAAAGAAAGCTGCCTCAAACGAAGCGCAAATCTAGTACAGAATATTGATAGTTCAAAACATTAGGATTTGTTTGCTTTATTTTTCATATTACAACTATAATTTTATTTTGTCGTATGCTCTTTCACTACTTTCAAGGAATTTCTATGTTATATGAACTTATTTTTTATGACAACTTTTAATATATATATATATAATTTAAGGATTTTGAGATAAATTTAATATATGAGAGATATAATCTTAGAAAATTGTGATTCATTTCAAAATATTTGATATTGAGTTAATTTGCACTCTTTTGTAAAATTATTCCAATGATTTTATAATATTAAACTATGAGTTAGTTTTGGGTAATTTTTTTATTGTTTTATTGTTCATATCATAATTATAGTTCTTTTTTACAACTATTTTTTTAGTGCTTCAAAAAAATTTGATGCCAACAAGATGATTTTTAAAGCTGCTTTCAACAAAAGTTATTTTTTTCATAATAATTTTAAAATTATCTTTATAAAAAGCTGAGGCAGTCCCAAATAGATATTATTTCATATGTTTATTTAATAATTAATACTATTAAGATATAGTTAACATAATTAAAAAAAATGAAATAGTAAAAATTTGAAATAATTGAAAATGCGATGTGGTCTATTGTGGACAGCATAAGCGATAATTAAATGTAAGTAGTACTTGCCATATATAAATACTAATCTATTAGTTGTGTGCAACAAGGAAATTTTTTTTTAAAAAAAAGATATATTAAAAAATTAACTAAAAACCAAAAAATAAAATAAAATAAAATAAAATAATACATATTCAAAAATGGACTCATTTGGACTCATTTGGGCTCGGATTGTGGTTCGAACCTTCCAACAGCGCTTTAGGTCCTTGATTTGGACTCATTTGGGCTCGGATTGAGTCAAATTTGGTGTCGTTGGGTTCGTATTTCTGAGACGCTCAGTTTGACTGTAAGTTTGTTGAAATCGGAGTTCAGGTGCTTCCAAATTTAATTTTTGAAGTTTCCAACTATCTTTTTGCCTCAAGATTCGTGCCCGATTAAGATAATTTTTGCATGACATATCACTCTTATAGAGATTATAAAGTTTAGATTTTCAAAAGTAGGCCATTAAAAACCTAATAATAGGATTAGATATTAACAATAATTTAGAGATGGTGGTGATGATTGCTAGTGATGGTCATTGGTGGTGATAGTAAGAAATTACAAGAGAGCTCTTTAATTCTCTCAGCTCTTGTACTCATCCCCTTTGTAAAGAAAGGTTTTATATTTACAGATTTTTTAAAATTGACATTTAATAAATTTAGTTATAATCCAAAATACTCAATCGTACAATTCTTATTAATACCCTTAATCACAGATCATTTATCTAACATCTAAGTGTCTTAATGATATCAAAATAAGTGATATTGGGCTCATTAATTAGATTCATCTTATAGAGCCACTCAATATGACTAAAAGCATGTTATAATTTGATTTTTTTTATCCATCAATTTTTGCTAACATATTTTCAAATATAACTCAAATGCTTGATTTGCGCATATTTGTAATCGGGTCAGATCATTTGTTTAATTACAAATATTGATAGGTTTGTCTACTATAAGTTTAATAAAATAGAAATTTAGATGATTCCAAATTTAACTTCAAAAACTTAAGTTTAAATATTATCTCAAAATTCATGTAATCATATAAAATTTATGCAATCATATCAAATGAAAATATTTTTCTTTAAATTAAAAAATATAATTAAGAGAAAATATTTGATGTATCATTATAAATTTTTTTTTATTTATAAGGAAAGCATCACTATTTACTTCTTTAGCAGTCAAAATTCAACTGTCAGATTTTTTTAAAATAATAAATGTTAAATTAGAAAACATATAATTTTAATTTATGATTAAAAAAATTGTTTATCAACTGCCAGGTCCGTCATGCTAGATGTTCTGCTTCACCGCAGATTATCGTGCTCCATCCATTCACAGCAGGCGCAGGGTGGAAGATGCGATCGGCAGGAAATGGCGGCGCGGAGGAATCCACATGCAGACTTTGGAACTATCGGCCGATTGTAGTTAAACAGATCCGGAGGACATCGCACCAGAAACTGCCAGCTTTCCCACATGCGGAAGGACGGGTACGGTCCAACGAATACGACGCGGGGGACACCCGAGGCTGTCGGGACAGCTCCCATTGTTCTGCTCACCCGCGGAGTGGTTTAGTCAGCGATGCTCAAACATGGCGGCAGTCGGCACTGGATTTACGACAGCGATGGTGCAACTCAGGCTTCGTTTGGGACAGCTTCCTTTCTGCTTCTTAAAGCAGCTTCTTAGTACAAAAATTTTAATTTTTATACTAAGAAGCTGCTTTAAGAAGCAATAAAAAAGCCGTCCCAAACAAAATCTCAATTGCATCTTTAATTTGAATCTGAAGCGAACACAGCTAACTTTGATATGTTGGTGAAAGAATTTTGACTATTAATTAAGAAATATTAATTTTGATGTATATATGAATTTATTTTAATTAGTCTAAATATTCTCCCAAAAAATAAAACTTTATTTTGTAAATTCAAGAATAAATTGAGTTGGATTTAGAGAGAATTAAGAATTATATAATATTTTCACAATTTCTCGTCAAATATATCAAAACTTTATGACCATTTTATATAAATTTGGATTATTGATTATTGGCATTCTCTGCTACAATATTTATAGTGATGGAAGAGAATTAGGCTTCATTTGGACCACTTTCTTACTGTTTAAAAAAAAAATAGTATAAAAATTTTAATTTTTAAACTGAAAAGCTATTTTAAAAATCAATAAAAAAATCATCATAAATGAAGCCTTAATTTGTGTTAGGATGAGCTTGAATGCCCTTTAATTTTAGCTGATATTATTATAGGTTAGGTTATGGTTCAATTTTATGCTATTGTTATTCCAGGAGACATCACACCAATGTAAAATCTATATATAGAGGTTATATGTGATGTATTAGATAGAAAAAATTGAATAAAGCTGTTTTATTTTCCTCCAAACCCCTCTTTCCCTCTCCCTCCCATCCAAGAAAGATCTAGAAGCTTCTTCCTCCTCAAAATTTCCCAACATTATATGAAACTCTTCTTTTCAATGCAAATCCAAAAAATTTCTAGCCGATTGTGGCATAAATTACATGAAGATAATCTTACATAAATTTTTTTTTTTTAACAATAGAACATCACATGCTAATCCTTAGCTAGCATTAAAAGATGAATGCTTGGAATATCGTAATTCAGGTTATGATCAACCGTTAATGATTAGCTTCATTATGAAATAACAAATCAAGCTAAATCATTATATTGCTCTATTTTTTTTTTTTTTTTTTTTTATGATTTTTTTTTTTTTTTTTTGATATTTAGGCCAATTAAGGCAAACTCACACACACATCATATATGCAAGCTTTAAATTTGAATCCTCTCATTTGAGAATTATTAACGGGGATAACGACAAAACTAATTTCTTAAGCTATTATAAGCCAAGAGCATATATAAATGGACCTTAGCAATGGTCACGGGTTAGTTTAACTTTAATAACTACCTATTCCAAGTCGTAAATGTTCATCATTTCATGCTAAAAGTTGGTCGCAAATTACACATAAATATATTAACTCATATTCAAAAGAGCTTAATAAATTTTAAATGGCTTGTAAGAAATGGTGAATTCAGTGATAAACTATAGATTAAATTCTGCAAATGAAGACATAATTCTCATAGGAATGTATGAAGTAACAAAAGTGATAATTTCTTATTAAAACGGTAATCAGAAGATGATGTTTCATTATGTTAATAAATACTATAAGTAAGATGCTTAGTAGGCAGCATGATCCATTGAATATGACTTGCACCTAGAAGTTTGAGAATTTACTAGTCTCTAGCTTTGGATCTTTCCTTAGGATGGATTGAATATGACTTGCACCTTAAAAGTTAAGGATTTACTAGTCACTAGGTATGGATCTTTTCTAAGGATGGATTGAATATGACTTGCACCTAAAAATTTGAGGATTTACTGGTCACTAGGTTGACAAACTTTGAATATTTTTTGTTACATAGTGAAAAAATCTATCAAAATTTATGGACCAAAAGTGATCAAATCATGACGTTCTAATCAGGCCATAATGACGAATGGGCTACTGAAATTTGATCAATTTCTAAGATTATCTCTCCATTGTTATCAAATTTATAGACTTCAAAAATATTGAACTATTAATATGAATTGAATAAAGATATTGGCATGACTTTAGCATGTCGTATCCACAAAGAGATAGCAAAAATATTTTACTTATAATATAATTATTCTAAATAAACGATTCATAGGATCAATTCATTGAATCAACTTTACTATAAGTTGAATCAAACAATACATGACTTAATAATCAAATTGTATAATTGTGGCCAAATTTTTCAAAAAAGCAATCAATTCTAATCTTATTGTATTAGTTTCTATACATTTTTGATAGTGATGAAAACATATAAAGACCACTTAAATGGCATGTGATTGTAAATAACTTGAAGGGGAGGGACAATGTATTAGTGAGAATAGCACTGACTTGTGAGTCAATTGCCGTTGGACTCGATCGCTCATCAACAATAATTGATATATGGGAAGTGGCCCCGCCCATAAATGATAATGATAGCTTTTATGTGACCCATGCACTTGATAGTCAGTCCTCTATTGCACAGTAGAAGTACTTTGGTGCAGCAAAATTTATCTACTAGTGTATCTTAAATGCGTGTCTGTCTTCGTTTAATCACGGTTTCTACATTTTACTACTTTGACCCATTGGTAGGAAGAGAAACAAAAAATATATATAAATAATATTTCAACCAAATTTTAATAGGAAGGTTTTGTGGTTGTTAAGTACTTAAAGATTAGGTGCATTTTAAATGTAATATAAATGTACATTTAATTAAATATTACAAAGGTTCTATATAGTGTAAGAGTTTATTTGAGATGAAAACGGTGTTTTATAAATAATTAGTTGTAAAGTTACTATGAAAAAAACAAATTCATGATGATCGTTATAAAAATAACTTTCCACTACAATTTTTTTTTTAAATAGTGAGAAATCTCCAAAAAAGTATTAGCCGAATGAAATTGTGATATTTTATGTAGCAAATAGCAACAACTTTTGGCTATATATATTTTATATTTATGTAACTTAGTATGCAGTCAAGCTAGTTTAATAAAATCCCACAAGTTCCCACTCTAAAGACTTTCTTTCTCTCTCCAATCTTGGTTCACTCTCTCATTAAGCTTTTAGTAAAGTTCTAGCTTACTCAGATAATTTTGGATCAAAAAATAAAATAAATTTACTATATTTTTTGTGTTTGTTTAGTTGTAAAATATTTTTGGTATTTTGTAAGATATTTCATTTTTTTGATATTTTAATATTTAGACACGAAGTCTGGAAAATTGATCAAGGGCTTATTCATGACGGTGAGGATTTGTTGCGGTTGTATGTGAAGGTTGTAGATAGAGTTAGAGTCCACAACGACGTTACTGAATGGATGTTGTAAGATCACAACTACGGGGCGCTGTCGACATCCTATGTCAAAAAAAAAAAAAATCTTTAAATACTAAACTATTAGACAAGCTTCACCTCATCATAAGCAACAAAAATATAGCAAACCACTCATTTTAGTTTTCTGTGAAAGCCAAAGAAAATATTTAAGACCACAAAACAACATAGATGATAAAAAAGCTACCCCGCCTGTCTTCAAACCGCTGCAAAAAAATGCTAGACATAAAAAGCTACCCCGCCGGTCTTCAAACCAATGCGAAAGGCCGTTGCAGCGGATGGCAAAACAGCGGCTATGCAGCAGTTCTACGATCGCTGCAAATTAAATTGTAGCGGTTATAACCGCCGGGAAAAGTGAAATATTATGCTGCGAAAACCCTATTTTTTGGTAGTGATCGATGCTTTATCAATTCAATAAAAATCATAATTTCCATCTCAATTCAAGAAAAATCACTCAATAACCAATAACAACCAAGCCATGGGGAAATCGGAGGAGTTCAATAAAAGAAAAAAGAACGGCAGTTGGGGCGATTTTCTGTTCCGAATGAATAAAACTCATAAAACATGGAATGAATGTTTCTTCAACAAAATGATCCAAAAACTCACAAACTATTTTGAAACTCAAAACATAATTCATTCAGAAATAAAACTGATAAAACGTTTTGAAACTTTTGTTTGGATGAAGAAAATGAACGACCTAAAAAATGCTAAAGAAAGAATTTAATTCCTTAGAAAATTTTGTTTGGATGAAGAAGACAAATGACCTAAAAAAACCTCATACTGGATTGCGATTGTCCGTCTCAAACGAGCAAACCCTTTTTTCACTATGGAAAAATGTCCTGTTACTGGCGGACAACATCCACCCGTAACATCTAAAATAGTCGGAAATGTCCATTTTCCGGCACATTTCTGACTAAAACCCATCCGAGGGTAATTTGAGTGTAGGAAAATATTAACTGGTGCAATTTTACTGTCGAAAAAATTTTCGGAAGCGTTTTCGGCGTAATGTCTAGTGAGAACATCCATAACTAAAGCAAAAAAGCCTACACAAAGGTACATTCTCTTGTAGATGTCTAGTGAGAACATCCATAACTAAAGCAAAAAAACCTACACCAAGATAAATTCTCTTGCAAATGTCCAGTGAGAAGATCCATAACTAAAGCAAAAAATATACACTAAGGTACATTCTCTTGCAAATGTCTAATGAGAACATCCATAACTAAAGCAAAAAGCCTACACCAAGGTAATTTCTCTTGCAAATGTCTAGTGAGAACATGGATAACTAAAGCAAAGAGCATACACTAAGGTACATTCTCTTGCAAATGTCTAGTGAGAACATCTATAACAAAAGCAAAAAGCATACACCAAAGTACATTCTCTTGCAAATGTCTAGTGAGAACATCTATAACTAAAGCAAAAAACTTAAACTAAGGTATATTCTCTTGCAAATGTCTAGTGAGAACATCCATAACTCAAACAAAAACATACACCAAGGTACGTTCTCTTACCGGAGGAAGGTCACGTACGCGGGAAAGACGGTAATAGTAGATTCCTCTATAGTGGTTTTTTTTTTTTGCTACAAATTTTGGAAAACTCAAACTTGATGTTCTTGCATTAATAAATTAATGAAATTGTTGAGAATGAGATACAAGACAGAGATGACATACCTAAAAAATAAATTTCGGTTGCCAATTGGATCTCCCTGTCCCGCTCAAGAACCCCAGTAGGAAAAACCTAGAAGATCTGCAACTCGCACTAGCTAGAGAAAGAAAACCTAATAGGACGGTTCGATTTGAATAAAAGTTTTAAATAAATGCTAAGGCTGATCTCTCGATTCAGATCTAGCCCATCTAGGTTTGTGTGGTCCGCAGTCCACTAGTTGCCTAGTCCGTCGTTCGCCTTCATCATTCAGCATCATTTCGAGCGGCTCGATGAGTACTCGAGCCGAGCTTTATTATATTTTGATTGAACTCGAGATCAATAATCCAATGAGCTTGAATAACTGCTTGAACCTGAACTCAAAGCTCGATAAGCTTGACTCACAAGCTCGTTAACGAGTTGAGTTCGAGCGGCTCACTAGTTAGCTTGACTCATTTGCACCCCAAATCACAGCTGATATATATGGGTTACTCACATCATGATTTTCATGGGCAGACGGTTCCCATGCTACTACGTGGTACAACAAAGAGTTGTGTATTGCGAATTCGCCCAGTTTGTGTGAATTTAGAATGCATCAAAACTTGCTTGTGGATGAGTTTTAAACTCCTTAAAATTGTTTTGGGTTTGCTTCACACACTTAAAAATGTAAAACCCCTATATGTATATATAGGAGTATGTGATGAACCACAAACTATTTATGCTTGGTGCATATCTCGAATCGCTTCCACAAGAACTCCAATTAGCCACCAGAGGATGCAAGCCCATGTTGGATGTGAATGTACGTATGAAAACATCCTTCAAATATTTAACGAAGACTCTAGTCATTATACGATCAATAAATGTGTTATTTGGCTTAAATTAAAGTAGTTAGTAAATGAAGAAATTATCTTCACCTTGTTAATGTAATTGAGATTTCATATATGGAACATTTACAATTACAGCTAAAACATTATCAAGCTTTTATCTCACTTTGTGGAGTCGGCTACATAAGTCTTTTTTCTCCATTGTGTCATGTTAATACTGTTATTATCAGGTCCCAAGCTCTATATTAAAAAAATGAAGGATTGCATTAGGTAGTCGTCAGCCAACATAATACTTATCGAATAAAAATATCATGAAACATTTACAATTATAATCATAAAAAGATTTGCAGATAAACTATTTCCTTGACTAGATGAAAGTGTATTCGACTCCTAATCTAAGGGTTCGTATTCACAGTCCGATTTCTAACCATCTTAGTATGTGATGAACCACTAAAGCTATTTACTTGGTGCATAAAAAAACCAACTTCAATAAATAAAATCATAACTGTAACAACTTTGATTATATGTGCTGCAGCTAAAGTTTATTAATGTGATAATTTCATTTTCACATGTAACAATTATAATAAAAATATTTTGTTTCTGCAAGCAATCAAAAGAAAGGAAAGAGTGATAGGATCCCTTGATCACCTTTGCCAATAAAAACATAGTATATTGAATAAAGGTAGATTGCATCATCAACCAATTGAAGTGGGATGGTAGACATTGTAACACAAGCACATATGATAATATATTAAAAGGGATGTTTTCGATCATTTATCAAAAGCCCTTTTTTAGATCTTATTGAAGTAATTAAGAGTAAGGTTGAGGATTAAATCAAATGCGATTAGGTGATAGACACTGAGCTATAATAAGCGGTTGAAAAAGCCGATTAGATGATTGACCTAAAATAAGGCAGTTGTTGCCCAAGATAATTGAAGATAATGATAGTGGCAATAAATTACGGGAAGTCATATATAGCCGCAAATGCTTTATCACAATTCCTCAACACGCACAGCTCATTTTGATTTGTTGGTTTGGAGTTTTGGCTACTAATTAGGAGGTCGTGGGTTTGAAGCTTGCATATGTAATGTTTGCCTTCAGAAAAAAAGAAAATTTTTAGATAAAAAACATTAAAATAATCCTAAACTGGTTGGGAAATTTCCTGTGTGCCGTCCGCTTCTCAATGAGATTCGAAATTCTTTCTTCAACTTAAAATTCTTTGGTGATTTCTCTGGCACTATGCTAAATCCTAAAAGCGTACTGATTAAGTTAGTGAATGACTTAGATTATTGCATGATGTATAATAATTTTAGGATTTTTTAATGCTTTTTATCTGAAAATTTGCTTGAATATTCACACTTAATACAAATGACTTCATCAACTTATATGAGAGATTCAAACACAACAAACCAGAAGTCGAATTCAAATGGAATATATTTCTCAATTTGAACCGAGATTTCTTCATTAATATATAGTTTTGGATAGCCATAATACTCAATTATGTTAGTGAAAGCTATTGCATAAAGATATTTTATAGACTTATAGTTAATGATCTGGCGACTTAGCAAAGTACTGAACCACTGTTTTGGAGAAGAAGATAATCTTCCAGTTTTAGTTCATTCAAAAAGGGATTACTTCCTTCAGTAGAAAAAAGAGTATCGGCAGTTTACAAATTTTTTTATTCAAATTTTTAGTAAAAAATTTAATATGTGATAAATGTACTAAAGACGCAGAAATTATTTTAGTTTTAATAGTCAATTTGTCCCCTAATTTAAACTATTTAAATGATTTTCTAAGTAGGAAGTGGATTTTGATAATTTCTAGAGCTAAGACTTCGTCCGAAACTACTTTCTTATTACTTTATGAAACAGTTTCTTAGTATAATTTTTTTTTTTAATTTGAAAATTTTGTGCTATAAATCTACTTCATAAAGTAGTACGAAAACTATCTCAAACGAAACCTGAGATTATTGATATGAAAAAAAAAAAGAAAAATCAAGTGAAGCTAGAATTATGAGGTATTGCCCAATTTAATAACTTCTACTACTATAAAAAAGCGTACCGTTGGAGATGAAATCACGGCATTTTGTAGTTTCCGGCATTTTGGAGTGAAAAATGAGATTTTCGGTTGGAGATGATCTTAGCAAAGTACTGAACCACTGTTTTGGAGAAGAAGATAATCTTCCAGTTTTAGTTCATTCAAAAAGGGATTACTTCCTTCAGTAGAAAAAAGAGTATCGGCAGTTTACAATTTTTTTTTATTCAAATTTGCAGTAAAAAATTTAATATGTGCTAAATGTACTAAAGACGCAGAAATTATTTTAGTTTTAATAGTCAATTTGTACCCTAATTTAAACTATTTAAATGATTTTCTAAGTAGGAAGTGGATTTTGATAATTTCTATTGCTAAGATTTCGTCTGAAACTTCTTTCTTATTACTTTATGAAACAGTTTCTTAATATAATTTTTTTTTTAAATTTAAAAATTTTGTGTTAGAAAGCTGCTTTATAAAGTAGTACGAAAACTGTCTCAAATGAAACCTGAGATTATTGATATGAAAAAAAAAATCAAGTGAAGCTAGAATTATGAGGTATTACCCAATTTAATCACTTCTACTACTATAAAAAAGAAAGTTAACTTGCCTCTTTATTTGATAAAAGACTATTATGTTGGTGATCGGCTTATGTTAGGATAGTTAAGGCGCAAGTCTCAAGAAGGGTATGTTGTAGGTCTTATAGGTGATAATGGTGAAAAATAATGCCTATGATGCAAATGGTATGATAAAATTTTAACTTCTTAGTACTCCTTAAATAAATATTTTGTAAGATCTAAAAGCTATCAAAATCCTTTAAGAATCTCTATGAGATGTTGTTAGTTCCTCAAGACCTATGCTACTAATGATGTGATGTAAGAATCACCCGTTAAGATTTATGTCACATAATCAACTTGTAACATAATCGTCACTAAACTAAGACCAACATCACAACATTTGTGCCGCCATAAATACCTTTACCAAAATTCATATCATAGTAATCTCCTATGATAGTTTATTCTAGGTATCAAAGATATGACAACCATCATTCTATATTGCCAATGTTTAACCATTCACATCAATTCATTTTTTTACATAGCATTGATGATTTCCTTAATTAGAAGAAAAGGGTGAATTGGTGATACCTTATAACACATTTTTTATGCTAGTAGAATATGCTCAACAAAGCTAGGCTCCAAGAATTTTATTTTATTTTTATGTTTTCCACATAGAAATATGTGTGCATGTAACAATCCGAAGATATGAAAAGTTCTTTAAAATGAAAAAAAAAAATAAATTTATGTTTGAAATATAGCACTTCAACACTGTGCTTTGTAGCTTTGCGGTGATATGTTTGAAAGCACAGCGATGCTAGAAACCGCTGCTACGACATTTGAATCTTTGTTCTATAGTAATTCTGAATTCAACATACAGCTCTGTGGCTCTGTGTCTGAGCGTTGTGGCACTAGGGCCAAACGGATGGGCTGAGCTCTGGGCAGCACGGACGAACAGGCGGGAAAGCTTCTATAGACGGGCTGTCGGACAGGCAGGGTAGCGTTCGCATACTGGCATGCCTAGCTAGCAGGCGGGCAGGGCATGTGTGCAGATGGGCGGTCAACTTTTTGTTATTATTACTTTTAGTTATTCTGACAGTTTTTTTCTGCTGAACAGCCATTGGAAAATTTTGTGGACGTTCATTTTAACGGCAAAATTTTTTCGGCCGAAAAACATTCAAATCCGCCAAAAAATTAACAATTTTCCTCTACTAATACGTGATTTTCTTGTAGTGAACAATATTGAATATATTAACTGAACTGAGCATACATTGATTATTTAAGCTTTGCATTGGAAGCTTTAGTAAATTTGAATTTATGTTGAACTTTTTAGGCGATTATGTGGATTTTAATGATTTCAAGTCAAGGATGGGATCATGACCAGGTGGAGTGAGGTTGTTAGAGATCCTCAAGCTTTTCTTTTGATTTTGTTTTGTATTTTGTGTTATTCTTTTCTAGTCAGAGATTGAGATAGATTATGAATTGTAAGTAATCTCTTGGCTATTGTAAATATAATTTTGATGAATAAATAGAGAAATATTTTGTTATGTTTTATTTTAGTTGTTTTTATTGGCTTGATTTATATTGACGAAATCAACGGAGCTTTGGTTGATTATTTAAGTAATTAAAATTGACAATTATTTGATCTTAGGGTGTGACATCCATCTCTAGTTAATTTAATTGCTTGTGTGTTAAACGAAAGAGGCTATGATTCCTGAGATTTATTCTCTCAAGTTAGTTCTCATATGTAATAAGTATGCACTTCTAAATCATCATAATAAGAAATAATAAATATTTATTTATTTGACAATTGACATCATATGTATTAGCATGATATTTAAATTAGGTTCATAAAATAAGTTATCATTATTAATCACTTTAAAAAGTATAAAGCCTTCAGTTTATTATTTGATGCATGTAACAACAAGACTTTACCATATTCTTCATATTGAATAATGATTAATATAATTCCTAGAAATAATATCACAATATGCAAAAAATTTAATGCAATTTTTAGATTTTAAAGCACCTAACTATTTCGGCTAATGACCGACATCTAATATCCATCAACTATTAACATAAAAAACTCAACTTCTTTGTCTCCTAGACTCCCTTCCAATTAGGAAAATGACTAAAATCCTCCATTTTTTTTAATTTTAAAGTTGATCATAACCTGACCTTTGCCAATGATCAATGTCTACCTATTGACATATTATGCTCATCTTAGAACCAAAAGATTTTATAAAGGATTTATATGATCCGCGCTAACCATATGCTTATAGCAATCATAATAAGATGAGACCAAGTGTTATCTTACATTATCATGTCAGCTGAAATGCATCTTAAGTGTTATGTTCCAAGATGCTCTCTCCTCTTTTAATTAATGTGCTTATTTTGCTCAATCATATCATTCTTGTAAACTGCTAGCCCAAAATCATTACAAAATTTTGAATACGGACATTCAATTATATCTATTAAAGCCCTATAATCCAATTATTTATGGGTTAATTTAGCTCTTCAACTCATAACAACTAGCCATTGGCTTTCAAATAATCATCATTTTTTCAAGAATCCTTTGAGTACTTTCCTCCATCTTTTATTGATAGTATTTACCCTAATCATTATAATTGATGTACTTCTTAAAAGATTTTTTCCTCACAATTCTACTAAAAAACATTCTCTAAACCATCTCATTGAAGAAGACAAAGGTACTTATCCCACCTATGTCCTTTGTTGCATGATTTGAAGCATGATTGGAATGATTTCAATCCAATTTAATTTGAGCATAAGCATAATTATATGTCTATGTGGACAACAAAATATATTTATAGATTTTGTGAGAGAATATATGTGGAGAAAACAACTAATATCATGGCCCACTAATTATTGTCCTCAATACATCAAATAAGAGGTATTATTGGGAAGCTTCTTGCATAATCCACCTCTTTCAAATCAGCTTTGTTCTTCTAATACAACTAATAAGATATAGAATTTAATAAATTATTACAAATAAATATTAATATTTTTGAAAGATCTAAATATAACTTTACTATGAACTATTAAATAAAAATACCAAAACATCATCATAAAATAATTGATAGTAATTTAAAAATTATTAATTTGTGCCCTCACTAATAAAAAGTTATGGCTCCGCCCCTACTCCTATGAATATAGTAAAAAAAACTAGAGAAGCTATGAAGGATGACAAATTTCACTACTAGTTGAACATTAACAAAGTCAAGCTAAGGAATGTCGACCATCAATGTTAGATTACAACAATCAACAATAGATGCTAGTATCAATTAATAAAAGGTGGTGACAATCTTAAGATGATATACAGTCATATGACAAAATATTGAAGATGATGGTATGGCGATAGGTAGTAGGGCTATAGTAATTTGGTGTAGAGCACTATGATTTTTAGGCTCTCTACAATCCAAATATCTTTTATGTGAAGAATGTGATCATAATTTAAATTTTTTCGAGTGAAAGGTTCATCATTTTAGCCAAAATTTTCAAACACAACTAACTAGATTGCTTGTGCTAATTTTCTAAATCATTGATACCTTTTTTAAAGATTTTAGTGTCATAGTGACATTGAATTGAATGATTTTGACAATTAGACTAAGTATGCAATATTCACATATCATTTGGTCTATCAAAAAATGTCCTAAAGTTCTTAACTATACTTTGAATGGTTAATTTTGACTTTTATGGATTTGGAACAAGTCACTTTTGATGTTATGGGTTATTCTCATGAAAGCCTCCATTTTGATTATAAATTTACTAATAATGGAGTTTAAATTGTACCAAATTATATCTTAAAAGTTCATGTTTTGCATATTTACATCAAGGCCATATTTAATGGAATAGATTTCTCAAGATGTATAAAAACATATTTAAAAAAAAAGTGTTTGTATATTCTACAATAAATAATAGTATGTGAAAATAACAATTTATTCACAATTTTGATATTTTAAGAATAAATTTTTATTTAAATTTAAATTAAGGAAAAATTTAAATTTTCAACCTCATAATCTATTCTATAAAGAGAATATTTGGAGTTTAATATTTAGATTTTAAAAATTAGATAATTTAAGTTAATTTTAATAATCTTTCAAAACCTTTTAAACATTTAATCTGTTTATTCATATGCTGAAAAACTATGAATATATATATATATATATATATATATTCATAGTTTTTCAGCTGTAATGATTTTCTTAATAAAAATTATGTCGTGTCAGTCACATACATGATATAAGCATTTATCCGAAGCATGTTTTACACTATCTATTTGTCCAATTAAGAAAAATGAAAAGAAGTAACAAACATCATAGATGTTTGACATATGAGTCTTAAAAAAAAATTAACTTTAAGAGTTTATTATATAAATAACTTAAATTAGCCATCCCTTCTCTTTTTTGAAAAGTTTATTATTTAAAATTTCAATAACCGAATAATATTGATATATCGCCAAAAAATTATCTTGATCGGACACGAATCTCAAGGCAAAATTCAAGTTAGAACCTTCAGAAATTAAATTGGAGATTATCTGAACTCTGATTTCAACAATCTTACAGTCGAATTGAACGTCTCAAAAATATGAACCCAACGACACCAAATTCGACTCAATTCGAGCTCAAATGGGTCCAAATTGAAGACTCAAAGCATATTTTGAAGGGAAAAACCATAATTTGGATTACCAAATGGTTTCCAAACGTGATATGCTTATAATCGAATCGAGTGGCTCGATGAGAAAAATCCAATGAGCCTAAGATTGTCAAATTCTGATATCATTAAGACTTTCAAATACTTCATTGAGGGGGAGGAAGAACGGACCCAAGCAAGAAGAGAAGGAAGGATTCTCTTGCCACCAGACTCCTCATCGACCATCATCAGACTTCAGCCGGTCACTGACTGTCACCGAACTTTCTCACGGCTTCCGTCGGATGTCGAATATCTGTCTGACCACCAACTGACGCCAAACTTTGATCTATCGTCTAATTTCTACCCAACGCCAGACTTCTGTTCGTCACCGGATTTCTACCCAACGTCAGACTTCCGCTCGTCGCTAGACATCTACCCATCATCGGTCTTTCATCGGACTTCTACCCGATGCCGAATTTCCGCCAATCGCCAGATTTCTACCCAACGCCGGATTAACACCTATCAAAGGTCATTCTGACTCCGTCGCCAGACAACGGTCTTTTTGACCTTCGTCGCCAACCTACTATGGTCCTGCCGACCAAACGAACACATCAATATTGATTCTCCTTGTTTCCACCATGTAACACACTCTATATGATGTATATTTGACATCAAGCCAATGCATTCCTCCCAATGAAGGGCATCTTTTGTTATCAACTGCAAATACTAGTAGATTCATTCAATCTGGGCTAGGCCCATGATTTGTTCCCTTTTCAGGAATTTTCTACGTAAAAAATTTGGTGTCTCTTATAAATGTTGCACCCTCTCTTTTTATTTGCATGCTTATTGGATCTTCGTACAAAACTAATTAGACATTAAAATTTATAATTTTCTACCGTCGCGAATACTTCAAGACGCAACAAATACTATTTTATTTTCTTTAAAACTCTTCTTTATTTCTATAAAAGTTTGTTATATTATTTATCTGATTTTTATTAAACATTTAATTTTTTCGATTTCAAATTACAAATTATTATTCCTTTTGCTTATTTCTTTATTGACTTAAAAATATTTAATAAATTTATTTAATATTTACTAATTTATATGACTATTGTATACTTTTTTTAAATATAATATTTAAAAAACAACTTAGGTCCTATATGTTTAATAATAAATAAATTTTATGTCCGTAACTTATTGGACTTACCTTTTTATCAACATTGATGCATTCTAATGGTTAGTCATGAAAGCATATTTATTGGACAATAACAGAGTTCCCTGTTTAATAATTTACAGCTGATCATTAAGAAGGTATATATACCTCTCCTGTACCTGCCAGTACCACCTTCTGTACCTTCAACTTATCAATTAATTTAATATACCCAAAAATTAATTAAACCAATAAAAAATTTTATTAAATAAAAATTACTTATTTTTCCTCTCTATATAACGCCCGCATCCCCAATGACCCGTCTATTCCGATCCCTCAAGGCCTCAACCTTCTCTCTCTCTCTCTCTCTTTCTCGTAGTGTGGCTGAAGAAAAATTAGGCGGATCCAACGGCTGTGAGAGGATGAAAAAATTGATCAGACGGCTGGCGAAGGTGGCGGACTCCTCGCAGTACGAGCCGCTTGAAGCGGCGGGAAAAAGGGATGCAAGGCGAGCGCGAGTACCGGCGGGTCATATTCCAGTTTTCGTCGGCGAAGAGATGGAGCGTTTTGCGGTTCCAGCGGAATTCCTCGGCCGACCGCCGTTCGTCGAGCTTCTCCGGCGAACGGCGATGGAGTTCGGATACGATCAAGTCGGCGTTCTCCGGATCTCTTGCTCAGTTCACCTCTTCCGTCGCCTTCTACTTACCGCTGAAACCGATGCCGGCGACGATTTCGTCGCCGAGGAGCTCGCCCGGCCCCTTCAGTACTCCGATCACTCTGCTTGCTAGGGTTGGATGCCAGAGATTCTCCCATGCTTCTCTCCTTCCTCCTGTTCTCTCAGTCCTGCCAAGAACTTTTTCCGTTTTTTTTCCGATAATTCGTGTTTCCCGTTTTGCCCTCCTTTGCTGTGGTCTAAGGGCTTAACAGTGGAAATTGTTTATGGGTAGAATGGGTATTTGCTTTTCTCACTTTTTTTTCAGCTCGAGAAAATGGGTAATGTGTTTATAATGGAATTTCGTTAAATGGAAATTAATCAGGGTTTGAAATTTTGTTTATGAGCAATTAATTACTCGAATTACGCCCTCGCCGGCGACGAAAATTACGGAGATCCCATAGGGCCAAAAGAGTCAAGTGATCACAATCCGGCTTTTCCACTCCCCACGAGGTCATAAATGGGGACCGAAGTATCATAGCTCATCGACGAATTATAGCGTAGGGGTATATATGGAATTGTGCTCGTTGTGTTTTTTAAATTTGTTATTATTGTTATAGTAAAATTCTTATAATTTAAGCATGCAATTAAGCATTAATTTTTAGCTAATTTTGAACTTTAATACTAAAAGAAGCGCGCTTATGTTAAGCACAATTATTTTAACCATGCAAATAATTTTACATTAACAAAATATTAAGATCATACTCATAAAAAGATTACATACAAATAAATTATTAAAACATGTTTAGTAAAATAATTAATTTTTTTACTAAAATTCTGTTTTAAGAAGCAATTAAAAAGTCTTATCAAATGAAGCCTCAATATACCAGCGAATGATATTTGAATAACAATGACAATTGTTTAATCAATTATTTAAAAAAAATCAACTTTTCTTGTATGATACTACATATTTTACAATCAATTCTTCTTTAATTAAAGATAATAACATATTTTCTAATCAGTTTATATAGTGGATCACCAACCGCATTGTTGAAGTCTATCTCCTATTAATGCTCCTTAACAAATTACACAAATATACAAGTTTATCTATCCACATAGTTTACCGCGATTTATTTGTTGGGAGAGTTTTGACTACCAACCAATAGATATTGGATTTGAAATTTGCGCATGTGATGTGCTTATGAGTTTGACTTAATTGGCTCCATTGTACAACAACAACAACATCAAGCTTTTATCCCACTACGGGGGGTCGGCTACATGAATCCTTTTTCTCCATTATGCCGTTGCCGGGTCCCAAGTCCTGGATGAGAAAAGTTGAGGGTTGCATTAGGTAGTCGACAGCTAGCGTAAAACTTGTCAAACAATAATGACATGAATCCTTTGGCTCCACTGTGAGTATCATAAATGTATTTCAAATATGGCTTTCGAGCATACTGAACCTCTTCTCTTCTTATCTCTTTCTAGCTCTTACTATTCTTTTTTTTGTTCTACAACGTTACAACAATCAAATGTTCTTTATTAGTCAGAATAACAAAATTCCTCTATAATTAATATCTTTTATAAGTATGCTTAGCCAACTAATTTAATTAATTAAAATCTTTTATCACAATTTAATCAGCATTTTGCGTATCATGTGAATCTAATTTTCTAATAAATCCACGATTCTTATTTCAATAAACTAAACCCCAACAGCCCAACTGGAAAAGATGCGTGCAACTCGCTTGAGCAGCAAATAATTAAAAAAGAAATTCTCCGTCCAAAGGATTTGTACGGTTGAAATTTTTATTATTTATTTCTTTGTATGATTGCTAATTAATATTATAATAATCCCCATAGGTTAATTCCCAAAATAAGCCCAAATGAATACTTATTCATATCTATCTATGAGTGGACGTTAAATTGAATTTTCTATGCGGGCTATTGTCTTCATTGATTGGGGACAAAACAATAAGCTAAAAATAATAATAATAATAAATAAAAAATAAAAAATTTGTGGAGCCGGTTTGGATGCAAATAGGATTTTAGATTTTGTTTGAGGCCACTTTCTTGCTGTTTAGCTTTTCAGATTGTAATTATAATTTTGTTTTGCAATTATATTTTTATTGTTTTTAATAAATTTTTATGTCATGAAGCTGCTTTCTATATTAGCTTTTAAAAAAGCTATTTTTCATAGCAGCTTTACGACTATTTTTATAAAAAGATAAGTTGTTCTCAATGGACCCCTTAATGCATCCTATAAATATGAATTTTGGTAGTTTTCTAGTACCGGGTCTTGTAGGTTTCGTTTGGGACAGTTTTTTATTGCTTCTTAAAATAAAATTATAGTACAAAAAATTTAATTTTTATACTAAAATTTTGTTGTAAGAAGCAATTAAAAAGCCGTTTCAAACAAAGCCATAGGGACAACTTTTTTGTTGCTTCTTAAAGCAGCTTTCTAGTATAAAAATTTTAATTTTTGTACTAAAAAGTTACTGTAAGAAGCAACAAAGAAGCCGTCCCAAACAAAACCTTAGTTTTATATATATTAAAAACTGCTTTTGAAAGTAGTAAGAAAGCTGTCTCATATGAAATTTTAATGATAATAACGTTATTGACAATGGCATATTAATTATAATTGTTGTTAACATTACTGACAAATGACAAATTAATTCTAAATAACATTTATGCAGAATTTATTAAAAATTATTAGACATTATTAACAAAAGACATTTTTCTTTTCTTTTTTTTTCTTTTCTTAGCAATTGAGTGTTAGTAGACATAAAGTCCAATTTTTTATTAATATACAAAATTTCCTGAGAGTGAGAGAAAGGGATTGCTGAGATGGAACTTGAAAAATAAATTTAAGATAATGAATTTAGAAAATGGACATAACTTATTTCATTTTATCTGTGGGAAAAATTAGGAAAAAATATTCGATTCAATTTTAATTAAAATGATCTTAAACATTTTGACATAAATCAATTTTTATGATATTATGTTACATTTAAATAAAACTTTTTTAATATTCTATTATTTCTCATTATTTTTGCAATATTTTTATAATAAATAATATCTTCATTATTTAATATATATATATATATATAGGAAACTCACGTCGGGGCCTACGCGTTAATTAAAAAACCGGGTTACAGAGTCCTTAGGGAAACCGTTAGCTCACTAATGCTCATACGAGCTACAAAACAAAGGAAAAGACAACCTACGAGCCAATAGTTTCCACTTTCAAAAAAATTATACAATAAATAACATGCTAAAGATGCTCAAGACTATCATCCAAAAAAGAATGACTAAAAAATAGTCAATAAGCGCAGTCTTTCTAACAAAATTGTTGAGGACCAGAATCCTCTGCAAAAAAGGAAAACAAAAAAGGAAGAAGCTACAAGAAGAAATATAGTTAGTATCACAAGTATTAATAAAGAGATAATTCTATAAGAAATAATTAAGAACATCAAGAGAGTAAAGAAACAAAATTAAAGCAGGTAAAGAGATAGGATACAGATACTTAGTGTAGTTGAAAACCTTGCACCGGAAGGTAGGAAAAATAACAAAAAGCACTGGGGACAGAACCAATGATCACCATGGAAACCATGAGAATCATCACTGTTAAGCAAAACCTGAAAAGCAGACCAATTAGCAACAAGGCACAAAGGAAAAACAAAATGAACCCAGGTTGTCAAAAACCACCCAGAAGGAGCAAAGCAACCAAGCCACCACCCAACTGGCAGAATCCCTAAGAGATTCAAACCAACAACACCAGCCATAGTAAGGTATAACAGAAAAAATAGAGGCACACCCTCCAGGTACCCAAACCCAATAGCCTGAGATAACCAAAGATACCACGCCGAATCACAGAGAAAAAACCCCCAGCAAATGATCACCTGACACCCCCCAAGGAGCACCAGCAGAAAAACAACAACAGAAATAACCAAAACAAAGGAAAAAAAATAGCAAAAGACAAGACATCAACACCAAACTATCTGGAAACATACGGGGTACCCAGCTGATCAAGATGAAGTAAGCCCGAAAGATGACCAGGCAAAGAAGAACTACCAAAATCAGTAAACTCCTCCAAGGTACAACCAAACTTAGATAGCCAAATATCTGCAGCATTCGTAGCCTTGGCAGACACAGAAAAAACAGGTTTCATGAAATAAAGCAGTTTCCTAATATCTCTAACAATATAGAAGATGCTCGGGTTACAACACATCTCCTCCAAGGAATATAAATACGAAATGTTAATACCAGAGTTGACCTCAATAACTAAGTTAATAATATTAAGAGGAATGCGTAACTGAAGACCAAAAAGAATAGTCATACACCAAGCATACTCCAAAAAACAATTAAAGTTAGGGCCGGCAAAGGCCAGCACTAAAGAACCATTCGAGTCTCTAATTAAGCCACCACAACCAATAGCATCCGCAACCTTACACCCATGGATATTCAACTTGAAGTAACTGTTCATAGGTTTAATCCAAGAAATAGCATAAGAACCCACATAATTCCCCGACGGAACCATACCAAAAAAAGGAGCAAGATGAGAGTAATTAGAAAAGTTTTTCATCGAAATTAAGTTAACAGCCACAAGAGCAATCACTTTGTCTTTAACTCTACGAATAATATTAATATGATCCATCTTGCAACCATTAAAAACAGAATTGTTTCTCTCCAGCCAGATGAACCACAAAATAAACATAGGGATAGAATTACGGATGTTACCTTTGCACTCAACCATCCCATTCATCAGAAAAGCCTTAAGAGACAAATGCACATTAAAAATATTTAATTGGAACAAATCATCAAAGAAAACCCACGTCTTAATAGCCACAGGACCAGAAATAAAGATATGATGCATAGTTTCAGAATGAAAACAACAATGGCATTTAGAGGCAAAAGAGAAACCTTTTTTTATAAGATTATCATCAGTAGGGAGCAAGTTATGAAGCAGGCGCCACATAAAAACAGAAATAGTTTTAGGGATGCTTTTGTGCCAAATAATGGCAAAGGACTTATCAAAAGGCCTTTTATTTCTAAAAGACAGCCACACATGCTTGATATGGAAAGCCCCATCCTTAGAACCATCACACAAAATAATATCATTAGACTGAGAATTAAAGGAAATATTAAGAATTCTATTAATAACACAGTGAAGAACAAAGTTAGAAAGCTTGTCCACATCCCAACCATTATCTTTAAAGAAGAAATTAACTTTAACAGACTCCAACGAGGACGTATGCAACAGCGAATCAATAGAGTCCTTACCAATCTAATGATCCTGCAAAAAAAATAAGTTCCCATAGCCAAGCCCCCATAAAATATTGGATTCCATTCCCCATTTAAGCTTACACAATCATTTCCAAACTTTAGAATCTCCAGATTTAATAGGGATAACCGTGGGGTGCCGATCCCCACAGTACTTAGCATTCATAAATTGAGACCAAAGACCCTCTTTAGAGTGTAATTTAAACCAAAGTTTAAAATAGAAGGCCTTAGCCATGTCAGCCATCGACTTACACCCCAAACCACCTTCCTCCACCACATCACAACCTTTATTCCAGGACGACCACATAATTTTAGAGGAAGAACTAGTTCCTTTCCAAAAAAATTTGTTAATGATATTGTGAATTCTATTACAAACAGCTTGGGAAGGAAATAAAGTTTGAAAAATATAGACAGGTAAAGCACAAAGCACGCTTTTAATTAAGGTAATGCGGTCACCAAAACTCAAGAAGTTGGAATCCCAAGAAACAAGCTTGTTATGCACCGAGTCAATCAAAAGAAAGACCACTAATAGATTCAAATATAGTGAAGAAGGACATAATTTTCATAACTCCCTTAATGGAAGCATTAAAGAAAACAATAAAGTCATCAGCAAAGCAAAGATGGGATAAATGGAAACCTCCCAAAGTTCTAAAATAAAGGTAAGGATTAAGGTAAAATAAATTAGAGATACCTCTTGAGAAAAATTCAGCTGAAATGATAAACAAAGAAGGAGAAATAGGATCACCTTGCCTAATCCCCTGTGAAGACTTAAAAAAATCATGGTTAGAGTCATTCAGAATAATAGAGAAGTACACATCCTCAATACAACTCTTAATAAGATTAATGAAAGAAGAGTTAAAACTAAAAAAGATCCAGCATAAAGTAAATGAAACTCCAACAAATGTTGTCATAAGCCTTAGCAATATCAAGTTTCAAAATCATATTCCCACCTCTAATTTTAACATCTAAATCATGAGTAAATTCTTGAGCCAAAAGAATATTATCGGTAATAGCCCTGCCTTTAACAAAACTCATTTGATAAGGAGAAATAATTTTAGGCAATACATTAGATAACCTATTAGAAAGAATCTTAGAAAGCAGTCTATTAAAGAATGTGCAAAGACTTATAGGCCTAAAGTCATTCCAAGATTAAGTGGAATGACATTTGGGAATAAGCACAAGAGAAGTGCATTTAAAAATTTTTGGAATCGGGTTACCCTCAAAGAAATCAATAACAGCCTTAAAGATATCATCACCCAGAATATGCCAACATTTTTGAAAGAAAAGGGTAGTGTAACCATCCGGGCCGGCAACAGAATCACTATTCAAACCCAAAGCCGTATCTTTAACCTCATCAAAGGAAGGATACGAAGACAGAACAATATTATCCTCAAGCGAAATACAGTTAGGAATAAAAGAGTGATCAACAAGTTAAATCATGTTAACAACTTTATTAAAATGGTTAGTGAAATGGCTCACAGCAAGATTGTCAATCTCTACAGTATCAGTAGAGAAGGAACCATCAACTCTTTGAATATTAACAATGTTATTTTTAGCCCTTTTCCTCTTAGTTAAGGCATGAAAATACCTAGTATTACAATCACCATCCACCAAATGCTTGGCCGCGGCTTTTTGCTTCCAAAAAGCCTCTTCCTAAGCTTGAAAATTAGAAAGATCAAATTTAGATTGATTAAGTAAAGACATATTCACATCAGAAGGATCAATTTGATAAGCATGCTCATTAAAAGTAACAACTTGTTCAGGTTGCAAAATATTAGAGAAAATATTTTTAAAAGTATGATGATTCCACCAATTGATAACAAACTTTAATCTCTTTAGCTTAAACCATAACCTTTTCATACCATCATATGAGTTATCCGACAAGAGAGGGGCCAACCAATTCTCCTTCACAATCTCAAAGAAAGAATTATTAAGAAGCCACATATTTTGAAATCTAAAATTAGACAAAATGTTAATTTGATTATTGTTAATAGTCATCAGTAAAGGTAAATGATCCAACAAAGTTCTACTTAAATGATGAACATTAGTAGAAGCCAAAGCATTAATCCAAGAATCATTGAAAAGAACACGATCAAGCCGTTGCCAAAGATGCCCCCTATTCCAAGTAAAATTATTGCCAGTATAACCAATGTCAATCAGATTACAAGAAAGGATCATGTTATTGAAATCATCAATAGATCTTTGCGACGGATTAGAGCCACCCGACCTCTGAGCATGAGAGGTAATCGCATTGAAATCACCACCAACCATCCAAGGTAAAAAACAAAGACTATGAAAATTAATAAGTTGATCCCATAGATGTTTTCTAAGATAAAGAGAAGAAACTGCATAAACAAAAGAGCCAAAACACTGAAAATTAAAAGCTTCAATCTTACAATGGATAACTTGATTAAAATCACCAATCACATCCACTTTAATAGGGACTTTCCAAAAAACCCAAATCTTGTTCGAAAAATTAGCAACTACATTGTTAAAGCCAAGAAACCGAGCAGTACTAACCATTTTATCAGCCGTGATAAGAGGCTCCAACAAAACTAAAATAGAAATATTATGAATGCGACATAAATTTTTAACACGAATCCTAGAAGACTGGAAACCAATGCCACGAACATTCTAAATAATGGTACTAAACATAAGAAAACAATTAATGAGAAGCATTTGAACGGGTTTTCCTAGGAGGATTCCTAGGAGGTTGAATAGTAACATGCTTGGGTTTACGGCCTTTTTTATTAAGCACTTTAGTGTAAGAAGTCTAAGAAGTATCAATATCATCGGAAGCAAAACATTTAGAAGCCGTCATGATTTCTTCAGTGTCAGAGAGATAGTCACTGTTATAATTAGAAGAAGATAGAGCCTTACCATCTCCACGAATATGTGGTTCATCATCAACCATAAACCCACCATCCTCATCACTAGAGTCATAAGTTTTTCCCTCCCCAACCAAAACAGCATAATTCAACAAATCATTAGGATTGAAACCAACAATTTCACCCTCCTCCCCAACAGGAAGATCAACATTCTCTTGATTATTGTTAACCAATTGTAAACCATCATTAGCATCTATATCAGACAACATACTAACAGACTGTTCAACATTCAAAGCATTATGTAACATGTTATGCATAACATCAGTTTCCAAAGGAGTCCCATTGTGAACAACAATAGCAAGATTATCATCAAAATTAATATGTTCATCATTAACTAAATTAATAGGTGGAATAACAACAGAGTTAGCTCCCTCAGGCTGCGGGGAAAACACATTACAATCCTCATTTGATTCAGTATGCTACAAAACCACATTATTGATAATGTTCTAAGTTGAATTTTTATCCATATTTTCAGTGCCAGATGAAATACTCATTTTGTTTTTTTCAGCCCTCAAACTAGGATTTTTTCGGTAACATTGATTAACGCCATGACCATGCATTTTACAAAAAGAGTAAAAAATATGTAAGTTTTCAAATTCCACTTTTTGGAAATACCCTTTCAATTTCGAACAAATCCAAATATCAGTAGGGTGTTTCTTAGACACATCAAGTTCAACCAGGACCCTAGCCACAGAAGGACGAGACACAGATGCAGTAGCTTGGTCGGTTTGTAAGGGCCGACAAAAAATAGACACTAAACCAAACAGGATTTGATGATTGAAGAAATGCAAACGCAAATTAGGAAAAGAAATCCAAACTGGTGCTATAGGCGATTCTTCACGAACATCAAAATCCGGAGTCCATTTCAAAAGCCACATGTGACAAGCTTGAATATAGTAAGAACGCCTCGCAAAAATACGACTGTAATCAAGATCATTAGCTAACTGAATCACAATATGTCTATGATCATGTAATCCAACATGAAAGGAACCAGAAAGTTTCAGATTAACAAAAAATTTTCTGATAACATCCAGATTCGATCTTCTCAAAACAAACTTACCAACCAAAGTTAGAGCATAAGGAGCAGCTAATAAATCAACCACGGAATCCTCAAAAATTAGGGCAGGGCACCCCTAAAAGACTAATGAGTAAAAGAAAGCTTAGGACTAGAAGATGACGATCCAGCAAGAACATTGCGAAAAGATCGAGATTTACCATCTAAAGTTGAAGAAATAGGGATAGATGACGACGGGGTCGTCATCTTCCCACCGCAACGAGACCCGAAAAGAACAAAGCAAACCATAGGATAAAGAGAACGACAAGGTAGGAAGCCAAACCGAAGCCAGCAAGCAGAACCAGCCAGGAGGGCCAGCACCACGCACGGGAGAAGGAAACTCTAGAGTGCCGAAAAATCGCCTCAAAACCCTAGAGCTCCGCGAACGATGGGATTTTCAATTAAATTGTGTCTACTTATTAGCTTATATATGTAGCTCAATTCATGAGCTATTTATTGAGTTGAATTCGAGCCGACTTGAATCAATTATATTCTTGAACTTGGCCTAAAATATGTGGGTTTGAACTAACTAAATTAGGTTAGGTGATAAAAAGCATTGCAATAATTATTAAGATTTTTTAATTCAAATTTCAATTTTGAATTTGGGCAATAAAATTTGATTTTTTTTCAATAATATATTAAATTAATATCTTGCAAAATCAAATGATTAATAAAAATATATTATATGCACATGATAAAATAATATAATTCATTTGATACATGAGAGAATAAAAAATATTATTATTTTCTTATAATAATTTATAGATTATGAC
>NW_021318608.1:1931237-1999969 GCF_001605985.2 Dendrobium catenatum | reverse complement strand
TCTACTTCGGTCATAGTTGTAATTTTGTGCAGGTATTTCTCATTTCGTTTGTCTGTTTATTTTTTAATATAATATTTATATTTGTAAAAAATATATGTGCATTAAGTACAATTAATTAATATTTTCAATTTTAAATAATTAAAATGAGACCGAGTAACAAGTAACCGTAGCATACAACATGAATACATTAAAGCAGCAAATTATAATAAAAATATCCATTAAGCTCACAATATACAATCACAGAAATGGGCATAGAACAGATGAAGCCCTCAATCTGCTTAGGTTTTATTTGAAAAAAAATTCTTATTATTTTTAAAATAGTTTTTTATACAAAAATTTTACTTAAAGCAAACACATACTTTTCAATACTCAAAGATGCAACATTTCAAATGAAATTTAAAAAAAAAAAAGGTGAAACAAAAACTACTCAGCCCGACTCTCTATGCCGCAATGCCGAAGTTTGAAGCATAGCGATTCTCTACTCTCTACCTCTAAGACTTCATTTGAGATGGCTTTTTTACTACTTTAGTAAAACAGTCATCCCAAACGAAGCCTAAGTCCACCTTGCAGCACTGTAGCCTATAGCTAGCATTGTGGTGCCAAGGCTTCAAGTGTGGCAGTCTTCTGCTATGTGTTTCCAACGTTTAAATTGCCTAATTTGTGTTCCGCTATTTGTTTCCCTTCAATACAATCAAATTTCACACAAAACTAATAGGCCAACGGAAATGTATTATCTTGTGGTGGATGAAATTGACTCTAGAGAAAAAAAAATGTTTACTAATAACTTTGTAAAAAGTATTGTAAAGTGAAATAGATCTTAAATTATTGGTGAGATGAGCATTAAGCTTTTTGGGACCAAAGCTATGGCAGAATGTCTAAACACTTAGGCAATTTAAAAGTTTTGAAGGCCTGCAAAACATCATTAGTGAATGGAAACGAACGGACCCACCGCGGCTTAGTTCATGTGGGGGGAGCTCGGCTGGCCAAAGTTCAGGTCCTGGGCTCAAATTCTTTGGGCGGCCGTGACAGCCTTAAGTGTTCGCCTGGATAAATGATGTGGGTTACGTGTTAGGTCGATCAGGGTTTACTCGCCGTGAAGCAGAGGGGTTCCTCGTCACAAAACAAAAAAGGGAACGAACGGTCTCCTAAAAGTTTATAAAGATTTTGCATAAAAATTCTTGGAGATTTGTCATCACCTAAAAAAGAAGAGTGAAGCTCTGCATTTCAAAATTAAAATGAAGATGAACACAAACTGTAAACTGTTCCAGATCAGCTTCTTGAACTTCAATATTGAGCAGCTTATGGGAAAGCCAATTGGCAGAAATTTGAAAAGAAGCGTCTGTAAGTAGCTCTTTAACAGCAGGAACACTGTTTTTATGATTATTAATAAATTTAATTAGGAGCAAAAATGATCTGTTACAGGGCATTTAGAATTCTTTTTAAGGAAATTCTTTGTTGTTTTTTTTATGATTTTAAATTTGTTTGTAAGGTAATATATAGTATTGAAATTTAATTGATTCCTATAGCCCAAGATAGATTTGTATATGGAACTTGTGTTTTAGAAGATTAATGCTTAGTTTGGGATTTCTTGCTTCTTGAAGCAACTTTTTATTACAAAAAATAAAATTTTTGTACTAGAAAGTCACTTCAAGAAGCAATAAGAAAGCCGTCCCAAATATTTGGGATGACTTTCTTACAGCTTTTTAGATCAACTTTTTCGTAAAAAAATAAAATTTTCACACTAAAAAACTGTTTTATATAGTAAGAAAGTTGTCCTAAACGAAGCCTAAGACATCATTTGAGACAACTTTCTTAATGATTTCTAAAGCAACTTATTAGCACAAAAATTAAATTTTGTGCTAGATAGCTGCTTTAAGAAATAATAAGAAAGTCGTTTCAAACAAAATCTCAAATCCTAAGACTTTGTTTGAGACTGCTTTCTTAATGTTTTCTAAAAGCAGCTTTTTGGAATAAAAATTTTTTGAATTAGAAATTTTGATGCTAAAAACCCGCTTTAAGAAATTTATATTTGAATGGCTCTTTTATAAAATTTCATTAATTTGTTATTCTTTTTGTCACATTCAATTGAGTGATATTGTGGAAAATGTGGATGGTAGATAAGACATCTTCCAAAAATCATTAATTTGGTGACAGAGACAAACCTATGTAGAGCTTTAGGGTGCTAATTTTCTATCTTGAAATTTTCTTTTTAAGAATAGACTAAGTATTTAAGATATGTTGTCTTGTGTTAACTATAAATTCTAATAATTTTGTTTTCTTCTTTTTGAGATTACACGTGTCCTGATTTTATTTTAGTATACCGGAAATAATCATTCAGATATATGAGTGTACATTTTGTATATATTTATACACCATATATATCAAATCAGTGTACCACAAAAAATACACACAGTGTGAACATTTACAGTCTTGGCCGTTCTTTTTGTCCAGATGCCGCACATAAAAATTACTTCTAAAAAAGAGGTTGATTCAAACTTCTACTGGAAGGAATTATATTTGATTTGCAAGTGACATGTCAAAACTAGTTAGCGAGTCAGGTTCAATTTCAATATGAAATTGATCTGCTTTAAATCCGATCAATCTAAACCCACCCATTTAATAAATTAGTCAAAAAAGTGGACTCGATCATACAAGATATCTAGCATATTTACTAAGTGGATCGTAATGCATGATTCAAATCCGATCCATTAATTAAACAAGTCAACTTGAACTCAAATTTATAAGCCGGGTCATAATTGAGTTGATGAGTCAAGTCGTATATTTATAGATCTACCTATTAATAATGAATACTGGAAAAAGACTTCATGTGCAAAGTCTTTTGAGCATGGAGATGGACTCTTACCAAAATAAAATATAAAAAAGCACTCAAGAAGAGAAGAAAAACGCACAACTAGTTTTGCCATTTTCTATAAAAAAAAAAAAGAAAAAAAAATGCCTATCATACACAATCTTTTATTATTTTTCAACGGTGCTCGTACTGCTAAAAAATTATTTACGTACACTTCTTCTCAAAATTTTGCCTAACTAATATTTGAAATGGACAGCTTTTTATTGTACATTTTAATATGAATAAAAATTAAAATATTATATAAAGAAAAATTAAATTTTACATATTAGTTCAATATAAAATCCCTAATATATCTAATATAGAAAAGTCAAAGTCATGTTCCCCAAACTTCTGCTAGCTTTCCTCATGGAAGATCCTATAGATGACTCAAACTTGGTCTTCTCTATACTTCTCAGAGCAGAGCATATATGATACATTTCCTTATATCCTTCAGCAAAATTAGATCAAATATTCTGTCTCTTTCTTCCTCTTCAGAAAGAAATAGAAATGGCTTCATCAAAATTTTTAATCTCTCAGCTTCGTCATCTAATCTCAGGCCGCTGCTGCTTCTTCTTCTTCTTCCTCTTCTGTGAGAGATGCAGATCTGAAGCTTCTGCTGCGCCAAAGACTGATCCTATTGAAGGTACGCCGTTGCTTTAACTATCTACCTAACTGTATCTATTTTTCTCTTTGTTAGTTTTCACATACCTTGCAGCATAAAGGCAAAAAGGGTAATTAATGGTGATTAAAAAGAATAAATTTTTAATTATCAGAAGATTTCTGTAAATTAAGGTTGCCTTTCTGCTTGCAAAAATTAGCTGTGATACAGTTGAGGGAATTATATGGTTTCTGAAAATTGTTGTGATTTTTGCTTTTTTTTTTTTAATTCGGATAGTAATATTTTAATAATTATCACTTAGGTAAAAAGTACATTCTCATCATAAAAATGATCTTTGAAAGCACATAGATGACTTCGATAGAATCGATTTTCTTAAAAACAAATTATAAAAGGTTGTTGAGGAAGAAACAACAATCGAAGTATAAGAGAAACTAGAATCGATTTTCTTAAAAAGATCACTTTCAAATCGTTTGATCTTGAAGAAGCATTTGTATACACTCCAAATGAAAAAAATCAAAGGATCTTTGAAAGTACATGGATGGCTTTAATAAGATAATTCTTGATCTCAAGAATGTTGATGTGCGGATTGATTCAAATATTTTTTAAAATATGGACCAAGATGGATATAATTGTGATTGGTCCAGCTATAGACTTGTAGTTTCTTAGGCGCATCTTATCTAATAAAGCCTCCATATATAAAGATAGGGGTGTAAACGAGTCTAGTAGTTGGCTTATCGGGCAAAGCTTGTTTAATTTCCATAGAGCTCGAGCTCTAGCTCGACTCGAACTCATTTAATAAGCTCAAACTCGATCGACTCGTTAAAAAAAAAAAATTCAAGCTCGAGCTCAGCTCGTGTCACAATCCAACCCGACTAGGATAGGTCCTATCGTGTTGAGCTGTTAGTTTTGGAATTATTTCAATTTTTTTGTCAATATTCATTTAGATAAATGATGAACTACAGAGCTACTAAAATATCCAAACATTGAAAAATTCATCCATAAAGTTTTTTTCATTCAGCAAAATAAATATTTACACTGCAGTACATGAGTACAGGCAAGAGCTACACAACTAAAAATTTAACTAGTCATGATTGTACAAAAATCAAAAGAGCAAAGTACTTATGACCTCATGTAAAACCCTTTAGATTTCATGATTTTTCTGTTGAGTTTGTCCTGTACAAACTGAGTTCGTCTAAAACCGTTTGAATTTTTATTTTGTATGTACGAACCATCTAGACGAATTGAACGTGGACTGAACAGAGGCGATCGTCTCAGGACGAAATCAATTATCGTCCATATGATGGTCGTTTATAAGGCATAATAGAGGAGATCGTCCCGGTACGAACAAGTGTATCGTCCCATACGATCAAAAATATCTCGTGCCTTTAAATAAAGAATTTCACTTTCCGATTTAAGAGAGAGAGAGAGAGAGAGAGAGAGAGAGAGAGAGAGAGAGAGAAGATACTTGGTTTTGGAGGCCGCTGAGCGATTTTCATTCATCGATACAATTGAGAGAAATGCTCATCTCGCTGTAAGAAATCCAAACCATATTTTTGATTTTGTGATTTGGTATTTTTCCGTTCAGATTTGTATTTTCGTTACAGAAAAATATGCATATTTTTATATTGAGAAAACTTTCACCGCG
Source organism: Dendrobium catenatum (assembly GCF_001605985.2). Taxonomy (NCBI): domain Eukaryota; kingdom Viridiplantae; phylum Streptophyta; class Magnoliopsida; order Asparagales; family Orchidaceae; genus Dendrobium; species Dendrobium catenatum. The sequence continues at coordinate 1,994,857 of NW_021318608.1, read as the reverse complement.
TAACTTTTTGTATGTTATAGAGAATATGATTATGAGCATTTTGAGTATTTATTTATGATTTTTTACTATATGATTTTGAAGATACATTGATTTATATTTATTGCTATGATATTTCAAGCATTTTTTTAAATTGAGCTAAATCATATTTTACTGTTGCAATGCATTGATGAGATGATAATGAATGTGGATACATGATTAAAATTATTATTATATTACTGTGATATTATTGTGTATAAAAGGCAAGTAAAGACTGGTTGAATCATTAGTTGTAGAATGATTGACCTATACAGGATGGTGGGCCGAAGCGCGTTCCTGTAAATATGGTTTGATGTTATCCTATACTTATTCACGTGATACTGATTGAGAGTTATAAGGAGATAATTATTATGCTGACGGGCAAAGAGTGACGACTCTGTTTACTGAGCCAACGGATATGATACTGATACTGATACAAGACTGAAAAACACTATAATAGTTGAGGATTTTACTTTTTGAGTATGACTACTGAAATGCATGTATTTAATCATTATTCTTATTGTTACTGTACGTATTTATTATTACTGTACGATTCTACTGTTATTGTATTACTGCTCTTGTCTATTGAGTATGACTATTGAAATGTATGTATTTAATCATTATTTTTATTGTTATTGCATGAATTTATTGAGCTATACGACTCTACTATTATTGCATGACTGCTCCTATCACTGGATTATTATCAACACTGAATATAGACACTGATGCCATTTGATATTACTTATTCACTGTACTGATCTTATGCACGTGATACACTGAGCACATGATATCGAATAACTGGATTGCTAGTGTATATTCTGATACGATTTTACCATATTGATTTGATTCTAACCATTATTACTGATGTTTTGATTTGACACTTTATACGATTTTATACTGACTGATGTTATGGATACGATGATTTCTTTAGCAATCTGACTGATATTATAGATACAATGATTTCCTTGAATTGACGCATGTACTGGTCTATTTCTTTATAAGCTTTAATATTGTATACTAATTCTATTATTGACGATTATGGATTTTACTATTTATGTACTATTTATTATTTCTGCATTGATTACTATTCCTGCATTGAATCAAGGATCGATCATATGAAAGTAACTGCTATGATTTGACTGATTGACATGTATATTCTATACCGTGCTTTGATTTCAGTGGTAGGTTTTTGGTGACTTATTGGGCTTTTTTTAACCTCATTATATGTGGTTAATGATTTCAGATCAGGGCAAGGGAGCTGGAGTGAGGTTGTTCAGGATTATTTAGGTTTTGTTCTTTTGTTAGTTATTCTTTTTATACTCATGACAGGTTGGATATGTAATAATTATATTAGATCCTGAGTAATTTAAATGAATACATTGATGTTTTAAATTATAGAATATGTTGTATTGATTAATACTGATTGATGATTTTAAATAGCTCTGATATATTGATTATTTAAAGAAAAAATGTATAATTCTTCTAATTAAGATTCTTTGATATTATAATTGGTATCAGAGCAGTATTATTAGAAGAATTGATTGTTACTAGAGTTATATGATTTGATTGAGAGTTGGATAGAATGAGTAGTTTTAAGTGCATTGTTTTGCATACATAGTTGCATGTGTGTATTATTCAGATCATACTAAATTATGCCTGTGAAAAGTTAAATGGATAATCCAGAGTCAAATGTACTAAATGAGCAACACAATGCAGCTCTGGTGCCCTCAGAAAGTATGATGCAGTTGGCTACTCTTATAGCACAAGTGATGGGAGATGCACAGAATAAGTTAACTGGGAGTAAAAAAGAAGAAGCAGATAGGCATTTACAGACATTTCAGAACTGGGAGAGTTGGAAAGTGTCATTGGCTGTGTTCCTCTTTGAAGGAGAAGCTGAGAGATGGTGGATTAGACAGTAGAGAGAGAAATTTCAAGGTAAGACAATTGATGAGATTACTTGGGACGATTTCACTACAGTGTTTAGGATGTAGTTTGTACCTCCATTAGCTCGATGAAAAATGCAAGAAGTTTTTATTAAGTTGGAGCAAGGACGTAAGACGGTGATGCAGTACGAGGCCAAATTTACTGCTCTTGCTAGGTATGCTTCTCATTTGATCCCCACTATTGAAGAGAATTGTTATAGATTTCTGCAAGGATTGAACATGGAGCTTAGACATCCGCTATTACCATTATGGATTTATGAGTTTTTTGAGTTAGTGGAACGGGCTAGACTGATAGAGATTTATTTGGCAGCACCAACATCAAGATATGATTTAATCAGGAGGAGGAGTAGAGATGAACCAAGTAGGGAGAGAGATGATGATAAGAAAAGCAAGTATAATGATTCGAGGGGATCTGCATCAGTAGCATCTTATAGTAGCTACAACAAGTGCATTCATTGTGGTCGATGACATGCAGGTCAGTGCTACTTATTGATGGGCCAATATTTTAGCTGTGGATAGCAGGGACATAAAGTAGCAGACTATCCTCAGAGTGGATTTGGAGAAAGCTGATTCTTGTGCAGGAGAGTTTAGAGATACTATAGGACAGAGGACTGTCGGCTCAAGAGCATATAATAAAAGATCAATAAAAAGGATGAATGACAGAGCTTTCAGTAATAGTCAAAGGGAGACTGTTGCACCTACTCCAGTGATACCACGTGTGTACAACTTATAGCATCAGGAAGATCAACAACAACATGAAAACTCCACTGGTAATAAATTTGTTTGAATGATTGAATGACATGACATTTCATGCATAGCTGAATGACATATGATAGAATGAACTACATGACTGTATGATTTTTGACGAGATTTGATTTTAATTCGATTTGAGTTTTGATTGGACGAATTTGTTTTATATTGTTTTTGTGTTCGAATCCTTTAGGGAAATGCCGGGGATGACATTTTTCTTAAGGTGGGTAGATTGTAAAACCCTTTAGATTTCATGATTTTTATGTTGAGTTTGCCTTGTACGAATTGAGTTTGTCTGGGACGAACTATTTGAATTTTTATTTCTTCTGAACGAACCGTCTGGTCGAATTGAACATAGACTGAATAGAGGCGATCGTCTCGGGACGAAATCAATTATCGTATGTACGATGGTCGTTTGGAAGGCAGAAGAGAGGAGATCGTTCCGGTATGAACAAGTGTATCGTCCCGTATGATCGAAAATATCTCGTTCCATTAAATAAAGATTTTCACTTTCTGATTTAGGGGGGGGAGAGAGAGAGAGAGAGAGAGAGAAATAAGAGGAGAGAGAAAGAAGAAGCTTGGTTTTGGAGCCCGCGGAGCAATTTTTGTTCATCGACGCAGTTGAGAGAATTGCTCGTCTCGCTATAAGGATTCCAAACCCTATTTATAATTTCAAAGATTTCATGATTTGGTATTTTTCGCTCAGATTTGTGTTTCTGTCATCGAAAAATATGTATATCTTTGTATTGACAAAATTTTCACTGTATAACTTTTTGTATGTTATAAAGAATGTGATTATGAGCATTTTGAGTATTTATTTGTGATTTTTCACGAGACGATTTTAAAGATATAGTGATTTCTGCCTACTACTACGATATTTTAGGCATTTTTCTAAATTGAGCTAAATCATATTTTACTGTTGCAATGCATTGATGAGATGATAATGAATGTGGATACATGATTAAAATTGTTATTATATTACTATGATATTACTATGTGTAAAAGACAAGTAAAGATTGATTGAATCGTTGGTCTAAAAATTCCCTTACACAGAATCTCAAATGATTCTAGCCCCTTATAACTCCAAACATATATAATTTAATCACATGTTCACATATATCATAATAATATAACAATTAAAGAGTAATTAAGTATGTATCAAAATGTCACAATATTATATAATAATAGACAACAGAAAATTCAATGAGGCAAAAAATGCATAGTTTCAAAAAAATTATCAAATTACTAAGGATTGTGTAAAATAATGTTTTAAGACTTCTATTGTACTACAATACTATTTTTCAACATCCTAATAATTTTCTATTCAATAAAAATCCTGCAAATTTCAAAACCCCGGTGAAAATTTCCAGAAAATATTCAACATCTACATAATCGTAATCTCTAAAATATACAAAAAGTTACGTGGTGAAAGTTTTACCGGTGCAAAGTTATCACAGTTTTTCGCTAACGGATACAAAATTTTAATCGAAATATTCATCAAAACTTTCACATTTTTGAAAATTGAGATGGGCATAATTTATCTTACCTCGAGTCGAATAACTTTCCCAACTACGTCGATGGACGAAAATGATCCGAAGTCGTCCAAAATCGGACTTCCTCTTTCTCTCTCCTTCTCTTTTTCCCTAATTTCCCTCTAATCCATCTTTGTTTGGGCAAAAAACCGAAAAAGCAAGTTTTATAACAATAGAAATGAGTGGAATTAGATATTTTGCATTTTAATTATTAAATAATATATAATAATATTATTATAATTAATTTTAAATAAAAAATTCATAGAAATTCTTTTATGGATTCCAAAAATTATAGAAAATAATCATAAATTACTTATTTTATTTAGAATATTATGGTGAAATCGATTTACAAAATGGACATCTAACGGTCCCAAAACACTCACTTGAACCCAAATGTACAGATTTCTTAAGAAATTTTGCCAGTGCCCAAAAATTATGAAAAATTTAGGGAAGCTAAAACATTACATTATAAATGTTCTGGCGAAGACGATTTGTGATTTAGACTTCTCTAGTTCAATAAAAAAAAATCATGAAGATTTAAAGGGTTTCACAACTCGATTGCTGAAGCTCGTTTAAGAAGCTCAAGCTTTATTCGTTTATTAAGCTTAAGCTCATCTAGAAAGCTTGAGCTTGACTCATTTAATGAGCTTTATTTTGTAATTTAAAATTATAATTTCAATATTTTTAATTTTACTTACAATTTACAAAAAAAAAAAAATATAATTTCCATTAAAGCATTAATTTTTGACTTTACATTAAGTAATTAAATATCAAATTGAAACGTAAATAAATATAAAATTACAAATTTGCAATACATTACTCTGGTTAATCCTTTTTTTTTTTTTCAAAATGGTGACAAATGTTATTTTTTCCATGTTTTTCTTCATTTCATTTTTGCTCAAAATCATAACACAAAAAATAATACATTACTCCTTAAAATCACATAAATCTACAAATCTCCACCTTCTGTGACATCAAATTATTGTTAACATGAAACTTAAACCAAGTAAATGAATTTCAAATTTAAAAGCTACAGCAAAGCAAAATAAAACACAAATTTCAGTATTTTAGTATGTCATGACACCATTTCAGAAAATATAACTGAAAATATTACAATCTTTACGAAAGTTCCTTAATGAAGCAAGAAAAAATCAATAAATGATAAAGGCTTCAAGCGCTCATCTCCATGAAACATCTCGGTTCTCCATCAAACTTCGTTGACAATATTTTATGATCTAAATATCAAAACTTTGTGCAGCATCCCCAAAAAGCTTTTTCTAAAGCAACTCCTGTGCAAAAACATGTACAACAGTATAGTTAATGTGTATAATCATTACAGCAGCTAGAGTTCTTGGTAAAACTAAGGGACTGTTTGGTTGGGAGTAGACGGAGTGTAAAGTAAATCAAATACGCATATTTAAACTTTTCTCGTGTTTGGTTTGACGCGGAGGAGAGAAATGAAATCCCAAAGTATTCTAAATCCTTCACTATAACTCATTTTCTGCGTGAAAGAAACCCACTCAAATCAGGCGAAAAAGGAATTCAAGTGCGCGAGAGGGAGAAGCCCGCAGGAACATCTTCGTTTCATCCCTCATTTTTGTTTGTGTGGCTTCATCGCTTCGCGGGTGAGATACAAGAATAGCAGGATCTCTTGTTTCGAGCATAGAGGGAGCGGGAGACGAAAAAATCCATTCATCTCTTCCTTCTCGATCATGCTTCCCAAACAGAGCGCGAGATAGAGAGCGAGAGGTGAGGAGCAGATTCGTTCGACCTTGTCTACTTCATGCGTCCAAACGGAGAGCAGCAAGAGGAGACGAAGGCGGAAGTCCTCGGTGTGCTTCATGCGTTCGACCCCGTCCAGGTCCCAAGCATCTCCAGGCGTTTGTGCTTCCTTCAAACCGCTCGAGAGCCCTCCAGGCCGCCGATTTCTAGGTCGATGACTCTCCAAGCTGCCGACTCTCCAAGCCACGGACGCTTCTTCTTCCTTGGCATGGACGTCATCAGCCTCAAGAAGCGTGGCCAGGGCCTTTGCTCATGGATCTACATCGAATTCCTGCAGCCCATTGCTCTGAGGTATGCTTTTCCACACTTATAAGCAACTCAATGTTTGTGATTTGGTTGATTTGGCCACTTCATGCGGGAACTTGGAGCTGCTGGATGGACTAACTATCTTGTACGAGAACCTAGAGCCACAAAATGTGTCTTATGTGCTTGATTTTTATGGCAATAGGCTCAATTTATTTTATTCTGCATACACCCAACCAAACAGAAAAAAATAGTTCTCATGCATTCACTTTACAAACAACCAACCAGCCTCAAAGTATTTATTTTATACTGCATTTACATTACATTAGTAGCTATCGAGCTGAGTCGAGCTTAGCTCAAATTAGCTCAAACTCAAGCTCGTATAATATATGAGCTCAATTATAAACTCGAGCTCGAATTTGTGGCTCGATATGCTCGACTCGTGAGCTCGTTAATGAGTCGAGTTTTAATAGGCTCATGAGTCAGCTTAGCTCACTTACACCCCTATATTGAGAGGTTGTAATAGGTTTTGAACTCAACCCTAGAAAATAAGATTTAGATATTTTTCTTTCAAAGAGCTGATCTCTTCCCTTTCTCTCCCCTCCCCCCCCCTCTCTCTCTCTCTCATCCAAGAAGTTCAAGAGGAACTTCATCTTCCTCCCAAGCAGATCCTATATATACAAACATAAGTGATAGATGGTCTGGGGAAAGTGGTGGCAATGATGGAATTCAAATAAATTCAACTGAATTTTTTTTTAATTTTAGTTCCTGAGCCATTTTAGCTTGTTCTTTAATAAAAAAATGATGAGGATTTACATTCATATCATAAAATTTTTATTTATTTACATATCTAACATTTCAATTTTATATTTATTTATAACATTCAAATCTTTAAATCACATCAAAATTATTATTAATATTATCTTATTTACAATAAAATGAATATATATTATGAAGACACTCTAAAGTCTCTAATATAAGTGAAGATCCATATAATTTTCTTCCATTTTTTCATGATCTTGTTTTGTGATTTATTTATTTTTTTTTTCAAAATTTCAATGTTAAATTATGGTGTTATTTCATCTTCTAATTAACCTTTTTTTTATTATTTCATTTTTGGTTCACTTACAAATTAAATAAAAATAGCTGAGAAATTAAGAATGCATGTGGACATATATATGCATACATATCGACGCATGGATGTATGCATGATGAGTACTAATGATTCAATCGACGTGGCAGCACGAGCAGTGAACACGATGCTGGGTCGGTGGGAGCTGACGGAATCATCGTTGTGGAATATCAGCGGCGAGCTGTGTAGCGGCGTCGCCATCGACGGCACCGATGCCAACGAGTTCAATCCCGCCATTAAATGCGATTGCAACTTTCAGAATGGCACTATTTGCCACATTACCCTGTTGTATTGTACCTCTCACAAACTCTCTCTCTCTCTCTCTCTCAAGATTTACTTTTCATCAACTTTATAATAAATTAATTAATCAAGCTTGTGATTTTAAAATTCAATTATATCAACTAAAGTTATACAATTAATTTTAAATTTAATTATATTTAAAGTCTATTTAGAACAACTTTCTTATTATTTTCTTTTTTATATTAAAATCACAATTTTGTTTTACTATTGCTTTCAAAAAAAAATTATAATAAAAAGCTAATTTTTAAAGCCACTCTCAAACCGTCCCAAATAAATCTTAAGATTATGTTTAGGATAATTTTCTTACTTGTTACAATTGCTTTTTAGCATGACCAAAAGCTCTCTCAAATTAGAAAAATTATTATGTGCAAATCGTTCGGAGGTCAAACATGACGCGCAACATCATCTAATACACAACGGTACACAGTAAATTAGTAATGTTGTGCGTTCTGATTGGCCTCCGAACGATATTCAGAGACCACACGTAATAATTTCACATTAAATGAAACCTAAATTGATTGATCTCACCATAAATTTGAATATAGGAGAAAACATTAACGAGTTATATATGTATACAGCAAGGTGTACGCAATGGATGTAACCGGAGCATTCCCTGAGGAGCTGAGCAGCCTCACTTATCTTACGAATTTGTAAGTCTTTTCTTCTCGTCAATTTACAGCTTAATTAAAAAAAAAAAGGCATATTGATATTATTCTAATTTTTTGTTATGATAAAATTAAAATTTTTAAATTTTAATTTGAAAAAAATATAATATAAATTTTGATATATTATCTTCATCTTAAAAAAAAAATATATTTATTTAAATATTTATTTTAATTCGGAAGATTTTCCACAAAATGTAAAGTTTATTTGAAGAAGATTCATTAATTACTTTTTATTGTAGGATTATAGGTCGGAACTACTTGACTGGGCCATTGCCGGCTTTTATAGGAAACTTATCATCGCTGCAGTACCTGTAAGTCGGAACAGTTTTCTTCTTGTATCTTAAAATAATTTTTTAGCACAAAATTAAAAATTTTATATTAGAAAGTTGATTTAAGAAGCAGCAAGAAAACCATTTGGTTGAGAAGACTTTCTTGTTGCTTCTTAAATTAAGTTTTTTAATGAAAAATTATTTAAAAAAAAAAACTAAAATTAAGCCTTAGAGTTAATTTGTGCTACATTAATTTCTTGGTGGTTAATAATTTTGTTATAATATTATCAATAGGGATTTTGGAACTAATGCGTTGTCTGGGCTCATTCCAAGAGAGCTCGGGAATCTTAAAAATCTTATTTCTCTGTAAGAATTTTTGTTTTTGACAGCTTTTTTTTAATGCATAAATTGATTAATTAGTTGCTTCATTACCTTTATGTATTTGTATATACTATTTTTTTAATGTTTGATAATCATGCTAAGATTTTATTTATATGTCAAAAATTTATGAGTCTATTATTAAAGTTAATTATGAAATTATTTTGAAGAAAACAATATAACTATTATGATTGTAGAAAATAAAATTTTAGCTTAGAAATTTTTGAAAAGCTATGTAAAAGCAATAGCTAAATAAAATTATGATTATTGTCTGAAAAACAAAACAGTAAAAAAACTATTCAAAACAAACATTATATAATGTAATAAAAAATTGCAAGTAAAAATAGAAAAATGACGACCATACGAAGAAGTATATGAGTTAGAAATCCTTTATATATATATAGGATTTAGTTTTTTTTGTTCTTAATTCAATTAGGATTTAGTTAATCTTGTAAATCCAAATTTCATAAGTCTTAGAGGCATTAAATACTGAAAATTCTTTGCGTGATAGATGGTTAGTAAACTATTTGGCATATATTTTCAACATTTAAAAGGAGAAGAGGCATAGCAAAGACAGTAGAATAAATATCTTAGATCTTACTATCCCCAGATTTATGAGACCCAGCATTTTGCCTACCGTTTTTTTTGACTAAATCTTTAGTGACAGAAATCTTATAAGAATATCATTGAAAAGAATTCTATCAGAAACTTCTTGTCTTCATCAATCTCTATCATAAACAGAGGCAATGACTTCTACCTAGAAAAACAAAGTACTCAAAAGTTCTTCAATCATTATGATGGAATTTTTTTTTTCCTCCTTAGGATTAGGATTTCTATCTCAAGGAGATGTATAATGATAAGGACTGTTTGATTTATTTTATTTTATTTTATCTTATTATTTTGACAGAGGATTGGGGCCAAACAACTTCACTGGGACTCTTCCAGCTGAGCTGGGCAGCCTTAGGAACCTTCAACAATGGTTAACTAATCATAACTTCTACTTAACGAAAATGAAATCAAATATACTTTCTCTGCTCTTTCTGTTATAGTCTTTAGTTGGCTAAACTTATGAATGATTTACTGTTCAATTCTTAGGTACATGACTAGTTCTGGACTAAGTGGTGAGCTTCCAACTTCTCTATCCAATCTTACGGCCATGCAGAAATTGTAAGTTCTGTATGCATTGAAATTTTGAGTTTAGAGAATTTGCTTCTGATCTAATAGAAATAATTAATCCAGGATGATGTCAGACAATTATTTTACAGGCAAATTACCAGATTTCATTGGAACTTGGTCAAACCTAAATGTTTTGTAAGATTTCTCTTTGTAGCTCTGCTATATATAAGCCAAATTTATCATCCATGATTAGAGTTGTGTAGGAACAAAAATTTAGAAAATAAATTAGAGGTGCTCACTTCTATATGATGTTCGATAGGAGGATACAAGGGAACTCCATCAGTGGTCCAATTCCTTCAAGTTTTTTCACTCTCTACAAACTTTATGATTTGTAAGCTTTCTCCTTTAAACTAATACTACAAAAACGTTTTTATGATAAAGCCTACCAACCACCAACTAAGAGATTATATAGTTGTTTATAGCCTCAAGATTAACTGTTCACAAGTGCATTATTTACACCTAATAATTTCATCTTTTATTGAATATTTATATAATGCTCTATTCCAGACGCATAGGAGACTTAATAAATGGGAGTTCATCACTGGCATTTATTAGGAATATGACAAATCTAAACACACTGTAAGGCTTGTTGTTTCTAATCAACAATCTACTCTCTTATTGTTTTTTTTATAACTTGGTGCATAACTATGACATGGTATAAATTTAACTCCATGCAGGATCTTAAGGAATGCCAAGATTTCTGATACTCTTCCATTGGACTTTGCATATTATACAAAATTAGCGACATTGCAAGTGCTTCAATTCCTTTTCCTCTATTATGTTTTTTTTTTACTTCAAAATGAAAATGATGTAGCATTTATTACTTGGATGCAACTTGAATTTTTTTTTTCTTTTTTATCTACAAAGGGATTTGAGCTTCAACAACATCACAGGCAATATTCCACCGTCTCTACTTAGCCTGAGCTCTCTAAACTACTTGTACGAAATGACTATTTCAGCATCTCATGTTTCACTTATATTTTTCAATATTACAAGCATAATTTATATTTTTCTCTATATTATCATCCTAAACAGATTCCTTGGGAATAATAGCATAATTGGCACCTTACCTGAAACAAAGATTTCAACACTGAGTAATATGTAAGTATGCAAGTCACTTAGTATGTAAGTTTCTCCTAAAGCAATTGAAAAAAATTTTCTCCCTAATATATTCTAGCTGGGGAAATTTTCTTATTATAGAGAAATCTTATCATCTTTTGCTCTTTGATGAAATTTAAGACTTCAAACTAAATATCAATTCCTTTTTACTCCTACAGAGATCTATCATACAATCAATTGTCAGGGAGTTTTCCATATTGGGTCAACGATCCAAACTTAGTGTTGTAAGTCATAGAAAAATTTTATATTTTCTTATTTAGTAATTGCAATATATTTTAATCATAAATATCCAATCACACCATTCCATTAATTCTTCTCTTTATGTGCTTGCAAAGATGTCAATTTAGGGGAGGGGTGGGAGTTCCATTGGTATTGCCATCTTAGTACAAAATATGTATATGCCTATAAATAGGAAACCTAAGAGAAGAATAAAAGAAGATAAAATAAAGGACAATATCTTCAATAATGATTAAGTATGTTTAAAAAATAATAAAAAAAATGAATAAATATGTTGATACTAAATCGTGCATGTTCCTACAATAAAAAGTTTAAACATGTGATGATTTAAATATAACATTTTCATGTAAATTTAAGGCGAGATAAAGGTTATTAACTTGCATTCGAAAAAAACAGTGACCAAAGATGAAATAGTCAAAGGTTTTGTTGCACAAATGTTGTAATTGTTGTTAGAGGAGTATGATTATTCAAGGAGAGATAGAGTAACCTTTATTGAAAACAAAGAATTGACAACGAGACCTATGCCAATGAAGGCACGTGTGAGAGATCCTTGGAGGTATAGTGCTATAGAGTATTGATGGAGTTCTTAATGGAAAGTGTCACCATAGAGTCATCATTGCTATTATCATTGGAGAACCAAGGATATCACATAACTTTATAGACCTACAAGAAATTGAGAGGGCTAAGTTTTCTCGTGGTCAATGATGAAGATAAAAAACTATGAGAGCGGTCTATTTGTGAAGTGGAAGATTCATATTGCAAGAAAGAAAGAATCATAGAGGTCTACACCTTTATTGAATTGTCATCTTAATACAAGCATATATGTGCTTAAATCTAAACAAAAAAATAAAAATAAAAAAATAATCATGAAGCATAATAATGGAGAACATGCTTAGTAATGATAAAATATAAGAATAATTAGTAGTATGGATTTCAGATAATAAATAATTAACATATGTAATAACTTAAAAGCACTGACAATTTTTTAAACACTTTATAATTCTTTCCCATACTAATTCTTCTATTTCATTCCAAATAAGAAGAAAACCTAAATCAGAATTTTTTTCTTGGTGATTCATGTAGCCGACTCCATCTAGTGGGATAAAAATTTGATGTTGTTGTTGTTGTTGATAGGAACTTGGTTGCAAACAACTTTGTCATAGACAATTCCAATAGCAGGTAATTTTCTCCATTTACTTTCCTGTGTAAGTACAATTTCATTTTGATTCATACCAGAATTTGAAATTTATCTATAATTTCACTCTCAGTTTCTTACCTTCCGGATTAGAGTGTCTTCAAAGAGACATGCCATGTTATCGAGACTTGCCAGCTTGTAAGTTGCTCTCCACGTACATCTTCATGCATTTTCTTCTCCTCTTGAGCTATAAAAATATATTTGAAGTATTTTGAACTTGTAGATTATCAATTTGCAATAAATTGCGGTGGAGCTGCAAATGTGACGAGTTCTGATGGAACTAACTTTGACATAGATAATGCTAATCTTAGTGCAACATCTTATTTTGTGACTAATGTAAAAAAATGGGCAGTAAGCAATGCTGGAAGCTTTATAGATGCCTCAAATCCTAATGCAAATTATATAATTAGTACTCAGATCCAATCCCAGAACACACTTGATTCAAAATTGTTTAAGACTGCAAGGATGTCACCATCCTCATTAAGATACTATGGCTTGGGACTTCAAAATGGGAATTACACAGTAAAACTACAGTTCTCTGAGATTGGAATACCAAATCAACCCACTTGGACAAGCTTAGGTAGAAGGATCTTTGACATTTATATACAGGTAAGCAAATTAATCATTCAGAATGTCTTGTTTGAATTCTTATAAAGTATATGGAGCAATCGATCTTGATTAATTTAAAGAAAATGATAGATTGCGAATTGGTTTTAATTGGTTAGAGTTAAATTAGGAAAACAATATAAAAAAAGGTTAAAATTAACCTTTATAATCTTTAAATGGTAGTGATGTATGTTTATATATAAATACTAGTCTACTTGAAACTAACATCTAACATATAATGAGTAATTGAGTAGCTTTTATTATTTTCTATATTTCCAAGGTGCTAACAGGATCAAATATATAAATTCAGGGCATGCTTAAGGAGAAGGACTTTGATATAAGAAAGGAAGCTGGTGGAAAATCTTTTACAGTAGTCTTGAAGGAGTACCAAGCTCCTGTAATAAACAACTTCCTAGAAATACATTTATTTTGGGCAGGAAAGGGTACGAATTTTATTCCTACTCCAGGATATTATGGGCAATCCATTTCTGCAATCAGTGTATCTCCTTATGGTATGCATTTTTATATGAACTTTTAATTACAATTTTCTTAAAATCTCCCAAATTATTTTACTACTATCGATGTTTACAGACTTAATTCCATCTGTGAGCAACAAACCGCCACATTCCTCTTCATCAAACAACAAAACAGGAAAAGTTGTAGGGATTGTATGCGGTGTTGTGGTTTTGGGACTTACCGTTTTCGCGATACTAGTGTGGAAATATAAGCAAAAAAATCTTAACAAAGATAATGAAGGTAAACTTTTTAAGGAATCTAATTTTTTTTATTATTTATGAACATATATCGTTTGTATTTTTTTTTTTAATTTGATTATGTTAATATGTCAAATAATACAGAGTTGTCAGGAATGAGTGTCATACCAAATACATTCAGCTATTCTGAACTGAGAACAGCTACTGAGGATTTCAATCGGTCTAATTTTCTCGGAGAGGGAGGATTCGGGCCTGTATTCAAGGTCTGCTTTGCCTATATATGACAATGTTAAATTTTGTTTCACCACATAATTATTCTTAAAAGTCTAATTTTATCATAATTTTTATCTTTCAATATCATAAGAGTTTCACTAGTGAAATAAATATGACATTACTTTTCAAAAAGCAAAATGAGAGTAGAGTGCATTTACTTTTCACATAAAAATATATAAGCACGTTGTTAAAACTATCAAACATCCTTGTACAACTACATTAATCTTTGCAAACTAATTATATAACTTGTAGAGTTGATAGTAAAATGGATTTACTTGTTTCATCTAAGGGTAAACTACATGATGGAAGAATGGTAGCAGTAAAGCAACTATCAGTAGCATCTCAACAAGGGGAGAGACAATTCACGGCAGAAATAGCAACTATATCAGCAGTTCAACATCGTAATCTAGCTAAGTTGTATGGTTGTTGCATTGAGGGAGACAAAAGACTCTTGGTTTACGAGTACCTAGAAAATAAGAGCTTGGATCAAGCTATTTTCAGTATGTTTTGAAATAACTAGTAGCTTGGAGCAACAATTTGGGAAATTCCTTTATTTGACTGGTTTCTTTTTGCAGGGAAAAAGGATTTGCATCTTGACTGGGAAACACGCTTTGAGATTTGTTTGGGAGTAGCAAGAGGCTTAGCCTATCTTCATGAGGAATCAAGTGGGAAGGCCTAATTCAGACCTTGCTCTTGAGGAAGAGAAAAGCTACTTGCTCGATTGGGTAGGCAATGATTTTTGCAGATCATTTCTTATAAATTAACTACTAACCTATCATTCAAAGGAAGCCTAAATCTGAACTTATAACATAATGCGGTACCTAACATGATCTTAATACTTATGTTTCAGGCTTGGCATTTGTACGAGCAGAAGCATGAATTGGAGTTGGTGGATCCAAGTCTATCATCATACAATAGAGATGAAGCTACTCGAGTAATTGGCGTTTCTCTTTTATGCATCCAAGCATCGCCAACATTACGGCCGGCAATGTCGACAGTGGTGGCCATGCTGGCCGGATTTATCGAGGTTAATGAGGTCACCTCAAGGCCTGGCTATTTAACAGAATGGCAGTTTAAAGATATAAGCAGCAATTTGGCTAGTGATGGTTTTTGCAAATCAACAGACCTGAGAGAGACGAATAGCCAAGTTCAGCAGTAGCCGAACTCCATCTTCCCTTTTCTCTGCCAAACTTTAAAGCCCTAGCCTTCTTCGCCTCCTTCGTTGCTGGTTGACTTCGCCGCCTCTTCGACGACATTCCCTTTCCTGTCAAATCGGGAGTTACGACATTTTGATCGGAAGTAAGGACGGGAGCTCGCTCACTTGCGAAGGTAACCATTCCCATTCGCAAGCTTCTTCGGCCAAATCTTGTAAATGTGCCGAAGTAAAAAAAGAGGGAAGCAGAGGAATTAACTCTTTGTGAGATTTGTCCCCTAAATCCTATTCATGAGGATTTAGCAAAAATCCTGCTCAAATCCTGTGAATCCGACGGCCCTATGCATTATTCCTGCTCAAATTTGCATAAATCCATTGTTTATTATTATTAATTATAAATAATTTTAGTTCATTTTTTGTTAATTATAATTCACTAATTATAATTAATTTTGTTTAATTATAATTGTTTTTAATTAATTATAATTAATTTAAATTATTTATAATAAATTTTTATTTAAATATAATTAATCAAAGTTAATTAAATTAATTAAAGTTAATTACAATTAATTTACTGAATTATATTGCCTATCTTGTGAGATTACACACGTCCTGATCTTCTTTTACACACTTTTTGTACGGCATTCATACGGAAAAAATCATTCAGATATGTGATTGAACATATTTTGTACATATTTATACATAGTGTATGTCAAATTTGTGTACACATTATGTACACACGGTGTGAACATTCACAGTCCGGATAATTCTTCCTGTCCGGATGCCTCACATAAAAATTACTTCTAAAAAAGAGGCTGAATCCGCCTCTACTTGAAGGAATTATATTTGATTTGAAAATGAGATATCAAAAATGGTTAGCGAGTAAGGTTTTGTTCAAATATGAAATTGATCCGCTTTAAATCCGTTCAATCTAAATCCACTCATTCAATAAATGGGTCAAAAAAGTGTGGTCATACTAGATATCTCATTTTAATTAAAAAAAAATTATTAACCTAGCCTGTTTACTTAACGAATCAGAATGTGTGACCCAAATTCGACCTATTTATTAAACGAGTCAACTTGAACTTAAATTTTTTAAGTCGGATCCAAATTAAATTGATGAGTCAAGTCATTTCCAAAATAGACTTCATGTGCAAAGTCTTTTGAGCAGGGAGATGGACTCTTACCAAAAAAAAAAAAAAAAAAGCACTCAAAAAATCGAAGGAAAACACACTACTAGTTTTAGCATTTTCAATAAAAAAAAGGCGTATCATACACAATCTTAGTTTTTTTTTTTTTTTTTGGACATTAAGGCCATTTAAGGCAAACTTATACACACAACACATACACAAAGACTCGAACTCAAGACCTCTAAGTTGGAAGCCTAAGCTCTGAATCAACAGGTCAAGATGAGCTGTGTGATCTTAGTTGTTACTTCAATTTTATTTCAACATTGCTCGTACTGCTAAAAATTTATTTATGTACACTTCTCAAAATTTTGCCTAACTCATAATTTCATTAATGATTTCGCCCATTTTGAAGCTGACAGCTTTTTATTTTACATTTTAATAACAACATCAACAATAATATCAAGCCTTTATCCCACTATATGGGGTCGACTGCATGAATCCTTATTCTTAATTGTGTCATATTAAAAGTCAAATTCTCGTTTAAATTTAATAAAGAAAGATCATTTCTAATATTTTCTAAACAAGTCTTTTTAGGTCTGCCTCTATATTTCTTAACATAAGTCAAATCTAATACCTCTACTTTCCTAACCAGGTCATCGGAAGGCTGCTGTTTTGTGTGACCAAACCATCTAAGGCGACTCTCTCTAATCTTATCTTCTATTGGAGCTACTCTAACCTTTTCACTTATATGCTCATTTCGTATCCTATCTCAAAGGGTAAAGCCACTCATCCACCTGAGCATCCTCATCTCTGCCACACTTAACTTAGTATTATGCTTCTCTTTCAATGGCCAACATTCGACATCATAAAGCATTGCAGGCCTCGCCACCATCTTATAGAATTTTCTCTTAAGTTTGAGTGGTACTTTTCTATCACACAACAAGCCTGATGCATTCCTCCACTTCAACCATCCAACTTGAATTTTGCTTATAATATCCTTATCTATTTCATCATCACTCTGAACAATAGATCCAAGATATCTAAAATGTATACTCTTATTAATAACTTGATCACCCAAAGTCACAATACTCTCACTAGGTCTATTACTACTAAAATTACACTCCATATATTTTGTTTTAGATCCACTTAAACGAAAATCGTTAGACTCTAATGTTGACCCCCATAATTCAAGTTTACATTTAACTCCCTATCTAGTCCTATCAACAAGAAGAATATCATCAGCAAAAAACATACACCAAGGTACATCCTCTTACAAATGTCTAGTGAGAACATTCATGACTAAAACAAAAAGGTATGGGCTTAAGGCTGATCCTTGATGTAATCCAACCGAAATAGGGAAATAATTGGTCAAACCATCTTGTGTTTGAACACAAGTAATATCTCATACATACATATCTTTAATGATTTGAATATAAGCATTATTAACTCCTTTCTTTTCAAGAACTCTCCATAACACTTCTCTTGGAACCTTATCATATGCTTTTCTAAATCAATAAATATCATATGTAGATCCTTTTTATTCTCTCCATATTCCTCCATCAAACCTCTTAATAAATGTATGGCTTCCATAGTCGACCTACCCGATATATATCCAAATTGATTTTGAGAAACATTAGTGTCACGCCACAATCTATGCTCCATAACTTGCTCTCATAGTTTTAAAGTATGACACATTAACTTACTTCCTCTATAATTTGCACAATATTGTACATCACCTTTATTCTTAAAATAGGGATTAACACACTCAATCTCCACTCATCTAATAGCTTTTTAGTCTTTAAAATAGTATTAAAATGTTTAGTAAGTCAAGAAATTCCTTCATCTCCTAAGCATTTCCACACCTCTATTGGTATATCATCAGGTCCAACAGCTTTTCCACCCTTTATTTTCGTTAAAGCCTCTATAACTTCGATTTTACTAATACGTCGATAAAAACAGAAATCTTTATTTTCATTTAGGGTGCTAAGGTCATTACAATCAATCTTATTTTCATAATCTTCATTAAAAAATTTAGCAAAATATCTCATCCACCTTTGTTGAATATCATCTTCTAAGAAAAATACTTTTTGATCTTCATCTTTAATACACTTCACTTGAACTAAATCCTTACTACTCCTATCTATTTGTTTGACTAACTTATACATACATCTTTCTCTATCATTAGTATATAATCTATTATATAAATTACTAAAAGCTAAGTCTTTGTATCGTATATTGCTTTCTTAGATTCCTCACAAGCCTCTTTATATATTTCCCAATTATCAGAGTTTTTACAATTAAACTAATTTTTATAACAAATATTTTTATTTTTTATATTTTCTTGTACATTTGAATTCCACCACCAATTATTTTTACTAATAAAAGATTTTTCCTTTAATACTCAAAGCATATCTTTTACAATATTATTAATATCGCTAGCCACTTTTTTCTACATAACAATAGCATTCTCATGCACACACAAAATCTTAAGATCTAAAATCTTACTCTCAAAAATATTTCTTTTAATATTCTTTAAATGCCACAATCTAATCCTAGAATACCATTTTAATTTATTTTTTATTTTATGCTCATTTATCTTAAAGTTCAAAACTAATAATCGATGTTGTGTACATAAATTTTCATTCGGAATAACTTTACAATCTAAACAATCTAATTTTTTTATAATAAAATAGTCAACTGAATTGTATTATATCCCTTTAATACTCATTACTTTTCTTAAATAAGATATTAACATACTAAAAAATCATAAGCTAAACAAAAATCTAATATGGTCTTGTCATCTTTATATGTCGTTCCAAACTCATGGCCACCATAAATACTTTTAAAATCATCTACCTCTCTACCAACATGTTCATTTAAATCTCCTCCAATGAAAACTCTTTTTTCAAGAGGTATCTTTTGTATTAGTTCTTTTAAGTCATTCCAAAAATCTAATTTTGAACTCATATTCGAACCTATTTGAGGGCTCATAAGCACTTATAATATTAATATTCTTAGCATCAACAATAATCTTTAGCTATAATTCGATCTCCAATCATATTAATCTTTATAACATTATCCTTCAAACTCTTATCTATAATAACACCTACATCATTTCTAGTACGACTCCTACACAAATACCAATGTTTAAATCATAAACTATCAATCTCCTTATCATTCTCTCCAACTTATTTAGTTTCCTGAGCATAGAATATATTAACTTCCTATGAATCGTAATACTTATTAATTCCATTAATTTTCATGTAAGTGGACATATATTGCAAGTTCATATCCTAATTTTAGTTTCATGGACTAGCTTCTTTGCACACATTCGTCCTTGATGTGGGAACTCTTGCCTATTTAACACTGCACCCGGACGCCGGTGCAATGACCCTTGCACACTTGTCACTGTATTCAGTCCATAAATCGCATCACTTCCAGGGTATGCCTAGCATTAACACAATTTTTTAAAGGATTCATGTCATTATTATTAAACAAGTTTTACGTTGGTTGTCAACTATCTAACGCAACCCTCCATTTTTCTCATCCAGGACTTGGGACCTGACAACGACAGTGTTATTGTACATTTTAATATGATTAAAAATTAAAATATAATTCATGTAAATATTAAATTTTACATATTAGTTCAATATAAAATCCCTAATATATATAATATAGTAAAGTCAAAGTCAAGTTCCCCAAACTTCTGCTAGCTTTCCTCATGGAAGATCCTATGGATGTCTTTTACTTATCTCTATACATTTCAGCGCATATATGATACATTTCCTTGTATCCTTCAGCAAAATTAGATCAAATATTCTCAATCTTTCTTCCTCTTCAGAAACAAATATCCGCCATCCTTCGATCTCCTCAAAGAAATAGATATGGCTTCATCAAATTTTTTTTTCTCTCAGCTTCGTCATCAAATCTCAGGCCGCTGCTTTTACATCTTCTTCTGCTTCCTTCTGTGCTTCTTCTTCCTCTTCTGCGAGAGATGCAGATCTGAATCTTCTGCTGCAGCAAAGACTGATCCTATTGAAGGTACGCCGTTGCTTTAACTATCTACCTAACTGTATATCCTCCAGTTTCCTTCTATTTTTCTCTTTGTTAATTTTCACATACCTTCAGTTCCAGCATAAAAGCAGAGGATAAATTAATGATCATTAAAAAGAAGAAATTTTTACTTATCAGAAGATTTCTGTAAATTAAGGTTGCCTTCCTGCTTGCAAAAATTAGCTGCGATGCTGTTGCGGGAATTATAAGGTTTTTGGAAATTATTGCGAGTTTTGCTTCTTCTTTTTAAAATTCGGATTGTAATATTTTTATAATTATCACCAAGGTAAAATGTTCATTCTCCTCATAAAAATATTTAAAATATAACATAAAATTGTAATAAAATAGAATTATGATAATGATTTGTAGCTCAAATCACAATACTGTTATTTAGGATAAATTTTCAAGTTAGATGAATTTTAAAGCTGTTGGCTTATTTATTTGCTGCTCTTATTATTATTTTTCAGAAAATTTTGGGTAGAAAAATAATTCTTACGATTGATATATCATCAAAAAATTATCTAGATTGGACGCGAATTTTTAGACAATTTTAAATATAAAACCTTTAAAATTAATTTTGGGACCATCTAAACTAACTCTAATTTCAGCAAACTTATAGTCGAATTAAACATCTTAGAAAGAAGAATCCAACAACACCAAATTTGATCTGATTCGAGCACAAATGGGTCAAAATCAAGGGCCCGAAGCACGTTTGTATGGTTCAAAGCATAATATGGATAAATGATTTCCAAATGTGGCATGCTTATAATAGAATCAAGAGGCTCGACGAGACGAATCTAACGAGCCCAAGATTGTCGAATTCTAACAATATTGAGGCACTCAAGTGCTAAATAAAATGTGCATGATCAAATGAATCAATATTAACTATCCATCCAAAATAGTCCCAACATGTCCTTGATCTTCTTATTTACAAGTCATGTCACTCTATAAAAAAATATAAATAGAATCTTGCCACCAAGCTCCTCCTCGACCACTGTCGAACCGCCGACCGGTGCCAGACTTCCGCTCGGCCACCAACCCATGCCGGGCTTTCATCCTTACACCATCCTTCACTGGACTCATGCTTGCCACCAACTAACACCAAACTTTCACCTAACTTTCTATAACTACAGGAAATTCATCGATTATCGGCGGTCTGGACCGACGGTTGTCCAGCCGCCGGTACTAAAGGCGGTTAATTAATACCGGCGGCCGAACTGGCTGTTATACAAGTCTATGCCGCCGGAAATAGCGGCGGTCACAAAACCGCCGGGTAAACCGTCGGCCGTAAAACTTACCGGCGCTATACCGGCTGCTAACACCGCTGGTGTTATGTAATTTTATTACCGGCATTTTGAGCCGCCGGTAAAAGCCCTAAAATTAACCATCCCGAGCCTCCAATTTCATTCCATCTAGTGCTCTCTTTCTTCGGCTGCGCTCGCCCCCTCTCCTCCGCCTGCCCTCTCGCGCGACAAAAATCATTTAGGCCGCCGACGAGTTGTCTCCGGCCACAGACGAGGTCCCTCCTGCCGCTGACAAACTCCCCACTCCAAGGCGGAAGTGCTCTCCCAACTCCCGTGTGCGACGCCGCCTCCGAGGTGATCGTTTTTATTTATTTATTTATTTTTTATGATTTTTGTTATTACAGTTGGTTTACATCAAGGAACAGGTCTAAGCCCATATCTTTTTATTTTAGTCATGGATGTTCTCACTAGACATTTGTGAGAGGATGTACCATGTTGTATGCTTTTTGTTGATGATATTTTACTTGTTGATTTTTGTTATTTGGGTTAGATTACATCAAGGATCAGTCTTAAGTCAATATCCTTTTGCTTTAGTCATGGATATTCTCCCTAGACATTTGCGAGAGGATGTAGCCAATATTTTTTTGCTTTAGTCATGGATTTTCTAAGTAGACCTTTGCGAGAGGATGTACCTAGTTGTATGCTTTTTGTTGATGATATTATACATGTTGATAAGACTAGAGAGGAAGTTGAAGTTAAACTCGAATTATAGAGGTCAACTATAGAGTCTAAAGGTTTTCGCTTGAGTAGTTCTAAAACTGAATATATGGGGTGTAATTTAGTAGCAATAAACCTAGTGAGCGGTTTGTGACTTTGGGCGATCAAAAAATTAATAAAAGTACACGTTTTAGATATCTTGGATCTTTTGTTTAGAGTGATGGTGAAATAGAAGGGGATATTATCTGCACAATTTAAGTTGGATGGTTGAAATGGAGGAATGAATCGGGCTTGTTGTGTGATAGAAAAGTCCCCCTCAAACTTTAGGGAAAATTCTATAAGATGGTGGTGAGATCTGCAATGCTTTATGGTGTCGAATCTTGGTCAATAAAAGAGAAGCATAATACTAAGTTAAGTGTTACAGAGATGAGGTTGCTTAGGTGGATGAGTGGCTTTAAGTGAGCATATACGAGATAAGGTTGGAGTAGCTCCAGTGGAAGATAAATTAAAGAGAGTCGCTTTACATGGTTTTGTCACATTAAACGGAGGCCTTCTGATGACCCGGTAAGAAAAGTGGAGGTATTAGATTCGACTCACCGCCAGCAATTCCTTTGGTTGTGACCGCCGGTACAAACACTGGCAGTAGCTGACGCCTAAACCGCCGTTAAATAACCGGCGGTATAAACCACCATAAAACCATCGGTGAAAAAAACCTCCCTGTCGCAGATAGCCACCAGACTTCAACCCGGCCGTCGACCACCGTTAGACTTTCGCCAACCCATTTTCAAACCACCACCCCATCACCGACTGCCGCCAAATTTGCACCCTACTGCCGACCACCACCGGATATCCATAGACCATCATCGGACCACCGCCCGACTGTTGGCCACCGCCGGACAGCCACCGAACTTCCACCTAACCACCATCGGACTTCCACTTGACCATGGTCGGACCACCATCGGGCCGTTGGACTCACGTCCGACCATTATCTGATCATCGCATATTCTTCGGACTTCCGCCTCGATGCCCTCAAACTTCTGCCCGACCGCTGCTGGGACTTTTCACCAAACTCTCCAAACTATTATAATCCCACCATCTCTAATTGAAGGGAGATATCAACCCATTGTACGTAATTCACTCACATTTAGTATAATATTTTCACTTGGGATAGACTCCGTGGTTTTTCCCTCTTCGGGTTTACCACATTAAAATAAAATCTGGTGTTTTATTGCTCTCTCTATCTATCTTAGATCACATGTTTGTGTGCTGGATATTCGTGCATCGCTAAGATGAAAAACCCACTCACTCTACCATCGTGAATATTTTAGCCCGCAACAAGAATAAGAACTTGCGAAAAAATTTGTTAAAACTCATCCATTTCTCAATCTGGTGTATGAAATGAAGAAATGAAGGGATGAATGAAGAAATGAAGAGATGAATTCATACTCAAAGAGGAAAATATTAAGAAACAATGTTTCAATATATCCCCTTTGAGACAATTTTTATTTTTATTTTTAGAGCACTACAATGTCGTGGAACCCTTCTAAGACAGAGAGCACAACGTTGTAGTGTTGTTGTTCTAGTGCCACATCGCTATGAGCCTAAACTCTGAGGTTTAACGCCATGATGTTGCGAGATAGCGAAGTCAATACCGAAGTGTTACAAGTCAGCTGAGTCACCTTTAAAAAAAAAAAAAAAAAAATTTGGAACCCAGTTATAATGTTATGCTACTTCAATTAAAAATTAGAATATTAATTAGGAGTACTTGTAATTTTTTTTTTAGTAGTACACGTGTTGGAACTTTATCTAGTAATACTAAAATTAATCCAGAGGAAAGTAAAATAGGATGGTGGATATCAACTAAGTAGTAGTGGTAATTCATTATTGTTAAACTAACCTATCTAGGAAAGTTTGGTTGAAGATTATAAATTTAAAATTATATTCTGAGGCAACGAAGTTCTATTCTATAATTTTATATTTTTTATTTTGTTCTATTTTGTTATTTATGTTATAAGTGTATTGTGTTTTGTTTACAAACACATTAATATTAGTTAGTACAAATTTATGAAAATATTCTTGAGAAAAATCTATTGTGCTACAAATTAAATTGGTGGTGCTATGTTAACTCTTAAAGCACCATAGCGTTTGCATGACAAACACCACACAATTAAGAAATAATGTTGCAATGCTGAAGCCTCGAGAAAATTTTCTTAATTACACCACTATAGCACTATATTACTAAATGCTACAACACTTATTTTCATTATCGAGCACTCCAGTGCAACTATCTCATGTGTTGTAGCATTAATCTATTATCTTTATGGTGATAATCGTGGTGTAGTCAAATAAAAAGTACTTTCATAAATTTTACATTATGGAACTTTATTGAAATATGTAATGTTATTTACAGTGCCCTAGTGTTTGACCAAAAAAATTATTATGTAAGTTAAAGTGCGACAACATTTATCTTTGTAAGCGATGTAGTACTTGTACTTGTCAAGCGTTTCTATTGTTTCCCAGTAAAACATTGGTGCATTATTTCCTAATGTATTTTCCATAATTCCACCTATCCCATATTACTGTAGCTTCTATCTATGTGACTCTCTATCTTTGTTTAAATTTTTAAGTGCCGTGACGTTGATCTGTTGATCGCCACATCACTTATTATGATTTAATATAGAAGTTCAAGCTTTTGATTATTTAATATATTTTTCTCTCTGATTTCTTCTTTTTCCTATAATTTTTTTGTTTGAGTTGATTGTGCAATAAATTCGAAGATGTATGGCAGCAAGAAGAGTGCATCTTCCTCATATGATAAAAGTAGATTCATGTCTGTTGATACTAAATAAAGTTATGTACCACTAGTACTAAACATGTAATAAATCCCCGAGGATGATTCTAGAACCTAGGTGGGCAACTTATGTAAATGATAATAAATTGGGGTTGGGAACATTTTTTTGACCAATCCTATATTGTAATTATAAATGTTGTGAGAGAATTTTTTTCAATGGGAAAGATGTTATGGAAAATAAATATTTTTGTTAGAGGTAAGCGGGTACCATTTGACAATAAATTTATTAGCAATCTCTTTAAGCCAAGGGATATTGAGTTTAATAAGTATACCCTTTCAGTCTTTCCCCCAGAAGCCATGATGAGTTATTTAGACTGTTTTGAAAATTTATAATAATTTTTTTTAAATTTTATTAATATTATTAAATGCTCATATATTTATAGTATATTATATTAATTATATTAATTTTTAATAATAGTATTATGGGAGATTTACATACATACCATTTTATACTATTCTATTTACATATTTAACACTTAAAACTTTAATATTACATACATAATACTCATAGTTCATTTTCATATCAAATATGAGTGGTAGAAATGAAATATATGAGTGGTAGGAAAGAAATATAAGTGGTATATTTGATATTAAAATAATATAGGGTGGTATGCATGTAATATTAAAATTTTGGGTGTTAGATATGTAAATAGGATATTAAAAAGTGGTATGTATGTAAATTTTCCTTTTTTTATTACTATACGGTTCGACCGATGGAACCGTTCGAACCATAAACCTTTCGTTTTTCTCGATATGATTTTCACAACCTTGTTGATATGTGCTGCATTAATTTCTTGATGGTTATTAATTTTATTGCAATATCATCAATAGGGATTTTGGAACAAATGCGTTGTCTGGACCCATTCCAAGAGAGCTGGGGAATCTAAAAAATCTAAATACTCTGTAAGATATTTTGTTTAGACAGCACTTTTCTTGATGCTGAAATTTATTTATAAGTTGCTCTATTGCCTTTATATATTTTCTCTTTCTATATTAGTTGTTTACAATTATGATTTCCTTTTGTTTAAATTTTTTTTTCTTGATATTTGATAATCATGCTGAGATTTTATTCATATGTCAAAAATTTATGAGTTTATTTGAGACGGTTGTAACATTTTATTCAGTTGTGTGTACAATTATTATAGGGAAAATAATTTCACTATTATATAATTGCAGAAAGCAACTTTTCACTATATATTGCTGAAAAGTTATGAGAAAACAATAAAAAGTAGTAACACAACCCGACCTGAAACTCGGCCCAAGAAAATCCGGGTTTGAGTCAACTAATTTACCATATAGGTTGGGTTCGAGTTAACCCGACAACTCAGAATCAACTAGGGTTTAACCCGGGTGCTACCGATCCATGCCAGACCGCGCACATCCAGTCGTCCTGAGTCCGTCCCGCAGGCCGCATCGCATCCTATGTGATGTCCCGCACTCCCGCTCCTGTTGTCAGCTGTCCTACACCAACAAACCGGACCATGGTCCTGCACCCGCTGGCTAGTGGTCGCTGCCCTGCACGCCTTCGCGGCTCGGACAGTCGGCCTTGCATCAGGTCTCGCACACACCTCCCTACGCTCGCTCGTAGCAACCATCAATGCAACATGGAGCACGTGCTCGCAGCTCGATCAGACTCAACCTCCCACGTCGTGCCTTTGATCTCAGGTTCTCAGTCGGGTCGGGTCAACCCGGAAACCAGCGTGGGTCGGCTCCCGATTGAAAATTCTAACCCGTTTGGAAAATCAGGTCGGGTTAGGGTCAACCTGTTTGGACCCGAGTCAACTCGAGTTGGACCCGAGCTTAACCCATTGACCTGTTTTGACACCTCTACAATAAACCACATGGGAGCCAAAAGAGTACCCCCTCAACATATTCCAAATAGCCCAAATACACCACATTCACAAAATAGCCAAAACCGACACAACAACAATCGTAAAAACTAAGTCAACATCTAAGGTTGCCATAACAAAGCCCGCAACCATCCAGGGGATGAAGGAAGGAGCCCACATCATCATCCTGACAGGCTGAGAACCAAGAGAAACTCTCAGGGGCAAGGTAGAGGACGAAATAAAGTCAAATCGAAGCATCCAAGCAATCATTCAATAACATCAAGAATAAACCCAAGAAAAGGGAGATGATTGTCACTGATCTTCCCCAACAAAATCGATCGATAATCCCTCATGTAACACAAAGCATCACAGAAGGAAGAAGGCATCAACAAAGATAATTTCCAAATTAAAAAAAAAAAACAAAAAACAAAAAAAGGAATTAGAATAATAAGCTTAAGAATCTTTCAAAATATTTTCAACTAATAAACTTAGCTTTAATTGTTTTCCTTAACAGAGTTAATATAAAATTAATACAAGAGTGAGAGACCCCATACATTCTGCAATTCCTTTCTCCAAATATAGTAGATGGAAGCACAAATGACCAATTAGTAATAATTTTTGGAGATATAAGCTAATTTGCGGTCCCCAAAAATGCAATTAAAAACTTGACAAATATTCTGCCTTAATAGAAAAATTCTAGATCCAGGAAAAGCAATACTTAAAATGCTAAAAGTGAAATCACATTCGTCAAATAAATGGGGAGACAGATTCATCATTGCAGTTACAAAAAGGGCAAAATTGGGCTAGCAAGGACGCCTCTAATGTAAAGTTGATCAGCAGTTTTAAGCCCACCAACCAATGTAAGACAAGAAAAAGAAGAGAACATCAAACAAAACCTTTTATGCCAAATATATTTATATCAGTCAACCTCATCATTGGATTTATAGAAATCATTAATAAAGTTCTAAAAATTAGGATTTTTCATATTATTTCAAAGAGGGAGATCCCTCCCATCATAATTAAGAGAGATGGCAGAGATAGAGTTATGTAGGGAGGGTGACCAAGCATTAGGAACATCCCAAACTCTATTAGAAATAATAACAATCATAGTAACATTAGTAGGTAAGTTAATAATAGAAACATGGCATAAATCAACCATAGAATTACCATTACACCAAGAATCCCACCAAAGAGTAATGCCATTTCCATCCCCAATCTTGTAAGAAATATTGCTTTTAATAGAAATAGGGACCTTAACCAAGTGTTTCCACCAAGCAGAAGCTTAACCAAAAATAGGTTTCCAAAAAGATGTATAAGAGTTTTTGAACCAGCAACTGAGGGAATTAAAAGAAAGACATCTCCAAATCAAAGAAGATGAAAATGCATGAATTAAAGCAACAATTGAGGGAATGCCAAGACCTCCATTTTTTCTTTGGAATACAACTGTTCCTCCAAGAGATAAGATAAAACCTTTTACCTTGAATGTCCCAATGAAAAATAAATCTTGCACAATATTTGTCAATGAATTTACAATAATATTTAGGCATAATAGAACCTCTAATCCAATAGGACAAAGTGTTCTAAATACTAAATTTATTTATTTGAATTCTCCTAGTAAAGGATAAAAGCTTTGCCTTCCAACTCTCCAACATTTTAGTTATCTTCTGCAATAAAGGGGAGAAATATGCCTTTCTAAGCTTCCTAGAAGCAATGAGGGTCCCAAGATAACTTACAAAGCTATCAACTAAGGAAATATTAACAATATCAATATAATTTGGGGTGTTTTTGGAGAAAAAAAAAATGGAACTCTTATCAAAATTAATCCTAAGATCATAGGCATTATAAAACTGAAGAAAAATGTTATTTAAATTGAGCGCTTTAATCATAGAAACCTTTTTAAATATAAGGAGATCGTAAGCATAAAGTAAATGAGAAATAAAAGATCTAACATGACTAAAACCTTGAAAACAGTGGAGCCCATTATTATTATTATCATGAAGATTAGAAAAAGCAACCATGATAAGTCAAAAAAGATAAGGGGATAAGGGACATCCCTGCCTCGAACTAGAGGAGGAATTGAAGACACCATGAAGACCAACATTGTAACAAATAGAAAATGAAACATCTTGAATGTAAGCATTAATTAAAGATATAAAAATCTCTGGAAATCCTTTGTCTCATTCTGTGAAGCAGAAAACTTCTAAAGATAGTGTCAAAAGCTTTAAAAATATCAATCTTAACATAGAAGAATTTTTATTTACCAATAGAATTAAAATTAAAGAGGATATCAGAGGTTAGAATAATGTTATCAGAAGCAACCCTGCCATTAATAAACCCCAACTGACTAGCATGAATGATATAATGCATAATAGATTTAAACCTAAGAACCAGAATCTTAGTAATAATTTTGTAGAACGTATTACATAAATAAATGGGTATATAGTCTTTGGTATGATTGGCATGGGGCCCTTTAGGGATAAGGAAAATAGTAGTGACCTTAACTTTTTAGGAAGGAAAGAGGTGTGAACGAAATGTTTAATGGCCATGCAGACACTATTCCCAATCAAAAGCCAAGATTTTTTATAAAATTCAAAGGTGTATCCATCATGGCCAAGGGTAGAGCAGTTAGGACTAGAAAAAATAACACTTTTTATCTCTTCAATAGAGATAGGTGAAATTAAGCTAGGGATGAGGTTAGAGGGGATAGAGGAACCAATAGGGATATTGGGTTGATTAATAGAAACTTGAGTGGAATTAAAAAAAATTAATAAAGTGATTAATCAAAGCATGACTAATTTCAATAGAAGAAGAGAAGGTCCCATCCTTAGTAGAAATAGTCTTAATGACATTTTGATTTTGCCTCACTATAATTTTGTTGAAAAGAAATTTAAGGTCATCCTCCCCATGAATTAACCACCTAGCTTTGTCTCTTTGAATGACCTAAGAGGCCAAGGAATCCAGGTGGAAGAAAAGACTATCATTAATAGAATTTAATTGAGAATTTAGAGATTGGGACAGGGGGGTTACTATCAAGAAAATCCGAACATTGCTCTTGTTGTTTTTTGAAATCAATGATTTTGGAGGAAAGGAGAGTAGAAGAAGCCCAATTTTTATTTTAAAAATTATTTTAAGGTTAGATAGAATGCTATACCAAATTTTGATATGGGCACCATTAAAGTTACAAGAGAATAGAAATGAGAGCATTCTAGAAATAATGGGAATTAATCTAATAATTTTTAAACATGAACCTGTGATTATTATCCGCCCTATTATTGAAGTCAATAATAAGAGGGGAATGGTCAGAGAGAAATGGGCCTTCAACTTTGTAAGAATACAAAGGAAAATTTCGAAGCTATAAATCATTCACCAACACCCTATCTAATTTAATATGAATGGGATTATCTAGCCTTTGGTTGAACAAAGAGAAGAATAACCTGGAGGAAGCCAAGTCATGGAGATCATTAATAAAAATCATATTACTCAAAATCCACAATTTAATACCATCCACAAGAATGCTACCAACTTTATCATAAGGGAATCTGAAGCAATTAAAGTCACTTAAAATTTCCCAAGGTTTATAAATTTCAACACTAATACAAATAAGCTTTTGCCAAAGGAAATCTCGTTCCTAGGGGGAATTAGCAGCATAAATAAAAATTAAATAACAAAAAAATGATTATTCTTAAACCATATTTCACCATGAATATATTGTTATGCATGCAAATAGGGATAAAATTAACAATGCATACATTCCACTTAATCCAGATATGGCCAGGGGAGCAAAAATTAAATTATTGCAACTATTCTCTGAAATGAACATTCTATGAGAAGAAGAAAACCAATAATCATTAATAGTTCCATGAGAAACCTTAACTTCCAAAATACAAAGTAAATCTAGAATATGAGAAGTAACAAAGTTTTTGCACATCAAAACTTTTTCAAGGCTATTAAAACTATGAACATTCCAAACAGCCAAGTTAGGTTTGAACATTAAGCTTTATGTTTATTTTTGGATCCCTTCTTAGACCCCTTAGCACGAGTAGTAAAGGTTCCTTGAACAATAGCATTGGGGACCAAGCAGTCACAACCTCAAAAGATTCATCATCTTTAAGAACATTAAATTTATTAAGAGAATGCAACCAGTTAGCTTATCCCATTACTATTGTAATGCCCCAGAATCTAATTTAAAAGAATTATTCTTTTATCTTTTAATTTACACAACCAGAGTTATCTAATTTCTTTTATCAAGCTAAATGGCAGCAAAAATAAAACTATGAGTTAGAAATACATAAAATTGCAAGCATCTTTGAGATCTAAGATAGATTATCCAAAAGAAAAGTAAAGAAAAAACATCAATTAAGGTACCAAACCTGTTGCAAAGGGACAATGGAGACAGAGTAGTGGAACTACCGCAATAGCATAATCATAGAGATGTATAATATCCTCAAGACCTTCACAACAACAATGCTTTTTAGTATCTATGAATTTAGCATGTCTGTAGTGGTATTGCACCTTGTGGTATTGCACCTTGTTGGATTTTTACAGTTCAGTTCTCTCTCATTTTAAAATGCCGTTGCGAGAAAGTTCAAACTCTAGCAATATATTTTCAAAATGACCATCATCGAGGTTTTATGGGCAATTATATTTTATTAATTGAATATTGTTGACTCTATATGCATGCTGACAGAGGATTGAGTTCACAGTAGACCCTTCTTTTCACTCAAGATAGGAAATGAGAGAAATGAGAACTCCGCATAAATTGACGACCATGACCCTTTTATAGTTCATATTGACCATACTTTCCACATCTATAATTCAAATGCTTAAATATCTAAACTTAGAATTCATTACCTTTAAATAATCCAAATTATTGCATTCCGTACTCAAATTTTACCGTATCAAACTTTCTATTATGACACATTTACATAAGACTTTTCATATGAATATACTGATTAAAAAGATCAATCAACATTTGACTTGTTAACAGATAAAAATAATTCAATGGCAACTCCTTAAAACTTCAAGTATTCAAAATGAATATATCTACATTTTTTTTTTTTAAATGAATATATCTACATGATTCTTCTACACACCTATTAAGAAAAAGAAAATGGTCTGTAGGAAAGTTTATATTTCTATCTTATAAAAAAGATCATACAATGTCTAAAAAAATAATATCAAATTTAAAAATATCAAA
This sequence comes from Dendrobium catenatum, assembly GCF_001605985.2. Taxonomy (NCBI): domain Eukaryota; kingdom Viridiplantae; phylum Streptophyta; class Magnoliopsida; order Asparagales; family Orchidaceae; genus Dendrobium; species Dendrobium catenatum. The sequence continues at coordinate 1,962,358 of NW_021318608.1, read as the reverse complement.
ATCAACTGCTTAAAAAACTGATTGTACAGAACAACAACAAAAAGCCAGTGAATAAAAAAGCAAAATAAATTAAAAAATCATACATATAAATTGATTCTACAGAAAAACAACACAAGTATAAAATTATCTCAAATAAAAAATCCTGTTTAAAAACGATAAGTATTTGTTGGGCCTAAAAAATTAGCAACCTTTTTGGAACAAATTGTATGACATGCCATTAATATAAGAAATAAAAAGCATCACAAACATCAAAGAAAAGTAGATTGCAAAGCAAGAAAGCTAAGCCCAAAAGTAACCAGTAAGCAATTTTTATATAAAAAATTTATAAAAATGAACAAATATCTAGATACACTCTCTCACTCAATAGATTGTTCTCATTTTCTTTGTTAAATGTAATGTACAAAACTTATTACCATAAGAGTATATATCACTATTATAATAGATTCATCAAAAAAATCAAGAAGAGGATTATCTCATAATATTACCTTAATAGCAATCTTAATATAATAACAGAAATCCATATGAAAAGTCACATGGCTCCCCAATTTGCTATGCCCACACCACAAAAAACCCCAAAACCAACATCTCAATCAATCATCTCACACACAAGAGAAAAAAAAGCAAGAAAGAACAAGGCATAGCCAGACGAGAATAAGGATGAATCCGATATAGAATGGGACGGAAAGAAGACAATTGACAACGGAGAAGAAAATATCTAAGTACCTATGATGCCATCTATGTGAAAATTTTAAACTTCATACAATCATTTCCCAAAATTCATCAAACTTTATAGAACAAAACAATGGGGTGAAAAACTCACCTGGATCTGCAAAACAAGAGGAAGTTCAGATTGAACAAGACGATATCGAAGTCTTCTCGTTAAGCCCAAAAGTGAGGCCACCGCTGAAGAGAGGAAGTAGAGAATATGAATAAATAATGTTACTGCTGCAAACATGAGGAAAATAAATAGGCGATCTGAAGAGGCTTAGGGTTCGTTTGGGATGTTTCGGAAAGTGTTATGTCAGAGTGAACTGCGATCGTGACTTCTGAGCTAACAAGAACAACGAAAACTTGAAAAAGAACGTTACCTTTGCAGGGAACTCCCAATGCAACTTCCGAGCCAACAGGAACAACGAAGGCAAAGGAGCGGCGACTGCGATAGGAACAACGAAGGTGAAGAAGCAACGAATATTTCAAAATCATCTTCACGCAAAGCCTTAACTAGGATCCGAAGGGGCGCGAAATTATAAGGACGGTAAAGATTTATTTTAATTTAAAAAATTAAATGATTTAGAATTTCATTGGATATAAAGACTTGAGTATTGAAGTCTGTAAATATTTTTTTTTAACTGCTCCATGCTTAAATGCTCGGCAGCAGTCAATGAGACAATCTTTAATTTTATTACAATCGAATAGTAAAAAAAAACGTGGGAATTCATTTAACATTTTCAAATGAAAGATTAGGATGGTCCATTGGGAGACTCACAAAAGATGCTTATAATAGTAGTATTTATTAATTATTTATAACAAAAAGAAGAGACAAGATAATTTTAAAAGAAATAAAATGGATGGCTAAGAGATTTGATATGGAAGTAAACTCAAGCCCTAGTAGTAGTAGTAGTAGTAGTAGTGTATATATATATTGATGATGTTGATTTAATTTTGGCTTTTAGTAGAGGTCAACACTTCTACAATAAAGATAGACTTGGGGTTGTTTAGTAGCAAGAAGGATTTAACTCTTTTTTTTTTTTCTAACTTCAATTAAGATTTACTAAATATTGTAAATCCAAATTTAATAAGTCCTAGAGACATTAAATACTGAAAATTATTTGAACAATAGATGTTGTTAATTTCATCAAATCTTAGTAAACTATTTGGCATATATAGCAAAGAGAAATAGAATAAATATCCTACATTTAGCCTACAATAGAATGAAATTGGGATTTGAGAGGATTTACACTGTTAAAAGAACTAACTGACAAAATTTAGCTGAAATCCTAGTTTTTTTTTTCCGCTAAATCTTGCAAGTAAATAGCCCCTTAGTGACAAAAATCTTATAAGAATATACCTAAAGAATTCTATTAGAACTTCTTGTCTTCATCCATCTCTACCATAAAAAAGGTAAATACTTCTATCATGAAAAACAAAGTCTTCAAAGTTCTTCAATCTTTATGATGGAAATTTTTTTCTTCATGGAATTCTATGTTATGGAGATAATGATAAGGACCGTTTGATTTATTTTATCTTATATTTTGGCAGAGGATTGGGGCCAAACAACTTCAGTGGAACTCTTCCAGCTGAGCTGGGAAGCCTTAGGAACCTACAACAATGGTTAAATAATCCTAACTCTATAATACAACTACTTGCGAGAATGAAATCAAATGTTTTTTGTCTGCTCTTTTTGTTAGTAGTAGGGGATATCATATGTTACAGTCTTTTGTTTTCTAAGCTTATATCTGATTTATTGTTCAATTCTCAGGTACATGACTAGTTCTGGACTAAGTGGTGAGCTTCCAACTTCTCTATCCAATCTTACGGCCATGCAGACATTGTAAGTTCTATATATACTGAAAATTTGAGTTTAGAAAATTTGCTTCTGATATAATAGTTATAATTAATCCAGGATGATGTCAGGCAATAATTTTACAGGCAAATTACCAGACTTCATAGGAACTTGGTCAAACCTAAAAGTTTTGTAAGAATACCCTTTATAGCTCTCATGATATATATAAGCCAAATTTATCATCCATGACTAGAATTGCATACAGACAAATTTCTAGAAAATAAATTAGAGGTGCTCACTTCTATATGATGTTTCGATAGGAGGATACAAGGGAACTCCATCAGTGGTCCAATTCCTTCAAGTTTTTTCAATCTCTTCAATCTTAATGATTTGTAAGCTTCCTCCTTTAAACTAATACTAGAAAAAAAGTTTTTATGATAAAGCCTACCAACCGTCAACTAAGTGATTATATAGTTGTTTATAGCCTCATGATTAATTGTTCACAAGTGCATTTTTTTCACCTAATAATTTCATCTTTTATTGAACATTTATATAATAAGAAATATTGAATGCTCTATTCTAGACGCATAGGAGACTTAATAAATGGGTGTTCATCACTGGAATTTCTTGGGAATATGACAAATCTAAACATACTGTAAGGCTTATTGTTTCTAATCGGCAATCTACTCTCTTCATGTTTTTTTTTATAACTTGGTGCATAACTATGGCATGGTATAAATTTAACTCTATGCAGAATCTTAAGGAATGCCAAGATTTGTGATACTCTTCAATCAATCTTTGACTTTGCATATTATAAAAGTTTAGTGACATTGTAAGTGCTTTAATACCTTTTCCTCTATTATGTTTTTTTTTTACTTCAAAATGAAAATGATGTAGCATTTGTTACTTGGCTGCAACTTGAATTTTTCTCTATAAAGGGATTTGAGCTTCAACAACATCACAGGCAATATTCCACTGTCTCTACTTAGTCTGAGCTCTCTAAACTACTTGTACGAAATTACTATTTCAGCGTCCCATGTTTCACTTAAATTTTTTACTATTACAAGCATAATTTATATTTTTTTTCTCTATTATCACCCTCAACAGATTCCTTGGGAATAATAGCATAACAGGCACCTTACCTAGAACAAAGATCTCAACACTGAGTAATATGTAAGTATGCAAGTCACTTACGATGTAAGTTTCTCCCTATTATATTAGCTGGAAAATTTTCTTATTATAGAAACAAATCTTATCATGTTATGCTCGTTGATGAAATTTAAGACTTTCAACTAAATATCAGTTCCTTTAAACTCCTACAGAGATCTATCATACAATCAATTGTCAGGGAGCTTTCCAAACTGGGTCAACGATCCAAACTTAGTGTTGTAAGTCGTAGAAAAATTTTATATTTTCTTATTTAGTAATTGCAATATTTTTTAATCATAAATATCCAATCATACCATTCCACCAACTCTTCTCTTTATGTGCTTGCAAAGATGTCAATTTAGGGGAGGGGTTGGAGTTCCATTGGTATTGCCATCTTAGTACAAATATGTATATGACTATAAATAGGATACATAAGAGAAGAATAAAAGAAGATAAAATAAATGATAATCTCTTCAATAATGATTAAATATGTTAATAATAAATCGTGCATATTCCTACAATAAATAGTTTAAACAAGTGATGATTTAAATATAACATTTACATGCAAATTTAAGGTGAGATAAAGGCTATTAACTTGCATTTGAAAATAACTGATGAGGACATCCACCGGAGATTTCGACGTACTTATCATCGGCGGAATCGTAGATCGACGGATACGATTCATAGTCTCTATTTAGGATATTTTAGTGCATTTCTTTTATTTTTTTTTTTCAGTTTTTCACTTGTACCCCTATGAGGAATTTAAATCATGTTGTAGCCTGAAGGCATTTGTGTCTTTTACAATTTTTTGTGTTTTGGAGGCCTATATATTAAGGCATGGTCATTGTATTATTTTCTAATGATGATTTTGACGAATGAAATTTCAAAATTTTGCCATTGGATCTATTTGTGAGTTCATGAGAGAAGTGATACCTAAAATAGGGCCAAGTATCACCCACCAGCCGCCGGTAGGAGCCAGGACTCGTGGTTAGTTTCATGTTTTCTTTTTCTCTTCCCTTTCCCCTAGCCCCACCGCCGCCATCTCCTCTCCTCCTAAGCCGCCGGCCAACTCCACCCCACCCACCACCAGTCGGCCACTCACGCCCACCCTCTAGCCCGCCGGCCCCTCCACACTCCTTGATTAACCTTCAAGCCGCCACCTTTTCCCCCCATCCCCTCGCTCCACCGTCGACCACCTCACCCTTGCCCTCTTGATGATGATTTTAATCATCATTAACAATTACCTTAATTAGCCCACTTATTTCGGGAGAGAATTTAATCCAATTTGAATTTCAAATACTTTCCTAAATTAGCCTTTTCAAATTAGGAAAGTTTTCAATTAAAGTCTAATTTAATATTAAATTAGATTTGAATTATTTATCCTTTTTCCCAAAGTGAGCCAATGAATTAGGAAGTATTAATTCCCCTCCCAATTTCCCCCACCCTCATCCATAACCCCCCCCTCCCCCCTCTATGCCCAAATTTTGAATTCAAAATTTGAATTCTATCCTTCCCTCCACCCTCAATTAATTCTCTTAATGGGATTACCTTCCTTGGTAATTAATTTCAGAGAGGATTTAATAACCTAATTTCCCCTACTCTACCCGCCCTCTCCTTTCCCCTCCTCCTTACCCGTCGGCTCCCCTCTCTCTGCCACCCCTCTCCACCTCTCCCAACCAGCGGCTCCACCAAAGAACACCACACGAATAATCTCAAGCTCATGGATGGCAAATTCGGAAGTTAATCACGGATTTGCCAACAATTCTCAAGGGGAAATTGACGTCATTCAATCACCCTTCTTCGACCCCGGATTTGGATCCGAAAGCCCTGTCGAGGAATACGTTGAGCGTATTCTCGTCCATTTGGCGGACATCATCGACGAACAACGACCTACAGGACAATGAAAGATCACCGGACGACCACCCGTCTCTCCAACTCCAGCCAACTTCCCGTGGATCAAATCCAACGACATCCTCTGTCTTTCAGTGGCATCACTGGGATTGCTGACATTCCTCCTCCGCTAACCCTACTTCCAATGAGCAATCGAGAGAGAAACTCTAAGGTGAAAGCTCTATTTGTTAAGTGACGGATTATTGTTAATCGCATATTTGTTTTACTATTTTCTTGTTATTATTTCAGATTGTCCTATTAATCTAGCGTGTAACCGCATACCTGAAGCAAGTCGATAACCACGAAAACTAAAAGTCTTAACTTAGTGAAACATTAATTCTATAATTTCATTACTAAACAAGTTTCTTATTAAATTCTTGCAATTCCCTTGATTGTTTCACATCAATAATAGTGACAAAAGATGAAATAGTCAAAAGGTTTTGTTGCACAAAGGTTGTAATTGTTGTTAGAGTACGATTATTCAATAAAAGACAGAGTAACCTTTATTGAAAACAAAGAATTGACAACGAGACCTGTGCCAATGAAGGCACGTGCAAGATCCTTGGAGGCATAGTAGTATAGAGTATCGATGGTGTTCCTAATGGAAAGTGTCAACAAAGAGTCGACATTGCTATTATTATTGGAGAACCAAGGATATCACATAGCTTTATAGACCTACATGAAATTGAGGGGGCTAAGTTTTCCAGTGGTCAATGATGAAGATCAAAAACTATGAGAGCGGTCTATTTGTGAAGTGGAAGATAAATAACCAAGTTTACACTACAATATGTATTAGAATTTTGAGGCTTTAAGTGGTAGATCTAGATATTTAGCTATGAAATCATATTGTAAGAAAGAAAGAATCATAGAGGTCTACACCTTTATTAAATTATCATCTAAATACAAGCATATATGTGCTTATATCTAAACAAAAAAAATAATCACGAAACATAATAATGGAGAGCATGCTCAGTAATTATAAAATATAAGAATAATTAATAGTATCGATTTCAATTATAAATAATTAACATATGTATTAAATTAAATGCACTGACAATTTTTTAAGCACTTCATAGTTCTTTCCTATACTAATTCTTTTGTTTCATTCCGAACAAGAAGAAAGCCGAAAATTAAAATTTATTTTTTTTGGTGATAGGAACTTGGTTGCCAACAACTTTATCATAGACAATTCCAATAACAGGTAATTACCTTCATTTGCCTTCTTGTGTAAGTTAAATTTCATTTTGATTCATTCTAGAACTTGAAATTTATCTATAATTTTACTCTCAGTGTCTTACCTTCAGGATTAGAGTGTCTTCAAAGAGACATGCCATGCTATAGAGACTTGCCAGCTTGTAAGTTGCTTTCCACATCTTCATGCATTTTCTTCTCCTCATGAGCTATAAAAATATATTTAAAGTATTTTGAACTTGTAGATTATCAATTTGCAATAAATTGCGGTGGAGGTGAAAATGTGACGAGTTCTGATGGAACTAACTTCGAGATAGATAATGCTAATCTCGGTGCAACATCTTATTTTGTGACTAATGTAAAAAAATGGGCAGTAAGCAATTCTGGAAGCTTTATAGATGCCTCAAATCCTAATGCAAATTATATAATTAGTTCTCAGATCCAATCCCAGAACACACTTGATTCAAAATTGTTTAAGACTGCAAGGACGTCACCATCCTCATTAAGATACTATGGCTTGGGACTTCAAAATGGGAATTACACGGTAAAACTACAGTTCTCTGAGATTGGAATACCAGATCAACCCACTTGGGAAAGCTTAGCTAGAAGGGTCTTTGACATTTATATACAGGTAAGCAAATTACTCATGGAGAATGTCTTGTTTGAATTCTAATAAAGGATACGGAGCAATTGATCTTGATTAATTTAAAGAAAATTATAGATTGTGAATTGGTTTTAATTGGTTAGTGTTAAATTAGGTAAACAATATAAAAAAGGTTAAAAATTAACCTTTATACTTTTTAAATGGTAGTGATATATATTTATATCTAAATACTAGTCTACTTGAAACTAACAGGATCAAATATATAATTTCAGGGCAAGCTTAAGGAGAAGGACTTTGATATAAGAAAGGAAGCTGGTGGGGAATCTTTTACAGTAGTTTTGAAGGAGTACCAAGCTCCTGTAACAAACAACTTCCTAGAAATACATTTATTTTGGGCAGGAAAGGGTACACATTTTATTCGTAGTTCAGGATATTATGGGCCATCCATTTCTGCAATCAGTGTATCTCCTTATGGTATGCATTTTTATATGAACTTTTAAATAAAATTTCCTCAAAAACTCCCAAATTATTTTACTACTATCGATGTTTACAGACTTCATTCCATCTGTGAGCAACAAACCCCCACATTCCTCTTCATCAAATAACAATACAGGTAAAGTTGTAGGGATTGTATGTGGTGTTGTGGTTTTGGGACTTACCGTGTTCGTGATACTAGTGTGGAAATATAAACAAAAAAATCTTAAAAAAGATAATGAAGGTAACTTCTTTAAGGAATTTAATTTTTTTTTATTATTTATGAATGCATAACGTTTGTATTTTCTTTTGAATTTGACTATTTTAATATGTCAAATAATACAGAGTTGTCAGGAATGAGTGCCATACCAAATACATTCAGCTATTCTGAACTGAGAACAGCTACTGAGGATTTCAACCAATCTAATTTTCTCGGAGAGGGAGGATTCGGGCCCGTATTCAAGGTCTGATTTGCCTATATATGACAATGTTAAATTTAATTTCACCACATAATTATTCTTAAAAGTCTAATTTTATCATAATTTTTATCTTTCAATATCATAAGAGTTTCACTAGCAAAATAAATATGACATTACTTTTCAAAAAGCAAAATGAGAGTAGAGTGCATTTACTTATCACCTAAAAATATATAAGCATATTGTTAAAACTGTCAAACATCCTTGTACAACTACATTAATATTGTGCAAATTAACTATATGACTTGTAGAGTTGATAGTAAAATGGATTTATTTGTTTCATCTAAGGGTAAACTACATGATGGAAGAATGGTAGCGGTAAAGCAACTATCAGTAGCATCTCAACAAGGGGAGAGACAATTCACGACAGAAATAGCAACTATATCAGCAGTCCAACATCGTAATCTAGCTAAGTTGTATGGTTGTTGCATTGAGGGAGACAAAAGACTCTTGGTTTACGAGTACCTAGAAAATAAGAGCTTGGATCAAGCTATTTTCAGTATGTTTTGAAATAACTAGTAGCTTGGAGCAACAATTTAAGTAATTCCTTTATTTGACTGGTCTCTTTTTGCAGGGAAAAAGGATTTGCATCTTGACTGGGAAACACGCTTTGAGATTTGTTTGGGAGTAGCAAGAGGCTTAGCCTATCTTCATGAGGAATCAAGAGTGAGAATTATTCACAGGGATGTAAAATCTAGCAACATTCTATTAGATGGTAATCTTACCCCAAAGATATCAGATTTTGGTTTGGCAAAGCTTTATGATGATAAGTGGACTCACATTAGCACAAGAGTTGCAGGCACAATGTATGTAAGGATTTGATGTTTATCTTTAACAATTTTTATTTTTTTTACTGAAATTTCAGTTATTCATTATTTTTATGCATCATTTAGAATTCAAAATTATGATATTTGCAGAGGTTATTTGGCACCTGAATATGCTATGAGAGGACACTTAACAGAAAAGGCAGATGTATTCGGTTTTGGAGTTGTTGCTCTTGAAGTTCTCAGCGGAAGGCCTAATTCAGACCTTGATCTTGAGGAAGAGAAAAGCTACTTGCTCGATTGGGTAGGCAATGATTTTTGCAGATCATTTCTTATAAATTAACTACTAACCTATCATTCAAAGGAAGCCTAAATCTGAACTTATAACATAATGCGGTACCTAACATGATCTTAATACTTATGTTTCAGGCTTGGCATTTGTACGAGCAGAAGCATGAATTGGAGTTGGTGGATCCAAGTCTATCATCATACAATAGAGATGAAGCTACTCGAGTAATTGGCGTTTCTCTTTTATGCATCCAAGCATCGCCAACTAATTAATTTTTCAAATTAAGATTAATTTTAGTTAATTATAATTACTTTAAGTTAATTATAATTAATTTTATCAAGTATAACTAATTATTATTAATTATAATTAATTTGTATTTATTACAATTAATTTAAGTTAATTATAATTAATTTTTGATAATTATAATTAATCTTTATTAATTATAATTACTTTTTATTTAATCTTAATTAATTTACATTAATTATAATTATTTTTAGTTAATTAAAATTAATTTTTATTAATTATAATTAATTGTTCTTAATTGTAATTGGTTACCATTATGTAAATGCTTATCTTACCTCGAGCCTTGTGCTATCTACAACACCACCATCGTCGTGTAGCGAGCAACGACATATACATGTTTTTCTTAACATGATGGGAGGAAGTTTGTTGTGATGCTTGCGATATGACGGGCAGTCACTTAAAATTTCATTTTCGTTGTTTGCGGCGCATCGAAAAATCACATATACAAGTTTTTATTAGAGTGATGGGAAGGGAACCCGATGCAACACCTACGATGGGACGGGCGTGCTCAGTACATGCTCTCGTAGAGTGTCGGGAACTCTTATAAGTACCCTTAAGCGTTCATGTAGCATAGCGGAGCGAGGGAAAGAATAATGCTTTCAAACTGGTACATTCAAAGACCCATACACGCCTTTCTTGGTGTGGTGGGAATGAAGACTATGGCTGCGGTGTCATCTGACACAATACACATCTTTTTTTCCTTGGTTGGCAGGTTGAGACATCTGTTGTTTCCCCAAAATGTGACGCCGAGAGGTTGCTGAAATTTGTGATGAAGAGGAAATTCAAATTTGAACTAAACTTGAATTGAACAAGGACTCAAATTTGATGTGAGCTTGAACTATGGAGGGGGCCTGAATAAGACTAGAATAACAAGAAACTTGAAACCAAATTGAATAAAGAATTTGAATTGAACTCAATTGAATTAAATTTGAATTTGAGCAGAATGTAAACAAATTTAAACAACCAAACTTGAATATAAAGGATTCGAACCGAATGTGACTTGAACCATTTGAACAATCAACTAAACTTGTGCCGAAAGGAATTAGACACAAATGAATTTAGGCTTGACTTCAATTTGAGATGTAAATAAAATGAATGATCAATAAAGAAATTAATTTAAATAATGACACCAATTTTTTAATGAAGGTTAATACCTCGATTGGAATGCAAATAAATGATGGTATCATATTCATCATACATATTGAACCATCTTTGAAGACAAAGATCTTGCAAGTAGATTTTGCTTGCAAGCAATGAGGAGATTACAAGGTCATCTTACATAACCTTCCACGAATGCACAATGCGACAAGGTTAATGCTGGCTAGCAAATGCAAAGAAGGCGTGGACAAGATATCAAGCAAACCACTGATGTTGGTTAACTTGTGAAGGATATATATGTTGCATACACATATAGAAAGGAGCACCTAGTGAATATGACTCGCCTATAAGCATGAATCAAAGAGTTTGCAATGAGGTGTTTTATCCATAATATAAGGAAGTATGTAGTGTAAGAGACCACAAGGCAAGATACAATGGGTATGTTGATTCATTAGAAAGACTTTGGAATATGTTGATTCATTAAGAAAATGGTGCAAACGACATAAAACCTATAATACTAATGTCAAATTATCTCGCCAGTCTACCTGAAGGAATTTGAAAGCATTGAGAAAACAAGTCATTAGTGAATGTGATCACACCTTGTCCTTAATGTCAAAGTACAAGTTAATATACTCGGTTGTCACAATCAACTACCGTTCGGTGGAAAGAAAATAAGTTGAACATCCGCGAATCATATCAATCAATATGCAACGAACACTCTGCATCATTGATAATACTTAAACTTCAAGAAAGTATAACAATTCCTTACAAATGGAAGGAGTTAATACGCAATGAACATATAAATGTAAGGTTCTTGTAAGCAAGAGCAAGAGATTTGGAACACATATAATAATATTCTCCAAAATCAATGCTAGAATATGACATATTAAATACATCATAATAATATAACTAAACCCAAACATAAACCATAAACTAAAACATTTATGACTTAAGCCACAACTTATTCATATATAATCAATTTTGTTCAAGAGTATCACATTTCTCCAATTTAGTTAAGTTTTATTATTTTTTAATATATTATTATTATTATTACAAAAAATTTATTTTATTATATAAAAAGAAGAAAAAATTAGCTATAGGGCGAAAGAGGTCAGGGGTGGATCTACCTAAAGCCCCCTAAAAAATTTTATTATATGATATTTTAGGTAATTATCCCCCGTCATCTATTTTTTAGTCTTTATTAAAAAAATGTTTAGGCAATTGGCCACCCCTAAAAGTTTTAAAATACTATGGTCTTTAGGCAATTGTCTATAGCATAATTAAACACATTGTGTAGATGTGTTATTATTACGGAACGATGAACTAGATACAAAGAGAAATAGTAAAGAGAATCCAAAAATATACTTACAATGAAAATTTATTATGGGGGTGCTGCTGCACCTGGAAACCCCCGCAGGGGGCCCTACCCCTTGACCCTGACATATATGCGAAATCTCTACACTTTTACCACCCCCCCCCTGTGAAAATTAAGGCCGATTCCGCTCTTGAATGAGGTTGAATGATTGTATTATATTAATAAAATTTTGAAAGATAAACACTTCAAATTATAGAGATCGATGGCATAATTTGAATAGTGATTGTTTTAAAATTTTGTTGTGAAATGCATTTAACTTTCAAATTTTCAAATTATATGAATAGCGATTGTTTAAAAGAATTTGCGAAGAATGTCACCAACACTTCACACGAAAAAAATGAAATTTGAGGATTCATAAATTGTAGTTTCTTATAGGCAATATCATCATGCAGCATGATTCAAAATTGTTTTAAGTTTCATACATTCTATAAATTTGCTGTGACATATAATTTCCTTGTTAGATTTGTTACTTGGAGAACAAACATTGAAGAGTACAATTGGAAGTAATAACAAAATTATCCATATTTGACTAATGTTGGCTTGATTAATACCAACAGGTTAATTGCCATACCATTTTTAAAGTTGTTCAATGTAATTTAATATTAAGCTATGCAACGGATATTATAAGATGTATGGGTTTGGTAATTATAGGTGATATTATATTAATTCTACCGTTATTTGATTATGTTTTAAAATAAATCTCATTAAAACATTAAAGTTATAAAAGCTCAACAGTCAAAATCATAGTGAAATTCGAAACAATGTTAATATGTCATAACAATCAATCAGATGATTTTTTGGAATTCCGCTTGTTTTTTCGACATCCTAATTTCAGCCTATAAATATTTCTCGTTTAGAGTTTGATTCATCGTTTCCTAGTACAAAGCCTAAATTTCATGCAGTACAACAGAACACCTATTCTTTAATAGGGCTATGATAAGTACAAAGCTCATTCTACAAAATGATCAACAATTTTTCCTGAATAAAAGCATAAACACACTTGACAACCCACCAGAAATCACGCACAACCAAAAACCCAAATCTATCTTTAATTTTCACTTCCATCTCATAATATTTCAAAAAGAAACAATCTTGCTTGACCAAAACCTATCTTGCAAAATAATCCAAAAAAGAAAAATAGATACAACAAAAGAGAAAAAAAAAATACTCACACAAGAAAATGAAAACAATGAAAAGTGTGTGTTCCTTCTAAAAGGGGAGAGGCATTATATTATCAAAACTAAATTTCAATTGTCAGAACTACTTTATTTGGGAGTTCTAGAAAAACATTAAATTTTAGATCGAAGCTCAATTAGTTGTTCTAGGAGTTGGCATATTTCTAAAGTAAATTTCATATGAAAAGCGAAAGAGTACAGATCCTTCGAAGTCGAGGTTGTGGAGATCAAGAAACGAATTCAAACCACGAAAGGTCTAAAGGAAAAAACATATGAGAATAGTTTTAGCAATTATATATGATGGAGAAAGGTAACATAATCGACCATTATCTTACGGAGAAGTGAACTCTTTGTTGAAAGGTACGGTTTGGACGGTTGAGCTCATCTTCAAAAGAGTGAAAAAAGCAAAAGAAGTTTAGAAAACTAAAATAATTGGCGAAATAAACCTAATTGAATAAACATTTTAGAAGTTCAAAACACCGTCATAATTGAAGAAAAAAACATGCGAGTAGCCTAAATGCCGATAAGATGAAATGTTAAAGAAGTTTAGGATACCAAAACATTTGGAGAGAGAAACTACCGGACAACACGAGTGAGCGGAGGAAGCTAGGGCAAGCCGAAGAGTAAAAAAGGAAGATGAAGAAAATTGTGAATCCTGTAAGAAATAGTCAATATTAGGTAACCGACACTTAAACGAAACATTAATAGGTTAAATGAAATTCAACGGAGGGAAACTCAAGCGGGTCCTTGAGAGGAATAAAAACTAATTTAGTATGTGGTGCATGTAACAGACATTAATTTTCATAATTATTACATATTTTTAAATTTATTAATTATCTATAAGGTAAGGAAGGGACAAGATAATTTTAGAAGAAATAAAATGGATGACCAAAATTTGCTGTGGATGAAAATTGAAGCGGCTTTTAAATTTGTTTGTAAGGTAATAGTTTTGAAATTTAATGACTCCTATAACTGAAGAAATATTTGAATATCAAACTAGTGTTTTAGAATATTAAGGTTTTGTTTGGGATGACTTTCTTATTGCTTCTTAAAGTAGCTTTTTATTTCAAAAAAAATTAATTTTTATATTAAAAAGCTGTTTTAAGAAACAGTAAGAAAGTCGTCCCAAACGAAACCTAATATTTCGTTGAAGATAGCTTTCTTAATGTTTTCTAAAACAATTTTTTAGTAAAAAAAAATTCTTGAATTAGAAATTTGTGTTAAAAAGTTGGCTTAGAAAACAGTAAGAAAATTGTCCCATATGAAACCTAAAATTTCCTACTTTTAGACTTTTAGTCATTGTTTTATAGCTATTTTTAAGAAAATTATTTCAACCAAAGTCTACGTTCTTTTAACTTTTAACTTTGAAAATATGGGACATAATTATAAAATCTCTATATTTTAATCTTTTAATAAAATATTAATAATTTTAATATTTAAAAAAATAAGCAAGTACAATAATTAGTTTACTCTATTTTAATAAACAATAATTAATGATAATTAACATTGGCCTTGAACATGAAATAAACAAAAAAAATTTAGTAAAAGCGAGATGGTGGGTTTAACAAGGTAACCTTCATTTTTTTTAACGCACATTTACAAATTTATATTTCGAATGGCACTTTCATAAAATTTCATTAATTTGTTATTTTTGTTGTCACATTCAATTGAGTGATATTGTGGAAAATGTGGATGGCAGATAAGTCATCTTCTAAAAATCATTAATTTGGTGACAGAGACAAACCTATGTAGAGCTTACGGGCGGCAATATTCTATCTTGTGATATTACACACCTCTTGATCTTATTTTACACACTTTTTGTGCGGTATTCGGACGGAAAGAATCATTTGGATATGTGAGTGAACATATTTTGTACATATTCATACATAGTGTATGTCAAATTAGTTTACACACTATGTACGCAGGGTGTGAACATTCACACTCCGGACAATTCTTCCCGTCCGGATACCTCACATAAAAATTACTTCTAAAAAAGAGGATGATTCTGCCTCTACTTAAAGGAATTAGATTAGATCTGCAAGTGAGATGTCAAAACTGGTTAGCGAGTTCGGTTCGATTCCAATATAAAATTGATCCGCTTTAAATCCGATCAATCTAAACTCTCTTATTTAATAAATGGATCAAAAAGGTGGACTCAGATCATACTAGCTATCTCATTTTAATTAAATCTATATATTTATATTAACCTAGTCTGTTTACGAAACAAATCAAAATGTGTGACCTAAATTCAAATCATTTATTAAATGAGTTAACTCGAATTCAAATATATTAAGTCGGATCTGAATTGAATTGACGAGTCAAGTCATTTCCAAAATAGACTTCATGTGTAAAGTCATTTGAGCATGGAGATGGACTCTTGCTAAATAAAAAATAAATAAAAAAACACTCAAGAAGGAACTTTTATTTGGTCCGGTGAACGTACGTAGAGCTACGTTCGGCTGGCACTAAGATCACAGGCACAAAACGAGAAATAACGAGCAAATACCGAGCAATACCAACAATAACGAGAAATACCATTATGTGAAGACCAAATATCGAGTAATACCGAGTAATCCTAAAAAATACAGAGTTTGTTCTAGAAAAACTCGGTATTTTTGGGGATTACTCGGTATTGCTCGGTATTATTCGGTATTGGTCTTCACACAGCGGTATTCCTCATTATTATCAAACAATACCTAGCAATACCGACCAAATACCTAGCAAAAACCGAGTAACAATCCTCTGACCGAACGAGCTACGTCCGGTTAGACGACGTAATAAGCACTGCTAGTTTTGGCATTTTCTATAAAAGAAAAATGAAAAAGACCTGTCAGTGCTCGTACTGCTAAAAAATTATTTACACACACTTTTCAAAATTTTGCCTAATTAATCATTTCATTAATGATTTCGCCCATTTTGAAGTGGACAGCTTTTTATTGTACATTTTAATATGATTAAAAATTAAAATATTATATAAATAAATATTAAATTTTACATATTAGTTCAATATAAAATCCCTAATATATATATAATATAGAAAAGTCAAAGTCATGTTCTCCAGACTTCTGCTAGCTTACTCATGGAAGATCCTATAGATGACTTTAACTTGGTCTTCTGTCTTCTCTATACTTCTCAGAGCAGAGCATATATGATACATTTCCTTATATCCTTCAGCAAAATTAGATCAAATATTCTCAATCTTTCTTCCTCTTCAGAAACAAGTATCCGCCATCCTTCGATCTCCTCAAAGAAATAGATATGGCTTCATCAAAATTTTTTTTCTCTCAGCTTCGTCATCTAATCTCAGGCCGCTGCTGCTACTTCTTCGGCTTCCTTTTGTGTTTTTTCTTCCTCTTGTTTGAAAGATGCAAATCTGAATCTTCTGCTGCGGCAAAGACTGATCCTATTGAAGGTACGCCATCGCTTTAACTATCTACCTAACTGTATATCCTCCAATTTCCTTCTATTTTTATCTTTGTTAATTTTCACTTACCTTCCAGCATAAAAGCAAAGGGTAAATTAATGGTGATTAAAAAGAATAAATTTTTAATTATCAGAGATTTATGTGAATTATGGTTGCCTTCCTCACTTCCTGCTTGCAAGAATTAGCTGTGATGCTGTTGCGGGAATTATAAGTGTTGCATCCTGGAGTATTCACGGCGGTCGAGAAATATAAAGTTTAACGTCTTAATGTTGTACGAAGATCCAGCTCACAATCAGATAAGAGAGAGGGGGTGTAACGTTCATAAGAGACACCAGAGTTTTTATGTGGAAACTCCTGAAAAGGGGTGAAAACTACGGGGTCTGACCCAGTTTGAATGAATCCACTAGTATTTGCAGTCGATTACAAATGAGGCCCTTTTTAGGGAGAAGGCATTGGCTTGATGTTACAAATGTACGTCATATAGAAAGCATTATATGGTGGGAGTTACAATAATCTACATAGACATGCTTGTTTGGTTGGAAGGGCCATTGTAGGCGATGGAGGTCGGAAGGATCGTAGTCGGCAAGAGACAAAGGTCCGAAAGACCGTAGTTGGCAGGAGACCAGGGTCAGAAAGACCGTTGTCTAGTGATGGAGATCGGAAAGACCATAGTAGGCGACAGATATCAGAAGGACTAGACAAGAGATCGGGGTCAGAAAGGCCGTTGCCTGGTGATGGAGGTCGGAAGGACCATAGTAGGTGATGGAGGTCGGAAGGACCATAATAGGCGACGGAGGTCGGAAGGACCGTAGTTGGCAGGAGACAAAGGTCTGAAAGATCGTAGTTGGAAGGAGATTGGGGTCAGAAAGACCGTAGTAGTAGGGCGATATTTCGATTGAACTACAAGCATCAAGCGGTGGTCCGATAGAAGTTTGGGCCTCATATAGTGGTCTGGCAGAAGTCCAAGCCTAATGTGGTAGTCTGACAGAAGTCCAGGCGTCACGTGGTGGTCTGGGAGAATTTTGGGCCTTAAGTGGTGGTCCGGTAGAAATCTAGCCGTCAGGTGGTGGCCTGTTGGAGCACATGGCCTCAAATGGTGGTCCGGCAGAAGTACAGGTGTTAGGTGGTGGCCTGGTGGAGCACAAGGCCTCAAATTATGGTCCGATGAAAGTTCGGGCCACAGGTGGTAGTTTGGTGGAGCACAGGGCCTCAAGTGGTGGTCATGGTCAAGTGGAAGTCTGGGCCTCAGGTGGTCCGGTGGAGCTCAGGGCCTTAGGTGGTGGTTCGGCAAAGCAACGACATCAGGCGGTGTTCCGGCAGAGGTGAGGGCCTCAAGTGGTGCTCCGGTAGAACTCAGGTCCTTAAGTGGTGGTCCGATGGAGCAACGATGTTAGGTGGTGGTCCAACGGAGATGAGGGCCTCAAGTTGTGGTCCGGTGGAGCAACGACGTCAGGCGATGGTCCGGCGGAGCAACGACGTTAGGCGGTGGTCTGACAGAGGTGAGGGCCTCAAGTGGTGGTCCGGCGGAAGTTCGGCGGTGGTCGAGGAGGAGCTTCTTCCTTCTCTTCTTGCTCTGGTCCCCCCTTTTAAGAGAAATGAGGGGTCTATTTATAGATTTCTGGAGTGGCATGACCCGTAAATAGGTAAGAGATCAAGGGTAAATGGGGAGTGGTTGGATGGACGGCTAATGTTGAATCCTTTGACCATGGACGGTTTGATGGACATTTGAACGTCTTATTGACATTGGAATTCAATGATCTTGGCCTCGTTGGATTTGTCTCGTCGAGCCGCTCGATTCGACTACAAGCAAGTTATGTTTGGAAACCGTTTGGCAATCCAAATTGTGATTCAAACCTTCTAATAGCGCTTCTAACCCTTGATTTGGACCCATTTGGGCTTGGATTGGGTTGAATTTTTAGTGATATTTGGTTCGTTTTTCCGAGACGTTCAGTTAGACTATAAGTTTGCTTAAATCGGAGTTCGGATGGTCCCAATTTTAATTTCGAAAGTTTCCAACTTGATTTTGCATCGAGATTCGTGCCCGATCAAGATAATTTTTGATGACGTATCAATAAGGTTTTTTAAAATTATTGTGAGTTATGTAACTTTTTTTTAATTTTGGATAGTAATATTTTTATAATTATCACTTAGGTTAAAAGTGCATTCTCATCATAAAAAAATTTAAAATATAACAGAAAATTGCAATAAAATGGAATGATGATAATGATTTGGAAAATAAAAAATGTTTAAAAAAATGTAAAAAAAAAAAAGTCTAAAATCTATACTTGAGGGGTTGTTTATTCGGTTAAAAACAGAGATGTTGTGCATAATGATTGTAACGTATTTAAATTATTTTGAAGTTATTTGAATAAGTGTAATATAAATAAAGTTGTTTTTTTTAACTAAAATAAATGTAGTATAATGCCCAAATTGTTGTCATTGATCCATTTTTAGATTTGTAGTTTCTTAGGGGCATCTTATCCAATAAAGTCTCTATATATAAAGAGATTGTAATTGGTTTTGTACTCTAGCCAAGCAAATATGATTTAGTTCTTTTTCTTTCCCTTCCTCCCTCTCTCTTACTCTCTCACTCATCCAAGAAGTTCAAGATGAACTTCATTTTCCTCCCAATAAGATCCTACAAGTGGTATCAGAGCTATGTGGAGGTGAAGGAAAGCTCTTCTCCAAAGAAAGAAAGAAAGAGAGGAGCCGGGACGGACGGCTGTGGTTCACGTGCAGATATTCGATTATAGCGGGTTGGGTGTGCGGTCGGAGGCTAACCACAGGGAGGCAGCTGTGCAAGTTCCGGATCAAGCAGAAGGTGCGGATGACTGTACAAGTTTCGGGATCAGGCTGAAGGTATGGTCGAATCCGCTCGGCTAGACGCATGCATGCTAGATGGATGTGGCAGAGCGATGTGCAGGCTAGTTGGACTCGACAATAGTGGTGTGCGAGCTAGCTAGACGCTACATGATTGGTGTACGGCCTAGTTGGGAGCGGTATGATCCCATGCGTGAACGATAGGCCGAAGTGCTCTGGATCGGGTGCCAAGCAACGTGGGCTATTCACAAAGGATTGGAGCTAGAGGCGGGATTTGGAATTATGGATCGCAACTTGGTAGCGTGAGTAGGTCGCTGGTTGTATGGCTTAAGATCGTAGAGAGAGCAATATTCACGGGAACCTGGGCAGTGGAGGAGAACGCGCATGAGGAGATTGGGTACATGCTTGATCCGTTCGCATAAAGTGGTGCGTCTGGATGGCTGGTGGGCTTGGGTCATGCAGAGGTTGATGCTGTGGTGCATGGGAGGCTTCCCGCAGATAGTTGTTGGTGCCGAATTTGAGCTACAATTATTGATTAAAGATCTTTTATATTTTTTTGAGGTGGAGCATTAGCAGCTACAATTCAAGATCATGTCAATACAAAGATTCAAAATCAACAAGTTCAATGAGGAGAACGTTTTCAGCCTATGGAGGATCAAATAAAAGCATTATTAATACATCAGGGGCTATTAGAGGCAATATCCAGAGATGGACTTGTGGCATTGTCGAATCGGGTGAAGGCAAGAGAAATGGAATTGAAGGCTCACATCACAATCTTGGTCTATCTTGGTGACAAGGTATTACAAGAGGTTGTCGAGGAAGAAAGAATTATCGAAGTATTAGATAAAGTAGAATCGTTGTTTTTGAAAAGATCACTTTCGAATCGTTTGATATTGAAGAAGCAGTTGTATACCCTCCAAATGAAAAAAATCAAAGGTTCTTTGAAAGCACATGGATGACTTCAACAAGGTAATTATTTATCTCAAGAATGTTCATGTGCGGATTGATTTAAATGTTTTGTAAAATCTAGACCAAGGTGGATATAGTTGTGTTTGGTACAGCTATAGATTTGTAGTTTCTTAGGTGCATCTTATCTAATAAAGCCTCTGTATATAGAAATAGGGGTGTAAACGAGTCGAGTCGAGTAGTTGGCTTATCGAGTAAAGCTTGTTTAATTTCCATAGAGCTCGGGCTCAAGTTCGGCTCGAACTCATTTAATAAGTTCAAACTCGACTCGTTGAAAAAAATCCAAGCTCGAGCTCGGCTTGATTGCTCAAGCTCGTTTAAGAAACTCAAATTTGACTCATTTATTAAGCTCAAGCTCATCTAGAAAGCTTGAGCTTGACTCATTTAATAAGCTTTATTTTGTAATTTAAAATTATAAATTTCAATATTTTTAATTTTACTTACAATTTAAAAATAAAATATATTTTCAACTAATGCATTAATTTTTACTTTACATTAAGTAATTAAATATCAAATTGAAACTTAAATAAATATAAATTACAAATTTGCAATACATTACTCTTGTTAATCCATTTTTTTTTCAAAATGGTGACATGTAATTTTTTCCAGGTTTTTATTCATTTCATTTTTGTCCAAAATCATAGCACATAAAATAATACAATATTACTCCTTAAAATCATGCAAATCTCCACCTTCTATGACATCAAATTATAGTTAACATGAAACTTAAACCAAGTAAATGAATTTCAAATTTAAAAGCTAAAGCAAAGCAAAATAAAACATAAATTTCAGTATTTTAGTATGTCATCACACCATTTCAGAAAATATAACTGAAAATATTACAAATCTTACGAAAGTTTCATAATGAAGCAAGAAAAATTCAATAAATGATAACTTCAAACGCTCATCTCCATGAAGCATCTCGGTTCTCCATCAAACTAGCTTCCTTGGCAATATTTCATAATCTACATTATCAAAACTTTGTGCAACATCCCCAAAAAGCTTCTTCTACAGCAACTCCTATGCAAATACATCTACAACACTATAGTTATTGTATGTGTATAATCATTACAACAACTAGAATACATGGTAAAATTATATGATAAAGTTTTTGGAATCATATTATTAAATAAAATATATGATATTTAAATTAATTTAATATTTAATTAAACATTTTATATAAAAAAATATTTAAATATATTATTAGTTGAACCGGCCGGTTCTTAAGAAACGGACCGGTTCAACGGTCAGCCGGTTGAACCGGCGGTTCAAACTAGTTTTGATCGGCTCGTTGCTAGACCGATTCTTAGGGAGAACCGAACCGGCCGTAAGATCGGTTCACGGTTGAACCGGTCGGTCCAGTCCGATTTTCAAAACAATGGTTCTTAGTTCTTTTTCTTTCAAACATCTGATCTCTGGCTCTCTCCCTCTCTGGCTCTCTCCCTCTCTCTCTCTCATCAAATTATCTTCCTCCCAAGAAGATCCTACACAAACATAAGTGCTAGATGGTATGGGGATAGTGGTGACAATGACCAAAAATTTATGGTATATTTTGAAATGAGAATTTCAAATACATCAAATTTATATTAGATGATGCATTTTAAATACACAAAAAATTTATAGTGTGTTTATTTTTCTTTAAACCAAATTCTAATGTTCTCAAAATCCTTGGACTTAGGCTTTGTTTGGGACGACTTTCTTACTATTCTTTGTACCAAATAAGAAGTGACAGACCCATTAGGGATATGTTGTAACACAGCTGTTTTCATTTAAGGCTTTGTTTGGGACGACTTTCTTGTTGCTTCTAAAAGCAGCTTTCTAGTTCAATAATTAAAATTTTTTACTAGAAAACTGCTTTAAGAAACAGCGAAAAAGTCGTCCCAAACGAAGCCTTAGGCTTTGTTTAGAACGGCTTTCTTACTACTTATTAAAGTAGCTTTATGATATAAAAGTTTTTGTGCCAAAAAATTGCTTTAAGAAACAGCAAGAAAACCATCCCAAACATAGCCTTAAAAAACTTTATATTCATTTTCTTGATACCAAACAACTCCTAATTGAGAACCAGCTTTCATGTGATAATTATGTGCAAATTGGTTTTAATTAAGTTTGAAGATTTAGAATCTTCAATGATTAATTATTAGTTGTTGAGAGCCAAGTTAATTCGGATTAGATGATTGAAGTTGAGAATGCTATTATTTACGATGTATAATTGATGGAATTGAAATAAATTCAAGTAAAAATTTTTAAAATTTTAGTTCCTGAGCCATTTTAGCTTGTTTTTTAATAAAAAAATGATGAGGATTTACATTCCTATCACAAAATTTTAATTTATTTACATATCTAACATTTCAATTTTATATTTATTTATAACATTCAAATCTTTAAATCACATAAAAATTATTATTAATATTATCTTATTTAAAATAATTAAATAAAATTTTTGAAATGGTATATATTTGGACAGTATCTTCGACTATTTTAAGAATTTTATTTATGAAATTTACTTTAAAAAGCTAATTTAGAACTCATCCATTTCTCAGTCTACTATATGAAATAAAGAAATTAAGTGATTAATTCGATGGTCAAAGTGAAACATATTTAGAAAAAAAAAATGTTAATGGATTTCCCCTCTGAGACATTTTTTTTTTGTTTGTAAAATACTATAATTTCCCAAAAATAGAACCTAAACCATGTAAAATACGTGAAGCAAATAAATGCGGTCGGAGGTTTGGGAAAGATAAGCATATGGGGATGACCGGAGAATCAACATCAATATCTAAAGAGGGGGACCATTTACTCAATTTCATGTAACAATTACTCACAAAATACGATCTATGAGCAAAAACTCTACAGTAATCCAGATCGTTAAAAAGCTTAATCAAAACATTCCGTTGATTCAAAACCGTAACCGAAACCTCACCAATCAGTTTTAATTTAAAGAAAAAACTCCTAATGGCCTCAATGGAAGGTCTACGACTAGGAAATTTCCCAACAAGAGCAAATTCAAACGGGGCAGCCAAATCATGGATTTCCGCCTCAGAAATCAACAGCGCAGGCAATCCACGATGAGAGGAAACCTTCAAATCGGGAAAAATCTTCGGAGAAGAAACCGAACCCGCAAGAGCATCCTTAAAAGACAGCGAAGACGGACCAACCAAAAAACCAGGATCACGCAGAGGAGCCATACAACAAGACTAACGAGATTCACACGAAAAAAACGAAGAAAACTACCCGGAACACCACATGCAGCGGCACAAAGAGACGACAGCTAGGGCAAAAGCCCTAGCCCACCCCCGGGAGCGAAAGAGAGAAAGAGCGTCATTTTTTTTAACTATAATAGACAACACTTTTCTTGATGCTGAAATATGTTAATTAGTTGCTTTATTATCTTCATATATTTTCTCATTCAATTCTATATTAGTTGTTTACAATTATGATTTCCTTTTATTTGTTCTTTGTTTTTCTTGATATTTGATAATCATGCAGAGATTTTATTCATATGTCCAAAATTTATGAGATATATTTCGGATGATTGTAGTATTTTATAAAGTTATTTTTATAGTTATTATAGAGAAAATAATTTCACTATTACATGATTGCGGAAAGAAACTTTTCACTATGTATATCTCTAAAAAGTTATGAGAGAAACATTAAAAAAGTAATACTCAAACAAAATTATAATTCTTCTCTGATAAACCTACAAAAAAATTCTCCCAAATAAACCTTACATAATATCATTAAAAGGAATAGGAAAATAACGGAGGGAGATATCGAGGCAAGCCTCACTTTCATTAAAATGAAAGAGTAATTGCAGAAGAAATCTCAAGAGTGAAGACAAAATAAAAAATAAAAGCACCAACAAAAAGCACCTAAAGGATAAAATGTTTAAAAAATGACTTCAAAAAGTCCTATTCAAAAGAAAAAAACAGCAAACAAATGAAACAAGGCCAACATAACTCAGGGAGTAGGCAACACCCATCATACAAAAAAGCCCAACATATAATATCCCTCAAGTTGCCAAGGCAAAGGGACATCCATTGAAGGCAATCATAAAATTGGGGTTCATAGATACTAATTGAAACATTAAACCAAAAAATTAACCCATAATAATCCATCATGCCAGATTTTCAATCAAATTTGCATCAGCTATCGAATAATCCATAAGCGAAGCAATAAACTAGGTGTGTCAAAATTTGAACTGACCCGAAACTCGACCAGAAAAATTTCGGATTCAGTTCAACTTGTTTACCATACTTGTCAGGTTCGGGCTAGTACGACTGCCCGAAATCAAACTGAGTGCTACTGATCCATGCTGAATCACACACAACTAGTCGTATTGAGTCCGTCCTGTAGGCCGCATCACGTCCCGTGTGATGTCCCTCACACCTGCTCATGCTGTTAACTGTCCCACACCAGTTGGCAAGTGGTCGCTGCCCCATACGCCTCGATGGCTCGACCAGTCGGCCTCGCATCCGGTCTCACACCCACCACTATGCACTCGTCCTTAACAACCAGCAGTGCAGCACAGAGCATGTGCTCATGCTCGACAAGACTCAACCTCCTACATTGTGCCATGATGCCCTTAAGTCCGGCATCAGGTTCGTAGGTCGGGTCTGATCAACCCGGAAACCTGCGTGAGTTGGGTTTGGGATGGAAATCCTAACTTGTTTACAAAATCGGGTCAAATTAGGGTTAACTCATTTGGACCTGAGTCAACTCGGGTTGGACCCGAAACCAACCCATTGACCCCATTTTGACACCCCTATAATAAACCACCTGTGAGCCAAAAGAGCACCCCAAACATATTTCAAATATCCTAAGAACACCGCATTTGCATAATAGCCAAACCGACACAACAACAATCGTAGAACCAAAGTCAACCTCCAAGGTTGCCAAAACAAAGCCCACAACCATCCAGGGGATGAAGGAAGGAGCCCACATCATCGTCCTTACAAGTTGAGAACTAAGAGAAAGACCTAGCAGCAAGGTTGAGGAGAAAATAGAGCCAAATTGAAGCATCCAAACATTAATCCAATATCATCAACCAAGAAAAGGGAGATGATTGTCACTGATCTTCCCCAGCGTTCAAAAATTAAAATCGAGATCGTTCAAACTTTGATTTTAACAAGCTTATAGCCAAATTGAACATCTTGAGGAGATGGATATGACGAAACCAAATTTGGTCCAATCCGAGCCCAAATAATCCAAAAATCAAATGATCAAAGCGTACTTGGAAGCTTCAAAGCATTAATTGCAGGACCATATGACGTATGGATATGACTTACTTGAAGTTGAATTGAGCAGCTTGACAAGATGAATCCAACAAGCCCAACATCGCTGAATTCTGACATCATTAAGGTACCTAAAGGCTCAATCAACGCTATATGATTGAAGAAATCGCTATGAGGCGTTAGATTAAACACTCTCAACTTACCCTTCTTCTTTTTCTTCTTCTTCATATTTACTAGTCATGTTGTTCTCAAAAAATTATAAATAAGCCCCCATTCTTCACATGAGGCAGGGAGAAAGAGGAAGAGAAGAGAGGAAGAGAAGATTTGGAGAGCTATCTTGCCGTAGACAACAGCCGGAGTTCTTTCTGATCGACCACCGTCGAAGTTCTCCTCGATCACCATCAAAGTTCTTTCAGATCGTCATCGAAGTTCTTTCTGACTAGTGCTGGAGTTTTCCCAACCACCGATCGTAGTTGAACTTCCGCCCATTCTCTTACCATCAACGGATTTCTACTTGTTCGTTGATTGCCACTAGATTTTTTTTACAACAATCAACCTTTACCAGAATTTTGCACTAAGAATACCCGTTTGAAGATTGATAAAACGTTTCAATAGATCGTATTCTCCCTATCCTCAAGGTGGAGGATGGATTTACTTTTCTAATCTATTCAAATTCTAGTGGAATCGTTTCAACTATACGAGACCCCATGATTTTTTTTCCTTTCTAAAAGTTTTCCACATAAAAATTGTCACACTCCAGGATTTATGATGGAAGAATTATATAAGTATTTCATTTTAATCATTTAACTGGAGCTTACTAATGAACAACGAGAAAAAAAAATGATTGTTTTTTTGTTTTGCCCGGAGCCTCATATCATAAGATCCTTACCCTTTTCTAAAAATATGTAAAACTATGTATGAGCATATAGTCGAGCTAGTAAGTAAAATCTTATAACTGAAATCAATGCAATATAAAATAGAGCAATATGTTATAAATCATATAAAGAAATATATGCATCAATGTGTATATTGATTATCTGTATTTATAATTTTGTAATTCATCACATGTTAATTCATTATAATATCAGTCATAGTACCAGTAACAATCAATAGTATTATGTGAGTAATAATATTAGTATTATGATTAATAATATTAAATAGTGTTAATGATAACAAACAATATTAGTGTCAGTCATAATATCAGTATAGTGTTCATAGTAGTGTTAGTATTATTATTCAAATGTTCAATGAGTATATCTTAAGAGTATCATGCTCCTACACTCATGACTTTCAATCAACCGCCCCTTATAACTCTCAATCAACATTCTCCTTATAACTCCTCTTGAATCATGTAAATCAATCGCCCTGACTCCTTATAACTCTTAATTAATCTTCAGCTTCTTATAATTCTCAATTAGTGAATCACGTAGATTAGTAGGGTATCACATAGAATTATCATATCATGTATTTGATATCATTCAGTACTTCATTTAAAATGATATAAAATCATATCAAATCATTCAAAATGATCAAATCTATAACATATACAAACATGCATAATGAAAGCTTATGAAATTAGAAGAAAATATATTTTTGACAGATTTAAGAGAGATAAATTTGTAGAAATCAAAATCATTAAAAAAATAGAAGTAAGAGATTAGCCACTTAAAAAGAATAGAATAAAATCTATAATATGAATGACTAACAAATATGATCCAAAGACTTTTATATCTCCTCTCTCTTGTTCCTCACTTTTAATTTATTTCTGGCCAAGCAACCAAGGGAGGGCTTTAGTGTGGTGAGGCAATGATATATACATTATTTATGTCATGGCACCACAACACTCACTAAATCAGCTCTACTCTATTTCAGAATTTTTATGTTTTTCAAGAAAATTTAATTCACATATTTAAGTTATTACAATCTTCCCACCTTCAAAAAATGTCATCATCGATACTTCTATATCAATCCGAGAGAGAGAGATATATAGAGCATGCTAAAAATAAAATTTTAAACTCAAATTAACTAATTATAAATAAAAAATCATACTTTATTTTTCTCATAAGCTTTAATTATATTTTACTTCTTTCAATAATTATTGCTCTGATATTATTTTGTCACACTCCGGAATCTATATTAAAGAATTACATATGTCTTTCATTTTAACTATTTAACTAAAACTTACTAATAAACAATACAAAGAAATATGATTGCATTTTTTATCTTATCAGGAGCCTCATATCATAGAATTCTTACCCATTTATGAAAATATGTAAAACCATGTAATAAACATATAACCCAACTAGTAACTAAAATCTAATAACTGAAATTAATACAAGATAAAATAGAATAATATGTTATAAATCATATGAAGAAATACATGCATCAATGTCTATACTGGTTATCTATATCGATTTATCCTTCTATAATTCATATGTCAATCAATTACATCATCAATCATATTATCAGTAACAATCAATAGTATCATGCTAGCAACAATATTAGTATTATGATCAATGATGTTAAATAATGTTAATGACAATAAATAATATTAGTGTTAGTCATAATATCAGTACAATATTCGTAGTAGTTTTGGTATCAATATTCAAATATTTAATGAGTGTATCTTAATCTTAAGAGTATATTGCCATGCACTTATAACTCATAATCAATTACCCTTTATAACTCCCAATCGATTTTCTCCTTATAACTCCCCTTTAATCAAGTGAATCAGTCATCCTGACTTCTTATAACTTACAATCAATCTCAAACTCCTGATGACTCTTAATTAGTGAATCACATGGATCTGTAGGATATTACGTGAAGTTATTGTATCATGTTTTCAATATCATTCAATACTTCATTTAAAATGCAATATAATTATATTAAATCATTTAAAACGATCAAATTTATAACATATCCATGTGGGTCTGTAAAAAGATTTTGCTTATGGGGTTCAGATGCAAAAGATACGATCGCACTATCTCGTAGGACAAAATGGTCATAGGCCTTTACACTCGACATAAGCAGGCCGATGGAAAAGAAGATCAAGTTATACATACGATTAGCCATGGAAGATAACAACTTTCGCCTACACAGTTCGATGGATAATAATATATATAACCCAAAATTTCATGAGATTTTTCCCATTCGATACATCAGTTTGAATGAAGTTTATTTGATTGTGGGGATCGGTTTCCTACGTGCGCAAGCCTCTGTACTTAATTACAACTTAGTCATCGGTCTAAGAAAACTCTCGATTAAGGATGTTAGATTATCTTCTCGAATGAGTTTACTGCAAAGGAAAAATTCTAGGCTTTCCTAATCAAAAGGGGAAGACATGCTCAAAATGGTTTAATCATCCATACGTGGTTCAATCATCACTCGGCCGGTCCGAAGAAGAGGAAACTGGAGAAAAAGAAGACAAATTGCATTCAAGCATACGTGAGAAAAAGAGGGAGGTGGCGTCATCTGTGTGACGCGGATGGATAGGATTTATAGCTTCTGAAAGAAAAGAAAGCTTACCCACCGATAGTGGTACACTTACACCACTAGCCTTAGACCCTAAATCTATAAAAGATGTAATGTCGTACACACGACACTAACATCTACGACCTAGCTAATGCAATCCTGGACTTATTCCTTGCCTGAAAAATGAAGCTAGCTAACATCCTAAACATAATCAATCGTCCTATATATGTGCAAGATAAGAAGACTCTATCCTAATAAATCAAGGATTTGTAGTTCAAAAGGCTTAAATCAGTGACTCTATAATATGCAAACGAATAGATATATCGCCACATATAATGCATGAAATAGATGCATGAATAAGAGTATCCTTATGTCTACTGATTTAATGCATGCATGTAAGTAAAGTGCACTGTGAAGTAAAGTGTGTATAAATGCATGCATGACATCCATAGTACAGAAAAAATAAATAAACATACCAAAAGTACTCTCCAAGCAAAGTACTCGCATCACATCACAACAGAAAACCATCTAGCGGTGCCCACTTTGTGTGGGAAAACAACGATGTCCACTTTATGTGGGAAAACAACGATGCCCAATGACACAAATGGGTGGTCTACTCTACATACCCAAATGACTCTATTGGTCTCTAAGGCTCACAGAAGATAGGGGGATATCATACCCAAAATTGGAAGAAAATGGAACATCCTAGCGGTGCTCACTTCGTGTGGGAAAAATAATGATGCATACAGCACAAATGGGTGGGCCAACTCTACAGGCCTAAGGTGACTATAAGGGTCTCTAGGGCTCACAGAAAGGGGCAAGCTTTGACCTATAGGGTCAAAGCTTCGTTAGTGCACTAACCTATGGCTGACTACCTAAACATGTTATAATAGCTATTAATAAGATGTGTGTGATGTGTAGCAGCTCGGATATGTAATTAAGAGTTTATTTTACAAGTTGCAGAAATTATATCTGATTGTGGCACTGCCACTTAATAGCTCCAAGCAAGCAAATTATTCTTAACCACGCAAAGCCTGTGGCGTAGCCACTTAAGAGCTTCAAGCGAGCAAGTCATCCCAATATACCTCACAAGACAAAATAAAAGGAAAGTATACAAATGATCATAGATGTCATTAGGAAAAGAAATATAGGTAAATAAAAATATAACTAATAAAAAATTTAAGATTAGTATTTATAAAGCATATGCATGTAGTAAATATTGAATAACAAAATAAAATATTGACCTAACATAGAGCTAGAAGTCGTGTCCTAACTAAACAAGTCTAGGGTTTGTGTAAGATGTGTAGTTTTGGATAGGTCATATGTAGGATGATTTAATTGAAATTATTCGTATTTGATTTGTTAAAGGACAAAAGAAAGATTTTAATTAAAGTTTAAATATTAATAGTTTATAATTGATTTTAAAGATATATTTTCTTATTATTTGATTGATTATCATATTTGTTTCACACCGAGGCCGTGAGATTTATTTCACCCTTCTTGGAGCTAACTTAATAGCCTCGTAGGCCTGGGTTATCCAGTGATAATTAACTTTGTTAAATTATTTTAATTGGTTGTAAATTAGAAAAGAAATATAGATTAAGTGATTTATTAATAAAAGAGGTTTGTTGATTAATTTTAACGATTATTCTAAGGTTTGATCTTTAAAAATCTTTTATCCTAATGAATTTTAGTTTTATGTTTGATATCATAATTTTAGTCTACATCTTTTAAACTTTAAGATTGGTTAGGAGTTTATTATTATATTTGTTAAATCTAATTTTAAGTGTATGTTTTAAGTTTGCAATTTAATGATTACAAATGTTAATAATAACTTTATTAAGAATTTAATATTTTTTAATAGATTTTAAAAGTTAGATTATGATTGATTGGTTTATTATTAGTGGATTTAAAAAAA
>NW_021318608.1:1904383-1930055 GCF_001605985.2 Dendrobium catenatum | reverse complement strand
AGAAAGGGGCAAGCTTTGACCTATAGGGTCAAAGCTTCGTTAGTGCACTAACCTATGGCTGACTACCTAAACATGTTAGAATAGCTATTAATAAGATGTGTGTGATGTGTAGCAGCTCCGATATGTAATTAAGAGTTTGATTTACAAGTTGCAGAAATTATACCTGATTGTGGCACTGCCACTTAATAGCTCCAAGCAAGCAAATTATTCTTAACCACGCAAAGCCTGTGGCGTAGCCACTTAAGAGCTTCAAGCGAGCAAGTCATCCCAATGTACCTCGCAAGACAAAATAAAAGGAAAGTACACAAATGAGCATAGATGTCATTCGGAAAAGAAATATAGGTAAATAAAAATATAACTAATAAAAAAATTAAGATTAGTATTTATAAAGCATATGCATGTAGTAAATATTG
Organism: Dendrobium catenatum; assembly: GCF_001605985.2. Taxonomy (NCBI): domain Eukaryota; kingdom Viridiplantae; phylum Streptophyta; class Magnoliopsida; order Asparagales; family Orchidaceae; genus Dendrobium; species Dendrobium catenatum. The sequence goes on along the minus strand of NW_021318608.1, from coordinate 1,929,642 downwards.
AATAATAAAATAAAATATTGACCTAACATAGAGCTAGAAGTTGTGTCCTAACTAAACAAGTCTAGGGTGTGTGTAAGATGTGTAGTTTTGGATAGGTCCTATGTAGGATGATTTAATTGAAATTATTCGTATTTGATTTGTTAAAGGACAAAAGGGAGATTTTAATTAAAGTTTAAATATTAATAGTTTATAATTGATTTTAAAGATATATTTTCTTATTATTTGATTGATTATCACATTTGTTTCACATCGAGGCCGTGGGATTTATTTCACCATTCTTGGAGCTAACTTAATAGCCTCGTAGGCCTGGGTTATCCAGTGAGAATTAACTTTGTTAAATTATTTTAATTGGTTGTAAATTAGAAAAGAAATATAGATTAAGTGATTTATTAATAAAAGAGGTTTGTTGATTAATTTTAACGATTATTCTAAGGTTTGATCTTTAAAAATCTTTTATCCTAATGAATTTTAGTTTTATGTTTGATATCATAATTTTAGTCTACATCTTTTAAAATTTAAGATTGATTAGGAGTTTATTATTATATTTGTTAAATCTAATTTTAGGTGTATGGTTTAAGTTTGCAATTTAATGATTACAAATGTTAATAATAACTTTATTAAAAATTGAATATTTTTTAATAGATTTTAAGAGTTAGATTATGATTAATTGGTTTATTATTAGTGGATTTAAAAAAAATTAAACCTAGAAAAACGTGTCACTAAGTTTTTATTTTGATGTCTCTATCCTATAGGGAGCACGCACCCTAAGTCTATGTTATCTAAAACAGAGTCCTTAATTTTTGTCCTTAAGTGTCACTAAAGTTGTAGGACTAAAAGATGTTTTTTTTTCTAACCCTTAGGATTTTTGTACATATACCAATAAGCTTAGGGATTTATGCATGAAAGTAAGATAATAAATAGCAAAGCAGTATGAAGATGAGAAGTAAAGAGAAAGACGACTAAATGCAATAGAAAGAATAGAATAAAAATCAAACATAAAAGGAATGTAGAGATTGTTGTTGTTGGGCACACTTCTTTGAAGCCAAGTGTGCATCTAAAACAATCTTCTCCTCGATTCGATGTGATACGAATAAGGAAGAAGGTATTTTCAATGCCCTTTAATGTCCCCACATTCCAAACAAAGCACTTGATATATTTAAAACAATTAATCAAACTATTTTTCTAAATGAAACCCAAAATGACCAAGGGGAGAAAGTTCCTAAAACTAAACTAAACTCAAAACAAGTCCTCTTTTTTTTATCCAAAACCCCACTTTTAGAAGCAAACACTAGTAAAAGAAAGTCAATTCAAATAAGAAAGATCACCCACATAAACAAAATCATCCGTTCCAAAACAAAGACATTAAAGAGTCTTTTAACCCAAAGCCAATCATAAAGCTCCAAACCCCAAAATCTATTCATGAAAGCCCCAAATGAAATAACATATGAAACCCTTATCGAAAAGAAACAAAAACACCAAAAACAAAAACTCTTTAACACAAAATCAACAAAGTGCTTTTCTTTTTATTTGGTGTGGGGTAGAACCATACAGCTTTCCAACAAGAAAGTTTTATAAAACCTCTAATTATAAAACATTCATGAAACCCATAGCATAAAGCCCTCTAATATAAAAACAAACAAATCTAGAACCAGAGATAAATCATCTCAACAAAAGTAAAACAAGACCTCTTCCAACAAAAAGCAAATTCACAAAACTTCTTCCATTCTAAAACCTTCACAAAACTAAAATCCATTCAAAAGCATTAGTTCTTCAAAGAAAGAGAGCTTCATAGCAAGGCTTACAAATCGAGAATCAGTCCATCTAAAAAGAAATGCCAAAGTGCAACAATGGGAGAAGGACTCCCATACAAAAGAAAACAAGGCAAAATCACACATGTTAATTTTCAACAAGTATGATCCACCACAAACTCATACACACACCAATTTTCACAAATCACCATTCCACCAAATATTGTTAGGAGAAAGAAGACTTGATGTAACCTCATTGCTCTCTAAGGCTTGAGTTGGTATTACACTTCAAAACAAAATCACATTGAATCTATGCAAACTCATTCAAGAGAAAATACATGAGTATTTCTCCAAGAACAGTTACCAGCAAAAATACTTTTCCAAACATGTAAGTCCACAAATAATGCAATGAATTTCTTTCTCAAAACATACTTAAAGCAAAAGGTTTATTCTCTAGAAAAATTCTTTCAAACGAGAATCCCAAATGAGAAGAAAACATAGACAAATAGAACTTGAACATTCAAGAGTGAACACAAAATTTGATTCTACAAATTGACCACAAGTATTAGAAGCTCTAGATTACTTTAAGCTATCATGTCTTCATCAACACAAAAGGGAAACAACATGTGTCATACATCTCATTCCTTTTTATCTTTCAAAATATATACATAAAACTATTTTAGGATAACATAGACTTAAAGTAAAGAAATTCGACCATTAGAACCATGAATCTCTACTTGAAAATATATGATTGGGTGATCTAAATATGCATACAATTTCTCTAATTCAACCATAACTTACAAATCCTTTGTCATTCAACATGCTCTTGTGCCAAACATATAATACTTGCCAAAGGTTTGAAACCCATTTCTATACTATTGAGAAGAAGAAAAGTAAAATGAGATAAAACAAAAAGCATGTTTTCTCAAATAAGCCCAAACTAGTGATTAATATCATATGGATTCCTTAACAAGCATTTAAGTTATTCCCTAACAAATTACACTCAAAATGTGATTGAAAATAACATTCATAATATTTTATCCACACAACAAGAATAACCATGAGGGACAAAGCTTTACCAAAGCACCTTTGTGTGCTCATTCGATGTAGTGGAAATAAGATTTTATTTTTTAACCGAACATAAGTCTATGAGATTACGTCAAGACAAGTCATACATGTAACCAAAATATTGTAATAAGGTTCATGGATAGATCAACAGTGGTTAGTTTTCTTAACCAATGGAATGCTATACATGCATTTCAATCCAAAAATCTCCTCCAAATGATTCAATACTAATTTAGAGCTATAAGGTATATACAAACAAGATCATGTATATATATAAGCTTCAAGTTCAGTTAACGTTATGGGGACAAGGAAATGTAAATTTCTTAAGGTAAGCTTTTTAAGGAAAACTTGCATTCCATCTTAACAAGCATTAACTCAAACATATTATATGCACTTAGTAAATAATGTTGTAATCTCTCCCTATTTGTATATGAGATCTTAAACCACATGTTGCATGACATAAATCAAACATAAATTTCCATAGCTTTTCTTTTATACGAAAAGAACATAACTTCAAATAATCCAAACTTTGTCATAGAACATGACTATATTCATGAAGTCAACTAGCATTATCTTCTAAATGAGGTATTCACAAGAAGAAGAGCATCTCATTGATCAATCTATGAGAAATCAACTATAACAGTAAAAGGTAAATTCTACACAATTTCATTTTGATAGGTTAACCACTTAACCATTATCATTCCTGAAGAAGAAGAGGAAGAAGAAGTAGGAGAAGAAATGGAAGAAGAGGGAGGAGAGCAAAGTAAAGGATTACCTACTGTTATGGAGAGGTTCGGCTAGGGTAAAAGGAGGCGAGTCGATGATTTTTTTTTTTTTTTTAACTTGCGAAGGGTGACAATATCAGGGCTTCGGGCGGCTAGAGCTGGTGACGCGGCGTTCGGCCTTGGCTTCCGCAAGAGTTGGCTGGAGGCATCGTGTGAGAGTTGAGAGCCACCGAAGGGAGGGGCTCCGGGTTACTGGCTCGGTCCGAACTAGAGGGAGATGGGGGAGAGGGAGATTTTGGTCTTGCTAATCGAGAGCCTGGAGACTTTCAGACTAGAGGAGTTCGAGAGCAGGGCTTCAGGCTTGGGCTAATCGTGTGCAGAGTAGGAGGAGGAAGGTCTGGGTGGATCCGTCGCCTGGAAGCAGGAGGGCTTCGGCTGCCTCTTTATTTTATTTTTGGACGAGATAGGGAGCCGGTGATGGGTTATCAAAAACCGAGAGAGAGAGAGAGAGAGAGAGAGAGAGAGAGAGAGAGAGAGAGAGGGGTTTTGTTCTCCTCTTTGGGACGGATCGGACGAGAGGGAGCCAAGTGGGAATGGAGAGGAGATCAGAGATTTCACCTGGAGCTTCTACCAAACCCTGAGTGAGAGAGCCCGAGTGTGTCTGCCTCTTGGGATCTAGTAGTCCTCAGAAGAAATGAACGTTGAAGCTCGAAATAGAAGCCCGCTAATTCCTATCTATCGATGCAGAAGCTCAAACATGCGAATGGAGCCTGCTAACTTCTTCATATCTCTGCGGCGACTGCTGAAGATTGCAGACATCACGCCGAAGCCTCCAATAAACGGTCGATTTGATTCAAACAGTTCGATTAGTTTCTTGATTCGAAACTTGGATTCAAATTGGTCCAAAAGCATATTAGAGATTAACTGAAATTGATCTAAATCAATTAAGCTGAGATTAAGCCAGATTGAACCATATTTGAGTCTATTTGGGTTGATTTAGGTTCAAATGGGTTCGAGCCAGCTCAACGAATTTAATCGTACGAATTGAATTCAAAATTGACATCAATTTTAAATCAAATCAGACTCGACGCAGCAAAAAAAGAATTAATCGAGCATAATTAAATGCAGTCGGGTCTAATTGAAATCAATTCGGATCGATTCAAGTTCGAATTGGGCTTGACGAGGTCTAATTAAGCCGATCGAAGGTGCTCAAGAGTACTCTAGCGAAAAACGAGGTCAACAATCCAAACTTATATGGTGAAAGCATATGAAATTAGGAGATAATGTAATTTTAGCAAATTAGATTTATGAGAGATAAAATTCGTAGAAATTAAAATCATTAAAAATAGAAGTAAGAGATTATTCACTTACAATGATTAAATAAAATCTATAACAAGAATAGCTAATAAATATGATCCAAAGACTTTTCTTTCCCCTCTCTCTTCTTCATCTCTTTCAATTTCTTCATGGCCAAGCAATTAAGTGAGGGAGTCAGTGAGGTGAGGCAGGGATATATATTATTCACTAGAGGCATTATTAAACTGAAGCAAAATGCTATTTAAATTGAGAGCATTAATCATAGAAGCCTTTTCAAATATAAGGAGATCATCAACATAAAATAAATGAGAAATAAAAGATCTAGCATGATTAAAACCTTGAAAACTTTGGAGCCCATTACTATTATTAAGAAGATTAAAAAAATTAATCATGATAATTCAAAAAAGATAAGGTGATAAGGAACATCCATGCCTCAAACTAGAGGAGGAATTGAAGAAACCATGAAGACCAACATTGTAACAAATAGAGAATGAAACATCTTGAATGCAAGCATTAATCTAAGAGAAAAATATCTCTACAAATCCTTTTTGTATCATTCTGTGAAGTAGATAACTTCTAGAGATAGTCTTAACAGCTTTAAAAATATCAATCTTAACATAGAGGAATTTTTATTTACAAAGAGAATTAAAATTAGAGAGGATATCAGAGGCTAAAATAATGTTATCAAAAGCAACCCTGCCATTAATAAACTCCGACTAACTAGCATATATGGTATAATGCAAAACATAACCTAGAATCTTAGCAATGATTTTGTAGAACTTATTACATAAAGAGAGGGTCCATAGTCTTTGATATGAGAGGCATGGGGGCCTTCAGGGATTAGGGAGATAGTAATAACCTTAACTTTTTAGGAAGGAAAGAGGTGTTAATGAAATGTTTAATGGCCTTACTGATACTATTCCCAATCAAAAGCCAAGATTTTTTATAAAATTCAAAGGTGCACCCATCATGGACAAGGATAGAGGAGTTGGGACTAGAAAAAAAAAACACTTTTTATCTCTTCATCAGAGATAATAGCAACTAAGTTGGGAATAAGGTGAAAGGGGATAGAGGAATCAATAATGATATTGGCTTGATTAACAGAAACTTTAGGAGTGGAATTAAACAAATTAGCAAAGTGATTAATCAAAGCATGACTAATTTCACTGGAAGAAGAGAAGGTCTCATCCTCAGTAGAAAGTCTTTATGATATTTTGATTTTGCCTCACAATAATTTTGCTAAAAAGAAATTTAAGGTCATCATCCCATGAATTAACCAGCTGGCTTTGGCCCTTTGAATGACCTAAGAGGCCAAGGAATCTTGGTGGAAGGAATGACTATCATTAATGGAATTTAATTGAGAATTTAGAGATTGTGACAGGGGGTTACTATCAACAAGATCTAAACATTGCTCTTGTTGATTTTTCAAATCAGTGAGTTTGGAGAAAAGGAAAGCAGAAGAAGCCCAATTTTTATTTTTAAAAATTCTTTTAAGATTAGAAAGAATACTATACCAATTCTGATAGAATCGCCATTAAAGTTACTAGAGAGAATAGAAATGAGAGCATTCTAGAAATCATGGGAGCTAACCCATAGTTTTTAAATATGAACCTGTGATTATTATCCACCCTGTTATTGAAGTCAATAATAAGAGGGGAATGGCCAGAGAGAAATGGGCCTTAAACTTTGTAAGAAGACAAAGGGCATTTTTCAAGCCATAAATCATTCACCAACACCCTATCAAATTTAATATGAATGGCATTATCCATCCTTTGGTTGAACCAAGTTAAGAATAGCTTGGAGGAAGCCAAGTAATGGAGACCATTAATAAAAATCATATTATTAAAAATCCATAATTTACTAACATCCACAGGAATGACACCATCTTTATCATAAGGAAATTTGCAACAATTAAAGTCACCTAAAATTGCCCAAGGTTTAGAAATTTTAGCACCAAAATTAAATTATTGCAACTCCCCTTATGAAAGAGATTGACTATCCATGCAGCATAAATAAACAATGATTGAGAAGTGTGGGCTCCGAAAATTCAGCCCCGGCCTCCGCCCGCCACTGCTGTTTTGCTTTTTCTTCGATGAGGGAGTTTTAACGGAATAAGTTCTGGGGTAAATTTTGGAAGGCAGATGGATTGTAGATAAGACACTACCCAGAGATTTCACCCACATTTTGCGAGGACTTTATGGTCTGAGTTCTGGTTTCCTATAGGCGCAAGCCCCTATAGTTAATTACCCGAGAGAGAACTTTCGATTAAGGCTAGTCGTTAATCAGATACGTATAGGTATGTGGTATCTGGCATATAATAGCAGCATTGGGCTTAGATTTGGTATTTGAAGAGTTTGGAGATGGATGAAAATTTGAAGATTTGATATTTAAAATTGGAAATTGCACCATCTTGCACTTAAAGCAGATGGTGGGGGAATGGATGATTGACCCGATCAAGATCCCATGGTTTCGTCATCCTGGGTCATCGTGGTCCCTGGTCTACTTAGTCAGAGGAGGTAGTCGACCCAACCTAATAGAAGGATCCTTGTCAGCATCCATAGGTTGCTTCGTCTAAGGGGACCTTGTAGACCTGGGGTGAATATTTGTCTAAAATGATAAATTTGAATCCACCTTAGCTAACAGAGGGCTTTGTGCCCTATCAATCATATTCTATTGATTCATATCAAGGATTTGATGTCATTAAGGAGCGTATTGGCTCTAGCCATAACCGGTATTTCGTGGTGCCATTCGGCAGCAAAACCACTCGGTTCAGAGGGCCCCGGGTCATAACTGTTTATCCTGCGGTGCCATTTGGTGGTAAAACCACCAGTTAGAGGACACGTACCACGTCCTTACTAGCAGAGGATTGTTTGAGAATGAATCCTAGTGATATTTTCAACTAGGCATTAGCTCTTTGTGAGCTGAAGTAAATTTTAATTTATCCACCCTGACAAATTGTTGCGGAGGATAAATGGATTTTGTTTTAAGTGTTTAATGGTTTGATTTCAAATTTTAAATATTATTGGATTTTGAGATTTCTTGGGTTTTTTGGATTTTATAGATATTAGTGTGCAGTTTGAAATATTTGAGATGAACCCCTCCGATTGAGATTATCTATTCAAGACGGCCATCATCAGGGTGTTTGGAGTCATTTTCATTTCTAGCTTAAACCTTGTCAACTCTATCAATTTGTCGATAGGGGATCGGGCTTCATAGGCTTCATGCCTTTATTAGTGAATTCATATTATTATAAGCCTTGATGGCCTAATATGAATATATTAAAACAAATATATCGGTCACCACAAACTTATACTTGTTTAATGGTTCGAACTCTGTCGACTCCTATTGATCCGTATAGAAGGATCGGGTTCAAACTTGAATTCACTTATTGACCCGCGCAACATCCCTAGACGTCACGTGTGTACTAATAACACGCTCGCCAGAGCCCATGCGGGTGTTTGGGGGTATTTTCATTTGTAGCTTGAACCTTGTCGACTCTGTCTGGCTGTCAACAGAGGATCATGTTTCGTAGGCTTTATGCCTTTGTTAGTGAATTCTATTGATTTTAGGCTTTGAATGTCTAATATGAATGCATTAAAATAAATACACCGGTCGCCACAACTGTGTATTTGTTTTAAGGTTCGAATCCTGTCAACTCCTATTGATCAGTATAGAAGGATCGGGTTCGAACTTGAATTCACTTATCGACCCGCGCAGCATCCCTAGACATCACGTGTGTATCAATAACACGCTCGTTGGGGGCCATGCGGGTGTTTGTGGGCATTTTATAATTATACCTTGTCGACTCCCTTTTATTTGCTTTGAAGGATCGGGTTCAAATTTGCTAACCCGCGCAGCAACCCTAGACTCCACGTGTGTACCAATAACACGCTCGTCGGGGCCCATGCGGGTGTTTGATTACATTTACCCCTTTTGTGTATATATGTGTATACAAACTACGGTGCACATGCAGGGGTATTTTGCAATATTTTAATTATGCAGGAAGCTGTCATTTGAATGCAACATTCCATTTGGGAGCTCGTAGACGCCTTCTATATGCTTATATAAGTGTTACAGATCCGGTGGCATGGCGTAGCAACTTCTGAATAGAATTATTCGCTGCTTTATACAGGTAGACTGTCGTGCACTAATTGATTTATTCTGCAAGTGGATCATAGTGCACTAACGAATCTCCTGCTTTTGTGTTGTAGGATTTTGCATTCGTTGTACTCTTTGTACATTTCATTGTGATTTTGGTCCTTACAACATATCCACTATTGTTGTAGGTAAATGAATTCATTTGTAGACTGAGGTTGACTACAAGATACTGCATTTACTGAAGTCTTTCTACATCTATCCGTCAGTGGCATATGACACATACATTTGTCTTTGTAGAGAGATTGTATGTGTTGCAGATCTTTAAGTTGTAAGGAATCGGTGCCTTTGACTGATATTAAGTGGTTGCTGACTATCAGACAATTCAACATCTATCACATATTATTTTCCATCACCTTTGGTTAGACTTCTGTATGAAAGAGAGCTCTCGTACATCTGCATGTAAATGCCTTTGTTTATATGTGATGAGTTTTCTACAACAGTACGTAAGAGATTGATACATTTGCTTAACACCTAATTGTTGTTGCTTGTAAGAGTGTCGTGGTGTTTGTTGTATAACATCTATTGCAATTCCTTTGCATTTACTCGTAGGTGCTCATGCCCATAATGGTTTTATAGTTATTGCTTGCATACGAATTATAGGGTATTGCCACATCTATTTTGGCAAGTTATCACTCATCATAGATGATTTATTTTGTACACTTTGCGAGTTACTTGATACTGATAGAAGCCATCATATTCATCATGCCTCCTTGTCTCTTGTGAACAGGTTTCATATGCAAGTTCTTACTTCTTGAGAATAGTTTGCAATTTGCATGATGAACTGTTATCCTATTCATTGATGTCTCTATTCCACAGATATTATTGTTATGAGTTGAATGCTATCATACAAGAAGGAACTTCATATCAAAGTTTGTGGCCAATTCAAACATAAACCACCTCTTGTTTATTTGACTTGTTTGACTTCATCATTCTTAACAATCATTAGGATTTTGATGTCATGACTCAAGCCAATTTCTTTATTGTTGTGCAAGCCCAAAGCCATTGTAGTGCATATCCAAGTTAGAGAGCAAATCCTTTACAATCAAGTTACAAGAATTTGCTTGTACTCAAATCATTCAAATTACTTCTTCTTAATATTCAAATGGAATTCAAGTAATATCTTCTTAGTGTTTAAATTAAGCTCAAGCTTGAGCTCATTTTTGTTTCATTTCACTTAGGTCTAAGTATTCATTTAAAGGACCTGTAGTTCATCTTGGATTCAAGCTCTTGTTCAAATCAAAGTACCTTGCATTCAATCAAGTCTTTGCTTGAGTTAAATTACTCAAGTCAAGTTCAAGTTCCATGTCCACTATAGTCCAACTCAAGTCTTTGCTTGAGTTTAAATGTCCAAGTCATATCCTTGTTCATTTCAATTTGAATATTCAAAAATCCACTGTGGTTCGAAATTGATTCAAGATTGATTTCAGTTCAAATTAAGCCTCTTGCACATTTTTTATTTGAGTTCAATAGCTTATTAAATCACTTAGATTTGTTCAAAAGTCCAAGTACAAGTCTCATTTTTTGTTCATTTGATGTGCAAATCAAGTCCAAGTACGGCTCGTTTTCACCCAAATTTCAGTAGCCTCCCGGCGTCTCCCGGTTTAAGGGAAAACTACGAGAAACTGGGCCTTCCCACCATACACAATAAAGGCATGTATGGTAAGTGTCCTCGGACGAGGACACTGCGGCCGTGAACTTTCCTCCCACCACGCGCAATAAAGGCGTGCTCGAAGGTACTTATGAGTGACCCGACCTCGTCATAGGTGCCGCACCGGGGTCCCATCCCACCACTCGTAATAAATGCGTGTATAAATGGTTTGCCGGTGCGCCACGCACACTGAAGTAGAGTTTAGGTGATTGCCCGCCTTGTCGTAGGCATCAGACCAAGGTCCCATCCCACCACGTGCAATAAAGGCATATATAGGCAGTTTTCCGGTCCACCGCAAACAACGAGGCCAAGAATATGAGTTTTAGAAATATTCGTACCTTTGCAGGGTTGGCGTGTAGATCCGGGCAGGAGAAGACATTTGCACTTTGCTTCTTTTTTTTTAGAATTTAATTATAATTAATTATCAATAATAATTAATTGTAATTAAAGATATTTAATTATAATTTTAAAAAATAATTAATTATGATTAATTAATGATAACTAATTATCATTAATTATAATTAATTATGATTAATTAGAATTAGTGTATAAATTAATTATCTAATTTAACTTAATAAAATAGTTAGTAATATAATTAGTAATTATAAATTAATATAATTATCTTATACATTATTAAACATATAATTAATAATATAAATAATAGTTAAATAATTAATGAGCAGTAGAATTCTTAAGTGATTAATGAGATTATTAATAATAAAAATTATAATTAAAACTAATAAAATAGTAATTAAATTATTAATTAAATAATTAGTAGGAATATTATTCAAATAATTAGTTATTTCAAATAATTAGTTATTTCAAATAATTAGTTAATTCAATTTTAAATCTCCAACCGTTGTAAATCCTTGTTATTTCTTGCCAAACATCTTTCTGGATTTAACAGGATTTAAAAATTATCATATCAAATACAATTCAGGATTTAAGAGTCCAGGATTTACTAAATCCGGATTTACAGGATTTAGTAAATCCTACTAAAATTGAATCCAATCCTATACCAAACACCCCTCGAGCGGGGATTGAGTAGGAATCACGGGATACAACTCAAACGGCGCCGAATCAGCCGAATTTGCGGAGACTTTCGGCGGAGTTCGCGGATCCGCCGGGTAAAAGGTATGCGTGATTTCCATTTTTGGTATTTTACGTTGAGGTTAACAAGAAGTAACAAAGAAATGACTATTCATAAATTATTGCAACATAAATAAAAAGGGATTGACTATCCATTAAATCATTGCAACATAAATAAAAAATAAATAACAAAAAAAAATCTTAAATCAAATTTCACCATGAATAAATTGACTATCCATGCAAATATGAATAAAATTAACAGTGCATGCATTCCACTTAATCCAGATATGACTAGAGGAGCAAAAATTAAATTATTGCAACTATTCTCTGAAATGAATAGTCTATGAGAAACATGAAACTAAGAATCATTAAAAGCACCATGAGAAAGCTTCCAAAATATAAAGTAATCTAGATTATGAGAAGTAACAAAGTTTTTGCACATCAAGATTTTTTCAGGGCTACTAAAACCACGAACATTACAAACAACCAAGTTAGTTTTGAACATTACGCTTTATGTTTATTTTTGGGTTCCTTCTCATAACTCTTTGCACGAGTAGTAATGGTTCCTTGAACAATTGCATTAGGAACCGAGCAGCTAGAACCTCAGAAGATTCATCATCTTTAAGAACATCAAATTTATTAGGAGAATATAACTAGTTAGATTGTCTCATTACTATTGTGACGCCCCATAATCTAATTTAGTAGAATTATTTTTTTATCTTTTAATTTACACAACCAGATTATCTAATTTCTTTTATCAATCTAAATAGCAACAGAAATAAAACTATCGATCTTATGACAAAAACTATTTTAAAATTTGACTTATATTGACTCCTGAAAAATTATTTACCTGGGCCAAAATATGAGTTAATACAACTATAGAAATAGTAATGGAAGGGGGAAGATCACTAGTAGGGAAGTTTAAATTTGGAATAATAGCAGGTATGTTAGTAGAGGAAGAAGCACAATCTTCAAAATTAGAAGAGTTAACCTTGTCAGATTTAAACTCATCATGTTGATCAAAGCTAGAGGAAACAACAGGAACATGAAAGGAAGCCAGGGATCACAATTTAATTCAAAACCAGAATTTTCATCACATAAATATTATTGTACTTAAAGGAAGTTTCAGCATTAGAAATAGGAAGAGCAGCTTCATCTAATGGATTAACATCAACTATATGGACCCCAGAGAGACCAGCCCCCAATAAACCCGATGGGTTAACAATAGGTTTTGGGATGTAATGATTAGGCATTTTAGATTTTGACCTAATCCTAGTTCCTTCAAGCACCCTATTAGTGCTTCTCCCATAATTAGAAACATTACTAAGAACAATAGGATTAGAGTTTGGGTTAGTGTTTTTAGGACAAACGTTAAAGGGATGATCAAAAGAGCCATAATGTTTACAAACTTTTAGTTTCTAGTCATATTGAACATAGAGTTTACATAGTTTACCATCATGTGAGATCAGAATTTCATCAAATAGATTAGATTTCCCATTCACTTGCATACAAACCCTAGCAAAAGTGAGATGGGAGCTCTAAGTCGTTAGTCAGTCAATAGCCAACATGATACCTATATAGCTAGCTATCATAGATATACCTTTAGGGTTCTAACAAGCAGGAGGAAGATCATGAATTTTAACCAAAGTGGAATCGAGGTAATTCTTCACGTTTAGGAATGAAAGAGGGATACCATTTTTGTAAAATGAAAGGTATACCAAATAAAAACTTTGGCCCCCTTGACCAGATAATCTCATAATCTTTGAATTGAGTAAAACGCAATAGGAAAAACCATCCAAAAGAGAAACAAGAGATACTATTTTTAGATGCCAAATTTTTTCATGGCAAAGAGTAAAGCCTCATAGTAAGGGCACTTATTAAGAGAGTAGCTAATAAGAGAAGTTGCCAATGTTTCACAATGTTCTCAGGTTGATCAAAGGAAAAGTTAACAACATTATCATTAGGAGGAAGAAAAGAAACAAGACAAATCTACCGTAGAAGTGTCCCAAGAAGAAAGCTTAATATTCCATTTAAGGGCAACGGTGAGATCATCTGTGATAGGGTTGGTAGTCTTCGACGAATAGGGTCCCGATCGAGACCAAAGGTGAAAAGCCAATGATGGAGAGGAGATCCCTCGCATCCATCTAAGAAAGATGTGGCCTCTGGCAAAGTTGGAGACCAAAGGAGGTGGATGAACAAAATGTGTGGCAGCTAGGGTTTCCAAAGGCCCCAGAGTATTCGAAAGCAAATATTTGGAGGAGTATCTAAGAGATGATTTTAGGGTTTAGAAGTATAGGAGTTAGAAATACATAATATTGCAAACATCTTTGAGATCTAAGATAGACTCCTAAAAGAAAAGTAAAGCAAAAAAATCTATTAAAGTACCAAACCTGTTGCAAAGGGACAATGGAGACATAATAGTGGAACTATCGCATTAACACAATAAGAGAGAGGTATAGTATCCTCAAAGCCTTCATAATATCAACACAATTTAGTATGTGTGAATTTAGCAAATCTGTAGTGGTATTGCACCTGGTTGAATTTCTACTGTTCAAATCTCTCTCCTTTTAAAATGTCGTTGCGAGAAAGTCCAACTCTAGCAATAGATTTTTTTTCCTTCCAGACATGTTAAAATATTAAAGTTTGACTTCTATAATGAAGACAAACTTGGGGATGTTTGGTAGCAAGGAGGATTTCTAACTTCAATTAAGATTTAGTAAATATTATAAATCCAAATTTAATAAGTCCTAGAGGCATTAAATACTAAAAATTATTTGCACGATAGATGTAATTAATTTCATCAAATCTTAGTAAACTATTTGGCATATATAGCAAAGAGAAAAAGAATAAATATCATACTTACTCTAGGTTTATGAAATCCAGCATTTAGCCTATAATAGAATGAAATTGGGATTTGAGAGGAATTAGTGAATTACGCTGTTAAAAGAACTAACTGACAAAATTTAGCTGAAATCCTAGCTTTTTTTGTTAAATATTGCAAGTAAATAGCAACTTGGTGATAGAAATGTTATAAGAATATACCTGAAATAATTCTATTAGAACTTCTTGTATTCATCCATCACTATCACAAACAAAGGCAAAGACTTCTATCATGAAAAACAAAGTACTCTAAGTTCTTCAATCTTTATGATGTAAATTTTTTTCTTCATGGGATTTCTATGTTATGGAGATTATGATAAGCATTATTTGACTTATTTTATTTTATCTTATTATTTTGGCAGAGGATTGGGGCCGAACAACTTTAGTGGAACTCTTCCAGCTAAGCTAGGAGGCCTTTGGAACCTACAACAATGGTTAAATAATCATAACTTTATAATAAAACTACTTTTGTGAGAATGAAATCAAATGTTTTGTGTCTGCACTTTTTGTTAGTGGTAGGGGATATCATATGTTACAATTTTTTTTTCTAAGCTTACATCTGACTTATTGTTAAATTCTCAGGGACATGACTAGTTCTGGATTAAGTGGCGAGCTTCCAACTTCTCTTTCCAATCTTACGGCCATGCAGACATTGTAAGTTCTATATGCACTGAAATTTTGAGTTTAGAGAATTTGCTTCTAATCTAATAGAAATAATTAATCCAGGATGATGTCAGACAATAATTTTACAGGCAAATTACCAGACTTCATTGGAACTTGGTCAAACCTACAAGTTTTGTAAGATTATCCTTTATAGCTCTCATGCTATATATAAGCCAAATTTATCATCAATGATTAGAATTGCATACAAACAAACTTCTAGAAAATAAATTAGAGGTGCTCACTTCTATATGATGTTTCGATAGGAGGATACAAGGGAACTCCATCAGTGGTCCAATCCCTTCAAGTTTTTTCTCTCTCTTCAAACTTAATGATTTGTAAGCTTCCTCCTTTAAACTAATACTGCAAAAAAGTTTTTATGATAAAGCGTACCAACCGTCAACTAAGTGATTATATAGTTGTTTATAGCCTCATGATTAACTGTTCACAAGTGCATTATTTTTACCTAATAATTCCATCTTTTATTGAATATTTATATAATAAGAAATATTGAATGCTCTATTCTAGACGCATAGGAGACTTAATAAATAGGTGTTCATCATTGGAATTTCTTGGGATCATGACAAATCTAAACACACTGTAAGGCTTTTTGTTTCTAATCGACAATCTGCTCTCTTCTTGTTTTTTTTTATGACTTGGTGCATAACTATGACATTGTATAAATTTAACTCCATGCAGAATCTTAAGGAATGCCAAGATTTGTGCTAGTCTTCAATCAATCTTTGACTTTGCGTCTTATACAAGTTTAGTGACATTGTATGTGCTTTAATTCCTTTTCCTCTTTTAAGTTTTTTTTTTTTTAATTTACTTCAAAATAAAAATGATTTAGCAATTGTTACTTGGATGCAACTTGATTTTTTTTTTCTTTTTTCTCTACAAAGGGATTTGAGCTTCAACAACATCACAGGCAATATTCCACTATCTCTACTTAGCCTGAGCTCCCTAAACTTGTTGTACGAAATGATTGTCTTAGTGTCCCATGTTTCACTTATACTTTTCAATATTACAACCATAATTTATATTTTTTTCTCTATTATCATCCTCAACAGATTCCTTGGGAATAATAGCATAACAGGCACCTTACCTGAAACAAAGAGTTTAACACTACGTAATATGTAAGTGTATGCAAGTCACTTAGTATGTAAGTTTCTCCTAAAGAAATTGAAAAGAATTTTCTCCCTAATATATTAGCTAGGAAAATTTTCTTATTATAGATACAAATCTTATCATGTTATGATCGTTGTTGAAATTTAAGACTTTCAACTAAATATCAATTCCTTCTAACTCCTACAGAGATCTATCATACAATCAATTGTCAGGGAGCTTGCCATATTGGGTCAATGAACCAAACTTAGCGTTGTAAGTCATAGAAAAATTTATATTTTCTTATTTAGTAATCGCAATATTTTTTAATCATAAATATCCAATCATACCATTTAACCAATTCTTCACTTTATGTGCTTGCAAAGATGCCAATTTAGGAGTTCCATTGGTATTGCCATCATAGTACAAATATGTATATGCCTATAAATAGGAAACATAAGAGAAGGATAAAAGAAGATGAAATAAATGACAATCTCTTCAATAATGATTAAATATGTTAATAATAAATCTTGCATATTCCTACATTAAATAGTTTAAACATGTGATGATTTAAATATAAAATTTTCATATAAATTTAAGGTGAGATAAAGGTTCTTAGCTTGCATTTGAAAATAATAGCGACCAAAGATGAACTAGTCAAAGGTTTTGTTGCACAAAGGTTGTAATTATTTTTAGGGTAGTACGATTACTCAATGAAAGATAGTAATCTTTATTGAAAACAAAGCATTGACAACAAGACCTGTGCCAATGAAGGCACGTGTAAGATCCTTGGAGGTATAGTGGTATAGAGTGTCGATGGAGTTCCTAATGGAAAGTGTCACCATAAAGTCATCATTGCTATTATCATTGGAGAACCAAGGATATCACATAGCTTTATAAACCTACAAAAAATTGAGGTGGCTAAGATTTTCTGTGGTGAATGATGAAGATCAAGAACTATGAGAGCGATCTATTTGTGAAGTTGAAGATAAATAACCAAGTTTACACTACAATATGTATTAGAATTTAGAGGCTTTAAGTGATATATCTAAATATATCGCTATGAAATCATATTGTAAGAAAGAAAGAATCATAGAGGTCCACACCTTTATTGAATTGTCATCTTAATACAAGCATATATGTGCTTATATCAAAATAATAATAATAATAATAATCACAAAACATAATAATGGAGAACATGCTCAGTAATGATAAATATAAGAATAATTAATATATATATTAACAAATGTAATAACTTAAATGCACTAACAATTTTTTTAACACTTCATAGTTCTTTCCTATACTAATTCTTTTGTTTCATTCCAAACAAGAAGAAAGCCGAAATTTAGAATTTATTTTACTTTGTGATAGGAACTTGGTTGCCAACAACTTTGTCGCAGACAATTCCAATAACATGTAATTACCTTCATTTACCTTATTGTGTAAGTTAAATTTCATTTTGATTTATACTAGAACTTGAAATTTATTTACGATTTCACTCTCAGTGTCTTACCTTCAGGATTAGACTGTCTTCAAAGAGACATGCCATGTTATCGAGACTTTCCAGCTTGTAAGTTGCTCTCCACATCTTCATGCATTTTCTTCTCTTCATGAGCTCAAAAAATATATTTAAAGTATTTTAAACTTGTAGATTATCAATTTGCAATAAATTGCGGTGGAGGTGCAAATGTGACGAGTTCTCTTGGAACTAACTTTGACATAGATAATGCTAATCTCAGTGCAACATCATATTTTGTTACTAATTTAACAAAATGGGCAGTAAGCAATTTTGGAAGGTTTATAGATGCCTCAATTAATCCTAATGCAAATTATATAATTAGTTCTCAGATCCAATCCCAGAACACACTTGATTCAAAATTGTTTAATACTGCAAGGATGTCACCATCCTCATTAAGATACTATGGCTTGGGACTTGAAAATGGGAATTACACAGTAAAGCTACAGTTCTCTGAGATTGGAATACCAGATCAACCAACTTGGACAAGCTTAGCTAGAAGGGTTTTTGACATTTATATACAGGTAAGCAAACTAATCATTGAGAATGTCTTGTTTGAATTCTTATAAAGGATATGGAGCAATCGATCTTGATTAATTTAAAGAAAATAGTAGATTGTGAATTGGTTTTAATTGGTTAGTGTTAAATTAGGTAAATAATATAAAAAAGGGTTAAAATTAAAGTTATATATATTTATATATGTATACTTGTCTACTTGAAACCAACATCTAACAATATAATAAGTAATTGAGTAGCTTTTATGATTTTCCTTATTTTCAAGGTGCTAATAGGATCAAATATATAATTTCAGGGCATGCTTAAGGAGAAGGACTTTGATATAAGAAAGGAAGCTGGTGGGAAATCTTTTAGAGTAGTCTTGAAGGAGTACCAAGCTCCTGTAACAAACAACTTCTTAGAAATACATTTATTTTGGGCAGGAAAGGGCACAACTTTTATTCCTAGTCCAGGATATTATGGGCCATCCATTTCTGCAATCAGTGTATCTCCTTATGGTATGCATTTTTCTATGAAATTTTAATTAAAATTTCCTCAAAACCCCCCAAATTATTTTATTGCTATAAACGTTTACAGATTTCATTCCATCTGTGAGCAACAAACCCCCACATTTCTCTTCATCAAATAACAATACAGCTCTAGTTTTAGGGATTGTATGTGGTGTTGTAGTTTTGGGACTTATCGTGTCTGCGATATTAGTGTGGAAACATAAACAAAAAAATCTTAACAAAGTTAATGAAGGTAAACTTTTTTAAGGAATCTGAAATTTTTTTATTATTTATGAATGTATAGCGTTTGTATTTCCTTTTGATTTGACTAAGTTAACATGTCAAATAATACAGAGTTGTTAGGAATGACTGCTATACCAAATACATTTAGCTATTCTGAATTGAGAACAGCAACTGAGGATTTTAACCGGTCAAATTTTCTCGGAGAGGGAGGATTTGGGCCTGTATTCAAGGTCTGTTTGCCTATACATGATAATGTCAAATTTTATCTCACCACATAATTATTCTTAAAATAGTCTAATTTTATTATAATTTTTATCTTTCAATATCATAAGAGTTTCACCAGTGAAATAAATATGACACTACTTTTCAAAGGCAAGATGTGAGCACAGTGCATTTATTTTTCACCTAAAATTATATAAGCACATTGTTAAAACTTTCAAACATCCTTATACAACTACAATTATCTTGTGAAAACTAATTATATGACTTGTAGAGTTGATAGTAAAATGGATTTATTTGTTTTATCTAAGGGAAAACTACATGATGGAAGAATGGTAGCAGTAAAGCAGTTATCATTAGCATCTCAACAAGGCGAGAGACAATTCATGGCAGAAATAGCAACTATATCAGCAGTTAAACATCGCAATCTAGCTAAGTTGTATGGTTGTTGCATTGAGGGAGACAAAAGACTCTTGGTTTACGAGTACCTAGAAAATAAGAGCTTGGATCAAGCTATTTTCAGTATGTTTTGAAATAACTAGTAGCTTGGAGCAACAATTTGAGAAATTCCTTTATTTGACTGGTTACTTTTTGCAGGGAAAAAGGATTTGCATCTTGACTGGAAAACACGCTTTGAGATTTGTTTGGGAGTAGCAAGAGGCTTAGCCTATCTTCATGAGGAATCAAGTGTGAGAATTATTCACAGGGATATAAAATCTAGCAACATTCTATTAGATGGTAATCTTACCCCAAAGATATCAGATTTTGGTTTGGCAAAGCTTTACGATGATAAGTGGACTCACATTAGCACAAGAGTTGCAGGCACAATGTATGTAATGATATTTCAGTCATTTTTTATTTTTCTGCATCATTTATAATTCAAAATTATGATATTTGTAGAGGTTATTTGGCACCTGAATATGCTATGAGAGGGCATTTAACAGAAAAGGCAGATGTCTTCGGTTTTGGAATTGTTGCTCTAGAAGTTCTGAGTGGAAGGCGTAATTCAGACCCCTCTCTGGAGGAAGAGCAAAGCTACTTACTTGATTGGGTAGGCAATGATTATAAATTAACAACTAAATTATCATTCAAATTCATATGATTTGACCAGGCGGACAAAAATTTATGCTATTTAATATAGAAAATGCGATGAAGGACAAAAAAACATTCAATGTCTCATTAATAGTGCAGTGTGCACGCATATATTTTAGCATATTTGCATGAAGTAAAAGAAACAACTATAGTCATAGTTCCATTATGAATTTACATCATGCACGCATATATTTTAACATTCTTCCCATTAATTCCTCTTTCATTCACTTGCCAAGTATTGAAATGTTAACTAAGGCTTTATTTGAGATAATTTCTTACTATTTTCTAAAATTGTTTTAGAGAATCGAATTTTTTTAAACGGTTGTAGAAAGCAGCTTTCTAGTACAAAAGTCTTTTAAAGGTTAAAAAAGCGGTCACAAAAAAAGCATAAATCTGAACATATAACATAACGCAATACCTAACATGATCTTAATACTTATGTTTCAGGCTTGGCATTTATACGAGCAGAAGCATGAATTGGACTTGGTGGATCCAAGTCTATCATCATTCAATAGAGATGAAGCCACTCGAGTAATTGGTGTTTCTCTTTTATGCATCCAAGCATCGCCAACATTACGGCCGGCGATGTCGATAGTGGTGGCCATGTTGGCCGGATTTCTCGAGGTTAATGAGGTCACCTCAAGGCCTAGTTATTTAACAGAATGCCACTTCAAAGATATAAGCAGTAATTTGGCTAGTGCTGGTTTTTGCAAATCAGCAGACCTGAGAGAGACGAATAGCCAAGTTAACGTGCCATCAAATCCAGATAATGTGAATCTGTGATTTAAATGGGGACTAGTCCTTCAGCTAATGCGCTATTAAGGGAAAACTCTGTTGGGAGGAAGAGGATCCCACTTGTTGTAAGGTAAAACCAATGTGCATCATTTATAGTGTAAAGAAATTCACGCTTTCTTAAACAATTGGTCATCCTACATCAAATCAGTTGCACGAATCATAATGATTTATAAACGGCTACATAAATTCAAAGTCGCATATAGAGCTAATTTAAAAGATAAAACAGATACAAGTCATTAAAAGACTAAGAACAGGTGGGAAGTATTTTCTCTATATTTAGGGTCTATTTTGATCAATTTTTTTGCTGCTCTTTTAGACAAAAAGCATAATATCTTTTTTTTAGGTATGTTTTTTCACTATTTTTTAAAAAATTTTATAACGAAAAAAATGGTTTTTACAATCATAATAGTTAATTTATTTTTGTATAACAACTTCAGAACTAACTTTACAAAGCCCTGCAGTCGTCCTAAATAAATTTTCAATATTAATTTTGTTTTATGCATTCCACTTGTCCTTGCAGGTGTGTTGAAAACATATTTAGGTTGCTTGTTTAGAATTTTTGAACGGTTAATATCAATGACTCCTACTCTGTTGGTTAATATCAATGACTCCTACTCTATTTTAGGTCTGTTTGGGATGGCTGTAATTTTTTGTAAAGACAGTTGCAAAGTTAGTATAGAAAAAATATGCATTTTGAAGGCTGCCATTCTCCGACCTGGAAAATTATAAAGATGGGGGCTTTGTTCCTTAAAAGAATTGTTAGATGGGAGGTATCCAACGGTTACTCAATCAACTGGATGCAGGACACTTGGATTTTAGATAGAAATCTTGCTTATTGGCCGACTTTTATCAACACTCAAAATAATCATGAATTACTTCTTAAGTCTTTTATTACCAATGGTCGTTGGGATATGGACAAACTGAAGATTGCTTTCGGAGAACATCTTCTAAAACTTATACTTAAAATCCCGATTTGGAACGATAGAAATGCTGATTCGGTCGTTTTGAATGCTAAATTCTCTGGGAAATCAATTACAGCATTGGCATATGAAGCTAGTTTGGATCATAAGGAGGAGGTGGTTCATTGGAAGTGGTTTAAAAAATTAAAGTTGAAACCGAAAATAGAACTTTTTTGGTGGAGACTTTGTTATGATGCTATTCCTTCTAACGTTTTTTTGTTCAAAAGAAAGCTGAGTAACTATTCGGGATGTCCTAGAGGATGTGGGGAAGATGAAGACAACAATCACTTAGTTGGGAGTTGCTCCAAAATCAAGAAAGTATTTGACTTATTGAATTGCTGGGGATTTAACATGCCTATTTTTAATTGCTTTGAAGACTGTTTACACAGCCTACATAATGACGTGGGAAGAAATATGATTTTCGGAAATATTTTTTGTAACACGGTTTTTCTAGTTTGGAAGAGCAGGTGTAAGTATATTCATGATAATTATGAGGATTCAGACAACTATATTGCTGCTAATGCTATTTCTATTGCCTTGAGAAGCAATTTTATTCATTTCCAACCGGAATACTGGGGTGCTAACCAGCTTTTGCTGAATTCGACTTGGCATCCTCCTCCTACCGGATGGATTAAAATAAACATAGATGCAGCTCTTAAAAGGAATCACTTGGCAGGAATGGGTGTTGTGATCCGAGATGATAAGGGGAGGTTTTTGATGGCTTTCGGCAACAACTCCTTGCATTGGGATATTTCACATTTGGAGTTAATGGCTGTTCTCGATCTGAAGAATGTGGTCAAATGTTGGATGATGTTGGCTCAAGGTGTGATCATTGAAGGAGACAACTTGAATATTATCAAAGTGCTTAAAAATTCAATCAAAGATTGGAAGGTTAGTAGAAAAATTGATGAGAGTTTGGCTTTCTTACTTGAGTTTAAGCAAATTGTTTTTTCGCATTCTTTTAGGAATGGGAACAAATTAAAGGATATTTGTGCTAATTTGGCCCTTGTGAGATCTTTTTTATGGGAAGATCTTCATGATGTTATGATTCCTCCTTCTTTCTTGTATTGCTAGAAGGAGGAATGTGATGCTTTAGGTTTGCTTTGACTTGTAGTTCTTTGATTCTTTTAATGCAATTTCAGCATTTCTTTCAAAAAAAAGAATAACCTTATGAACCCTTCACACTCTCAACTTGCAAGAACTCTCTCTTAAACACTCTCCTAAATCACTCTCACGCTTTCTTTTTAATAAAATTGAAGAAGGATTTTGTCCACAGTCGGTTTAAAGACTTTTTATATGAAAGGCATGAAAACTGTCCAAAAACTAAATTTTTTAATTTTACTTTCAAGGATCGTACAGTATGATTAACAGACATACAATACAATACAGTACAGTATGAACCATTCAAAATTTTCTTGTATAATCTAGTATAAATTGATTTCATACTCTAATTGACCTGGGTACAAACTTACATCATACAGTACAATCAGTTCAAAATTGAACATATTCATCCAGTACGATTCTGTATGAACTGATTTTATACTTTTAATAATGTATTGTACAAAATCTATATCATACAATACGATCTGTTTTAATCAAACCAAGTTAAATTTGGTATGAAAATGGCCTCAACCATTTTATACTCTGGAAGTCATCTGTATGATCCTATGATTGTACTATATGAATAGTTCAAAAAGTTTACCTATTCATCAGGACGAGAAGATATGCATTCATTTCATACTCTAGATGTCATTTGTACAAGCTTATGATTGTACAGTACAAAGATTTTAAAAAAAATTAGGGGTTCATTGGGTTGAGCTTGTACATATCTATTTCGTACTCTCAAAGGCGTACATATGAAGATAACTTCGTACAGTACAAATAGGACTTGAAAGATTTTCCTAGCATGGTTTGATTGACTTTTTTTTTAGAGGTATGCATAAGTCAAATAATCTCGTATGATCTGAAATTGTACAGTAAGATTAGTTTTAAAAAGGTTACAAATTTTTTCACTCCCCTAGTGTGTATGTGCGATTACTCAATTACAATCACACTCCCTCAGACTCAAGTATAAAAGTACAGACACCAAAAATAATAAACCCTAGTCTAATTTGACTTGAAGTATTCAATAGTCTGGAGTATGATTTTTCTGAAACGTTAGTATACACAAACAACAAAAGTAATATTTCTAATATATATTAGGAAAAATGGTAGTCAATACAATAATATTTTGAAATCATCAAAAATACACATGATATGAAAACATAGTTATAAAAAGTAAGTTGTTATAATCTCCCCTATTTTGAAGATGGCAAAATAATTATTGTTATAGTTAATATTCAAAATAATTTTTCTCCTTAGCTCCCCCTAAATAAATGAACAACTAAATAACTAGGAGTTCCCATGAAGATCAAAAACCAAAAACCTAAAAAAACACCAAATAAAAATAACTTGAACAAAAACACAAACTCGAACAAAAACCCACATGAACACGAACGAACATTCAAACAAATATTCACACATGCACTTAAAACATACATGCACACACATCAATCATCAAACAATATTCTGACTTCCCCTTTTGACAATAACCAAAATTGAAGTACATCTTAGAGTGAAAGATTTCTATAGATAAACCAAAAGGGTTGAAGGAGAAAAGATTTTAAACTAATTACAAATATAATATTAATTTTGAAATACTAAAAAGATAATTTTCAAAACTTTAAATTAAATAATAACTAAGATAAGAAAAGTTAATCAGAGTCATTATTCATTCTAAATAAATTAAATAAAAATATTAATACAAAAATAACGAAATGAAAATTAGTTATATTTTTTTTTTTTGAAGGGATGCATATAGCATTAAAAAAAAGGAAAAACAATTACAAACTAGAAAGTAAAAGCAAAACAAGCCCTTTGAATCTATCATAATGGATATGTGATATACTAATTCCAACTTTAAACCCATTGGGGTGATGGGGACACCAAATATTTAAACAACCTAAAAGGTTGGTTAGTGTCCCAGAGTTCCCAAAAG
>NW_021318608.1:1880322-1895880 GCF_001605985.2 Dendrobium catenatum | reverse complement strand
TCCTTTCACACTCTCCTAGTGTGGGCAGAGAACCCTTCATCCTTTCACACTCTCCTAGTGTTGGCAGAGAACCCTTTATCCGTTCACACTCTCCTAGTATGGGAAAAGAACCCGAACTCCATGACAGATCTCCTCATAAGAAATCTAGAAAAATAAAAGAAAAGAGTGAAGTAATCTCAAATCACAGGTAGGAAATCTTACCTTTGAACTCAAAGTAAAGCCTTCGTGCTCCAGTGGAAGAAATCCATCTTTGAATGCTCTATCTCACTCTCTCCTTGAGTCTTCTTTCAATAGGAAAAAAGATCAATGACCAAAAAGATTTGGTGGCAGTCTAATTTGGACTATATATAGGAAAGACAAGAAAACCTGCCCAAAAAGTGCAAATTTTTAATTATATACGCAGTGGATTGTCCCGTACGATCGTAGATTATCCCGTACGATCGTGGATTGCCTTGAACAATTTTACTTAAAGTGTCAAAAACCATCTTAATGTATATTGATATGAACTATGTTCATACACGATCATCGTCCCATACGAACTAGGTTCGTCCGGTACGAAACGGTTAATCCATAGGTCAGTTTCCAAATTCCTGCAGGACGTAACCAACTTTGGTAAGTCAGTTCGTTTTATCCTGAGATAAATAAGTTTCATCCTAGATGATTTTAAACAGATATTTTTGTCCAGGGATGAAAGGTAATTTCATCATGGATGATTTTAAACAGAAAATCTCGTCCATAGATGAACCATGTATTTCTTCTGGATGAACAGTGCAAAGTGAGAATCCAGAGGCATTCGTCCCGGGACGAATATTAAATTCATCCGGACGAAAATGACTTAGAAAAAATTTTCTCCCTTCTTGTTCGATCCATTGCTCTTCTGAGGAGTTAATTGACATGATCATCCCGTACGATCAGTTCACAAAAGTTATTCCCCCAAATGTGTGTGTTGTGAATATTCACTCAATTACAGTCACTCCCTCTCAATTTAAAAACATTTTTAAAGCTTTAATTTATAACTGATTGGATGCTGAATTTGATTTGAAGTCTTCATAGTTTGGAGTTGATTTTCTTGAAATATTAGTACACACTAGAGCAAAAACAAATCTTCCAAAAAGTGTTAGGAGATATCAATACATAAAATAATAATATTTGAAATCATCAAAATAATATAAGTTGCAAGAATGTAAAACATGCAAATAGCAACTCTCTTAATAAGATTTCCTAGTCTATACCATCGTGCCAATCCCACCTTGGGAAGGATAATGTATGATCCTTAATCGAGAGATTTCTCGGGCTTCGGCCTGGGACGTAATTAACCATGGGGGCTTGCGGCTGTGGGAAACTCGGTCCCACATCTACTAAACCCCATTCAAGCTATTGTATCGGATGGGGGAAACCCGTGACTAGGTCATGTATATTACTACCCATCGTGGGGTGCTGGCGAGAGCCTCTATCCTCAATGGTTAGTCGTATGCACGATCCTATCTACCCTTCCATCGACCTGTTCGTGTCGCGTGTAGAGGCTTACGATCATTTTGTCCTACAGGATAGTGTGTCCGTACCCTCTGATTCGTACCCCACAAGCGGTGCTCAATGGTTAGTCGTATGCACGATCCTATCATTTATATTTAATGTGACCATTTTGGATGCTCTAGCTTGATAAGAAGAAGAAATGGGTGTCATCACTACTTTGATTGAGAATATATGAATAGAAGATGGAGTTAAGACTCAATAATCTTTACCTGGCAAGTGGAGATAAGCCACTAACCATCTCAAGGAACTAATAATAGGAGACCCATCCATAAGAGTTAGGACTAAACATGGAATTACAAAAGAAATTAACCACACTGCATTCATTTCTATGGTAGAACCCATGAGTGTATATTAAGCTTTAAAAGATGAATATTCAATTATAGTTATGTAAGATGAATTAAATGAATTTACTCAAATGATTTATTGGAGTTAGTGCCTTGACCAACTGAAAAAAAGTGTCATATAAACAAAATGAGTTTTTTAAAAATAAATTAAGTGAAACTGGATCTATAGTTAGGAATAAAGTTAGGTTAGTTACAAAAATATTTAATCTACTAGAGGTTATAGACTTTGAAGAAACCTTTGCATTAGTAGCTAGGTTAGAAGCCATCCGGGTACTACTTATTTACTTATTTAAAAGGATTCAAAATATAATAGATGTATGTGAAGAGTGTATTTTTGAATGGAATATTAAAATAATATGTCTATGTAGAAAAACCCTCGAGTTTGAGAAGGCAACAATTCCAAGCAATGTCTGTAAACTCAAAAAGGACCATTAAGGGTTATAATAAGCTCAACAAGTGTAGTATAATAGATTTAGTTACCTTATATTACAAAAACTTTCTTAAAAGGCATACTAGATACTATGTTATTCATAAGAAAGGATGGTAGCTAATATTTTAATATTCTAGATTTATGTGGTTGACATTTTTTTGGGATTCTCAAATGATGAACTATGTGAAGTATTTTCATCCACAATAAATAAGGAGTTTGAGATGTGTATGATGGGTAAGTTGTTATATTTTCTAGGGTTTGATTCTAAGAAAAGTAGAGATGGGACTTTCCTAAGAAAGTAAAAGTATAATAAAGAAATTATTAAAAAATTTGATAGAGGATAATGCAAGAGTATGAATACACCTATGACCCTTGCTACCTTATTAAATAGGACCTAAATAGAAAACTAGTTAACAAAAAAATTTATAGAAGAATGATAGGCTCATCCATTTTTCTAACTAAAAGTAGACTTGATATCATGTTTAACATTTTTTTATGTGATAGGTTCCAAGCTGACCCTAAGGAATCCAATATGATTGAGGTTAAAAGAATTTTAAGATATCTTATATGTAGAAGCTTAGCATTTAAATTAATATGATACTCAAATATAGACTTTACAGGCTACAAAGTATATTAAATAGGCACTTTAGGAACATGCCAATTTATCAAAAAAAAAAAAGAAAAAACATTACTTTCTTAGTCCTATATAAAGAAAAATTTGGTAGTCCTATTCATTACAAAGGCTGTAAAAATAGTTGTAGGAAGTTATGTGGAAAATGGTTATTATTGAAGAAAAAACTTATTGATTTTGGCCTATCTATGGATATAATTCCTATAATTTGTGACAACATGAGTGTTATATGCATTTCTAAAACCCCAAGTCAACACTTTCAAAAAAGCACATTGACATCCGATATCACTTCATTAGATACCATGTGAAAAAAGGGGATGTTGATGTTCAATTCATAAACACTGAGAATCAACTAACAAATTTCTTTGTAAAAACCCTTCGCTTTGATAGGTTTAGCACACTCATAAAAAAATTAGGAATAATTGACTCAACTGCATAAACCAAGAGGTCAAATGTTATTTTCGTGTTGTTGTTGCTGCTATTTTTCATTTTTTGTCTTATTCTTTGTTTTTTTTAATCATGTATTATGTATTGCTTTAATTCATGTGTCATGCTTTGTTTGTTTTATGTGTTTTTCTTTGTATATTGTTTGTATGAATAAAAAAAGCCTGATCAAAAGAAGTAGGACAATTTTCTTCACACCATATTATATGAATCAAATCATATTGTATAATATAAATAAACCATCATGATTCCCAATGCTATAAAATTAATATAGTAGGATGAACATTACTATAAATTATATTGTATACACATATTCATATTGTATAATATATGTTTTATTCAGGACAATTAATTATATAATTATTATAAATTATACACCAAGAATGTCTAATCATACTAAAAAATTTAATTCAGTCAAAAAGATTAGCTAGATGCAAGAAAGTATGATTTAAATATTAATAATGTACTATATAATATTGATCAAACTATACGATTTGATTTGTCTTCATATAATATTCGATGTAAGATTTGACATGTATTGATCATACTGTATGATTGGTTTGGGCCAATAAGAGGGGAGGCTATTTTCATTTCAAATCACTCTAGTCTTCCAACACTTAGTCCCTTACTTTAGCTTCCCATGGAAAACAAGAGATGCTAACTAGTCCCAAGCTTGCATCCATTATTGATTCTAAAGTCCAAGAATAAAAATACTTAGGAAGCTACACATAATTCAGTTAATACATGTTGTTTTTGCCGACGGCTTTACTGGTAAAATCAGTGATTTTCCAAAACATCGGCGGCTTATCGGCGGTTCTCAAGCCATCGGTAAAAATTGCATCGAAAAATATTGCCGGCGGTCTTTTTTCAGCGATTTTATTTTATGACGGCGTTTCGGCGGCTTATACCACCGGTTACGACCATTTTTTGTACCGACGGTGTTCCAGCCGTTAAGCCGCCGGTACTTTTACCGACGGCTAATCGGATGTCTATATACCAATGGATTGCTGGTCATTACAGTAGCCAGCGTGATTTCAAACAACCGCCGGCAAGTATTGGTACACCACCGGTATTACACCGGCGATTACCCAGTGGTCAATGCTGACGGTCAGGCCGGCGTTCTACACCGCTGGTATGTTACCGGATAACCGCCGGGTGACGTCGGTAAATCGCCGGTATATTACCGGCGGCTGAAAGAATTTATCGACGGTGTCAATCAGCCGTCCGGTATCATCATTTCCAGCGGCCAAACCGCTTGTTGGCCGCCGGAAACCTGTAGCACCTGAAAGAAAAAAATTTGATAGCCTCCCCTCTATTTGAGGGTGGTTAACCCTAAATTCTAAACTTGCACATAAAGCAATATATAACAACAAGTTTTGGGAAATACGCCGCTATATTCAATCAACTATCACAAATATATACATAAGCACAACCAAACAAAACATTAAATGTAAACAAAGTTAATATGTTCAACCATCAAACATAAGTTCACAAGTTTACAAGTTCACAATAAACATAAAAAAGTTCTACTCCTCAGTTGTATCCTCGCAGTCTTGAGATGTTCGTCGCTGCTCTTCCTCTTGCTTCCTTTGATTTTCAACCCTGTAGGATTGCAGCTCTACTTGCATTTCATTTTGAACCCCTCTCATTTCTTCAATCTCTCTAGTCAATGTTGTAACCCTCTGACTCACAGTTTCTTCAGCTCCACTTGGATCATAAAATTCTGCGGTGGATGAATTCTCCTCATAAGCATAGCCATGTGAACCCAAGCCATATATCCTCTTCCTCTATCTTCCACCAACAACATCTGACCATGTATGATACTCAGAAGTGTGGGTCGATCCTGATGATGATACCTTGCCAGTGGACTGCAAACTTTCTCGAGCTCATACAAAATCATCCTGCGAGAATATAGCCATAAAATATATTATTATTACAATTAGTTTTATTAAAATAAATTTTTATTCCAAAACTCCAAAAAAATTTACTCACATGAGCCTTCTTATCCTTTTCATCAACCCACTAATGGTCAGCTTGATGTTAATGAGTTCTTATATGCAACTCCAGTGGTGTTGGCTCCCGACCAAGGTACTCTTTCTGAAAATTTAAGATATAGTTATAATAACATAAATATATTTAATAAACTAATTTAAAACTCTTACCAGTCATCGTCTATATTTAGTTTGAGGAACAGATCCACCAGTATGAAGAGAGCTTCCTAAACCCGCACAGTCAGAGGCTATATTCTGCTCTCTTATTTTTCTAAACTCAGGTGTCGCCCAAGCACTACTCAAATCAGCACAAAAACCCTCTCCAATCCAATTTGGATTTTGCCCAGACTTTTTAATATCCATGAATATGTCCCTGAGCTGGGTCGCTCCTCTCCTCTCAAAATTGGTTATAATCCTCGTGCTGTACTCAAGAAACCACCTAAATTCTTTATGTAAAAATTTAGGCATTATCAAAAAGATTAGTATAAATTAAATCACATATTTGAAATCATACCAAATAAATATACCTGAAATTCTCTAAATCACATATCTCTAACTGCCTTTGAGATCTTCTTCCAAGATAAGTATGGAACATCATATTTATTCTTTATAATATCCCGGATCATGTGTATAGGTGGCCTTGAAGGATTGATGCTCCAGGTAACTTTTTTTATCAATAACATGTAATATATCAAAATACAAATAACTTAATAACATAAACTGAACTTACTTATCGCCCTCAGGCTTAATGTATTGACGCTTATCTGTTGCAGCTGCATGATCCCTAGCGCCAACATCTGGTGGTCTAGATGGTCCACCGTGTTCATGCTGCACCGGATAGGGGTAATAATATGAGTAGGGGTAAGGAGGGTGAGGAACAGTGGATGGACCTACTGCCTATGATGATGGTGGGGGGTAATATGGATAGAATGGAGCAGCATGTGTCTAATCTTGAGATGGGAAGTGCGAACTCGTCAAGGGAGGAGGGAAGTGGACAGGGAAGTATGGAGGTACAACAGTAGGTGGACCTGACTGACCCTGAACCTGCTCACTCGGGGACTGCTGTTGGCCCCTGGGTGGTGGTGGTGGTATAGGTAGATCCGATGGAACTGAAGGTCCCTCACCTTCATCAGTCTGTGTGGCTATGCTGGGAATAATAGTAAACTTCTTTCGGCGGAACTTTGAGGCAAATGATTTACGAGGAGGATCATTGCCTAAAGCCATATGCATTAAAAGAAATAATTAACAAGGTATTGTAATATATAAAAAGTACAAATAAAAGAAGTAATTAATAAAAAAGTGCAATTCTATAATTCTAAATATAACAAAATACAAATAAAAGAAGTAATTAATAAAGTAGTTAATGAATTACAAAAATAAAGAATGCTATAATACAAATAAAAAATTAACATTTTCATTTCAAAGTACTATTCAAAATATTATAAAAGAAGTAAAATTTTATAATGCTAAATTACAAAAACTACTCAGAATCATTAAAACAATTTTCATTGCTCTCAAGAGTATCTTCACTTTCATCCTTATTCTCATCTTCGCCTAAGCCAGTTGAACTATTCACATCTTCTAACTCCATTTCAATACTAGAGGTTGTAGTTGGCATCTCCTTAATTTCAATAGGCCTACAACTTGACATCTCATCCTCTTGATGTGCAGTAGCTACAATGTATTATTTATCAATTATTCATCATGCTTTTATTTTTATGAAAGCTAGCCAATCTTGTTTGTCTCTATGACCATTGGGATATTTGCTGAAATAAATTTGAATAGCTTGACTTGTTAACACAAATGGATCAAACTTCCCGTATCTTCTACTATGTTTTAAATCTACTAAACCATACGCAGGATGAACCCTTGTGCCTCTATTCTATACTGGATAATACCATTGACAGTTAAACAAACATACAAAGTTCTCATCTTCGCTTGGGTATTCCAAGTCAAGAACCTCGTTCAGAATACCGTAATAATCACACTCATCTTTTTCATGAGTGTTCCTTCTAACACATGCTCCATAATTTTCAGTTCTTCTTCCTTCACTCCACGACTTGGTATGAAATCTGAACCCATTCACTCTATATATTGGCTAAGTTTTTACTTTTCGCATTGGACCCCATGCTAGTGCTTACAAATCTTTATCGAAACATTTGTTATCAGAGTTTTGTACCTAGAAACATTTTTAAATATTAGTACTTTTTATAATAAATAAGATTTAAATTTTTAAAATTGATGTGCTCACATATGATCTGAACCAATATGCTTCTCATATTGATCCTTCTGGTCGTGCTTTATTCTTAACATATTTCTTCAACTTGTTTAAATATCTATTGAACAATTATAATTATCTAGTTAATAAAAATATGTTATCTTAACTTATTCAAAAATATTGGAGACTTAATTAAAATATGTCTTACCTTTCGAAAGGATACATCCAATGATATTGTATAGGTCTACCAACTCTAGCTTCGTAAAGTAGATGGACTGGAAGATGTTCTATATAATCAAAAAAACCTGAGGGAAATATTTTTTCTAACTTGTTGAGGATGATTTGTATAGTATCCTCGTACCTCCTTAAAGCATCTTTACTTAGTTTAGATGAACATAAGTCTTTGAAGAAAATGCTAAGCTCAGTCAACGGATTTGATATGTAATTAGGTAACATACATAATATGATCGTAAGAAGAACATCCATAATTATATGATAATCATGACTTTTAAGTCCAAATAACCTTGCTGATTTCATGTCAAGACATCGGCTTATATTTGATCCATAGCCATCAGACATTTTTAAACCTTTAAACCACATGCATATCGATCTTCTTTGCTCTAACGTGAATGAGTACGGAGCTTTAGGCTTCATTATTTTACCGTCGATTGTTGTTACTAACTCCAGATTTTTTTTGTCGGCAGTACTCTTTAATGTCCATCCTTGCTTTGACATTATCTTTACTCTTACCTTTAACATCAATAATTGTATTAAAAATATTGTCCAAGAAGTTCTTCTCAATGTGCATAACATCTAGATTATGCCTTATCATGTTAGTTCTCCAATATGGTAATGTCCAGAAAATACTCTTTTAATCCAATAATGTTCAACACCATAACCCAGAAATTTAGACTCTGATAGCATTAAAAAATCAATAATTGTTGGAATGTCAAAAAGTCTCTGTAGTAGATCATCACCACTTAATCTGGCTGGAGGAGGCGATCGCTCAACTCTATTTTTGACGAATGCTTCTTTATTTCTCTGAAACTGATAATTAGCAGGTAGAAACATACAATGACAATCAAACCAAGTATTTTTCCCTTCATATTTTAGTGTGAAAGCTTTACTATTCTCCATGCAGTAAAGACATGCTAATTTTTCTACTATGCTCCAACCAGACAACATACCATAAGCTGGAAAATTACCAATGGTCCATAACAATGCAGCTCGAAGTAGAAACTTTTATTTTATTGATATGTCATATGTGAGCACTCCTTCTTCCCATAATAACTTGAGATCATCAATTAATGGTTGCAAAAAAATATTAATTTTTGCTTTCGGAATATGTGGTCCAGGTATTATAAGAGTTAAGAACATGTACGGAGTAGTCAGACGCATCTCTGGTGAAAGGTTGTATGGTGTTAATATAACTAGCCAACAAGAGTACGATGTAGCAGTTTGACTATAGAGGGTAAAACCATCAGCACATAATCCCAATCTTATGTTGCATGGTTCAGCAGCAAATGAAGCATGCACTCGATCAAAATGTTTCCAAGCTTCAACATCTGATGGATGAGAAAGAACGCCACTTTTGGCTATTTTCTCATTATGCAATCTCATATGGCCTGCTGAATTTATTGATGCATAGAGTCACTGAAGTCTTGGAATGATTGGTAAATAAAATAAACTAGAATATGGCACTTTTTTTTTGACGACATTGTTTTCTTGAGTTTGGCTTAAACCGAGGAGCATTACAAGTGCGACAATAAACTTCTGCTGCATCATCCTTGTAGTATAACATACATCCATTGATATAATAATCAATTTTTGTAGCAGTGAGACCCAGCTTGGATTCTAATTTCTTCGTTTGGTACAAGTCTGAGGGAATTAAACTGTCAGCTGGATCAGTTTCCTTCATAAGACCAATAAAGTCATTCAAACAATCATGGGGAATATTATACTCTGTTTTAATACTTAGCATCCTCACTGCAATGGATAATTATGAATGTGTACTGCAACCATCCCAAATTGGTTTTTGAGCTGAATGTAATAACTCAAAGAATTTTTGTATTTCTGCATTTGGTGGCTCTTCCACACTAGACTTTAAATTATGACCTGCTACATCAAAAATAAGTTCTACATAGGGTCTATTCATTTGATCTTCATCAAATGTTTCATAAGTTGTAGATGAACCGGCATGAGCATCTCTGTGTGGCTCATACTTGCCATGTGATGTCCAAAACCAGTAGTTTGGAAGAAATCCCATACGATATAAATCAATCTTCATATCATCGGGCTTGAGAAATGCTAGATTTTTATGCTTCGAACATGGACATCTAAACAATTTATCAAACTGAAAGGAAGGTAGTTGAGATGCAACTTGAATGAAAGTTTCAACTCCCTGTATAAAATCAACTGTCAATCCTTTTCGACCCGACAACAATCTGTTATACATCCAACTTCTCTATTCTTGGATAGTCATTTGGACATTGAAGCAAATGTCCCCCTACATAGTTATGAAAACATTTATTATAACACATGTGAAAATGTGCTATACTTTAAAATAAGTATATTAAAGCCAAATATCTCTAAGGATCAAGCCACTCATGATTATCTTTAATTTATTGACCACGATTCAACAACATAAAGCATTGAAGATCTCGCCACCATATTATAGAATTTTTACTAAAGTTTAAGGGAGACTATTCTATCACACAAGGCATGATCGCTGCCTCACAAATGGACCCGTTGTGTACTTATGTTTAAAGGTACTAGGTCGAGTTACCAGTCATCGTTAGATCAACTAGAGGATGTTCTTTACATCTCCTAGTGTTCTTTATCAACAATATAAATTTGCTGATAATATTCCCTTCTATTTCACCATCACTTTGAACAAAAGATCAAAGATATCTAAAACATGTATCTTATTAATGACTTGATCACCCAAAGTCACAATCCCCTCACTATGTCTAATTCCACTAAAATTACACTCCATATATTCAATTTTAGATCTACTCAAGTGATAACCTTTAGAATCTAAAGTTGACCACCATAATTCAAGTCTAAAGAAAGTACTTAGTACATCCACTTACAAATGTCTAGTGAGAACATTCGTGACTAAAGAAAAAAATATTGGTCTAAAGGCTGATCCTTGATGTTATCCAACCGAATAAGGAAAGTACTTGGTCAAACCAACTTGTGACATGTTAAAATTTAAATTCTCATCTAAATCTAATAAATAAAGATCATTTCTAATATTTTCTAACCAAGTTTTTGAAGTTCTACCTCTACCTCGCTCTCTCTCTCTCTCTCTCTCTCTCTCTCTCTCTCTCTCTCCCTCTCTATATCTTCCCTCTCTCTCTCTCTCTCTCTCTCTCTCTCTCTCTCTCTCTCCCTATATTACCTCTCTCTCACTCTCTCTCTCTTGATTTTTCTCTCTCACTCTCTCTTTCTCTATATCTATCTCCCTCTCTCTTTATATCTCTCTCTCGCTCTCTCTTTCTATCTCTCTCTCGATCTCTCTCTCTCTCACTCTCCCTCTCTCTTGCTCTCTCTTACACTTACTTGCTCTCTTTCTCTCTCTATATCTCTCTCTCTGTCTTTCTAGCTCTCTCTCTTGCTATCTATCTATATATCTATCTATCTATCTCTCTTGCTCTGTCTCTCTCTCCCTCTCTCTCTCTCTCCCTCACTCTCTCTCTTTTCTCTCTCCCTCTCTCTCAATCTATTTCTTGCTCTCTTGCTCTCACCCAAAATCACAATCAACCCATTACATCTATCATTACTAAAAATATACTTATTAAATTCAAATTTAGATCTACTCAAATGATTACAAGACTACAAACTCTTGCATGTCTACATTACAACCTAAAACATACATTAGATTACAAACTCTTGCAAATGTCTAGTGAGAACAAATAATAAAAAAAAAAAATTTAAGTATACCTTGCAATCCCGATTTTCCTTCGACACCCACAAACTCTAGGTCGGCCAGTGAGAGATCGACGGCGGCAAGACAGCGAGCCTTCGAGGACGGCTGGTGTGGGGTTAGTAGTCAGAGAGAGGTTGTCGGCTGGAGATAGCGCCGCTCGATCAAGCGCGAGGTGGGCGGAGGCGGAGCTCGGCCGAAGTGAGAGAAGGTAAGAAGAGAAATGAAATAGGAGGCTCGGGCCTATTCATTTTAAGGCTTTAAGCAGTGGATTTCCGGTGGCCACAACCGCAGTTCAAGTATACCTTGCAATCCCGATTTTCCTTCGACACCCACAAACTCTAGGTCGGCCAGTGAGAGATCGACGGCGGCAAGACAGCGAGCCTTCGAGGACGGCCAGTGTGGGGTTAGCAGTCAGAGAGAGGTCATCGGCTGGAGAGAGCGCCGCCTCGATCGAGCGCGAGGTGGGCGGAGGCGGAGCTCGGCCGAAGTGAGAGAAGGTAAGAAGAGAAATGAAATAGGAGGCTCGGGCCTATTCATTTTAAGGCTTTAAGCAGCGGATTTCAGGCGGCCACAACCGCCGGTAATGAAATCACTTAACAACGGCGGTGTAAGCCGTCATTATACCACCGGTACTTTTGACTGCCGGCGGTTCAACCGGCGGTCCTATGATCGCCGCTAGTCCCGACAATCCTATAACCGCCGCTAGTTCCAGCGGCCTGAATTAAATAACCACCGGTAGGCCTCCGATACTAACCGGCGGCTAAACTGCTGGCAAAGCCGCCGTTGTTCCCGACGGCCATGTAACCGCCGGTCAAGGCCGTCGGTAACAGCTGAATTTCCTGTAGTGGGATATTGTGTACTTGATCTCTTTGTTCGCATAACACTTTAGTTCATCATTTCCCTTACGTTTCTATATCAGAATGAGCTCCTAATTTAATTCTTTATCAATCTTATAATCAATAATGATAGATTCCATGAATTCTATGACTTGCCAATATTAGCTTGTAATTACCAACCATGGCCTGCACAAATTCCTCCACATTTCAATACTGGTACTATGCCCCAAGATATTTCCATAGAACTACTCTATAATTGCTATAATGTAAATTCTCTCTTATAAACTCTCTTTTACCTCAGCACTAGCCACTAGTTTACACTAGAATATTGAAATCATGTACTATTTAGTGTATTCATCGACATACAATTATTCCTAAAGCTGGTGATAGAATAAATAATTCCACACTCATGTCAAAAGTCAATTAATTTTGTATGACTGAATAGGATATAATGTTACAAATATAGTTAATTTATAAAATAATTAACCACTATTAGGAGTTCTAGGGCATGCCAAAAGTAGAAACTAGCACCATGACACATTATAACATATATCTTAGATAATAAGTACAACCTCACCTTCCCTTCACCTCATAGTCACATAGCTTCCTACTTCTTAAATAATTCCTTTCTCCCGATCTATAATGAGCGGCATAGGCACTTTGCTCGACTTGAGCTTAAGGTAGATATCCACATTCAGTAATTCAATGAATGATAGGAGGAGTTTGTAGAATCAACATCAAGAGGATCGAGAGTGGTTATAGGAATAATTCTCACTCCTCACAGATTGTTTCAGTCTTCTCCTCCACCACTTGATCAACACATTCTGGTATTGAGCTTTGTTTGCTTTTTTGTTTGTTTCCTAGTTATTCTTTTTAATGTTTTCTTAGTTTATCTTTTTTGGGATGTTAAAGGGGGAGAAGTTTGCAGTTTGGTTGCACCTACTGTTGTTCTTATTTTATATAAATAAAACATTATTTAGATGTTTGTTTATATTTGTACCTCTCTCCTATTATATTTTTTGGAAGCATTATTAAAAGGGAGAAAAAAATAAACTACTTAATATTTTTTTGTCATTACTACAAAAAATGTTTGTCATGATAAAAAGCATGCGATTATTGAATCACATGAACCAACTCTACACTAGAATTTTGATCAATACAATATTATTCATTATACTAATAAAATTAAGCTATGTTTCTATGAAATTGTTTTTCAGTTTAACAATGCCAGGAGCAAACATTGACAAATTTAAGATTGGAAAATGACGAGCTAAAAGAATTAAACATGAAGAAAATTCATCACCATCAAGAAAACAAAGAATTAAAAGTATATCAATTTATAATTTGTAATTTTATTTTTAATTTCTTGAGTCTTTATGTTCTATTTGGCATAAAGTGGGTTAAATAATCACACACACAAGGGAAGATACAAAATTAAACAAAGCTAATTAAAATTCTTAATTTAAAAAAAATCATATTGTATAATTTACTTTATACTTTATAATTTGAATAATTTTTTTGTTACTTTTTTTACATTAAAGTTGGATTAATTAATAAGAATTTGGCATTAAAAATTTCATAACTAATTATATTGCATGATAAGATCATACTAGATGATTAACTATTCAAATTCAAAACATAAAATTCTAAATTCTTGAAAATTTGTTAAATTCAAAATTTGATTTATTTGTACTAGATAAACAAGTTCATACTATGCAAAACGTTTTCATTATTATTATTTACCTTTTTGGAACTTGAAATTAAGGGGCCAAATTAAAGTTAATATTGAACTTTACGATCCTAATCATATTGAATGAAAAATAGAGAACTTGTTAAGCTAAAATTTATTCACTTTTACTGATCCAGTTTTCTTAATTCTTTATATGCATTAGGAATAATGTGGGTTAAATGATCACACACACAAGGGAAGATACAAAAATAAGTAAAAGTTAATTAAATCATGAAATTTTTTATTAAAATAAAATTATATAATTTACTTTGTACTAGATAATAAGAATGACAATTTTGTAAATTTTGAAAATAATGTGGGATTAGTTAACAAAAATTTGACATAAAGAATTGCATAACTAATTATATTGTACGATACATATCATACTGGATGAATAGCTATTCAAATTAAAATAGTTAAAATCCTAATATTTTAAAAAATTGGTAAATTAAAATTTTGAAATATTCATACTAGAAAAACCTATTCTTACAACACAAAACTTTATTTTGTTATTAGTATTTATCTTTTTTGGAACCTAAAATCAATGATTCAGATCAAAGTTGATATTATACTATACAATCCTAATTGTATTTGTATGAATAAATAGAGAGCTTATTTAGCTAAAAGCTTACTTAGCTAAAAATTATTTAGATAGGATAATCTAATGCTCTAAGTCACTAACATTATGAAGACCAAACTCTATGATCATAATCATAAGGTCTAAACAACTACATAATTATTTGGAAGAACATTATTCAAACATGACGATTAGGATTCATAAGTTGTCAAATTTATTCATATCAGACATTATGATCCGCCTGTGAAGTTAACCAAAGTAGGATTTTTAGGGGTTGATTAAATACATAATATAAATACTCCTTTTAAGTCTATTGATGAATTGTTTGGACATCAATAGCTTTTAAGAGTCTCCAATTATCAAGGGTAGAGTAATGTTCTGACATTTAAGGGGGTTGTGTATATGTGTGTGTGAGTCGGTGGGAAAATATTGTGTCACCACGCAGATTTTGATTTCTCCTATTTTATAATCAAATACTTCATCAAGAATAAAGTACAATCTCGAGAAACTGACACAATATTCTATAATGGATTCAATATCAAAATAGGGTTTTGAAAATTAATATTTCTATAATTAAACACAATTCAAAGAATAACATATTTTTTCGAAAGATAAACATGAAATTCTTAAGAATGTGTTTAAAAATAGAAATAAGCTTTTTGAAAATTTTATTCATTCTTTTATTTAGATATAACAAGAAGAATATTATATCATCTTGAAAGACGAACATAACATTCTTCAAGATATCCAAAAATAAGAATAAGTTTTATAAAATTCATTATTTCTAAAGTTAAATATATCATGTAGGAAATTATATTATATGAAAAGACAATAATAACATCCTACAAATATATTTAAGATTAGAAATGAAGTTTTTAAAGATATCTGCATTCC
>NW_021318608.1:1848887-1878230 GCF_001605985.2 Dendrobium catenatum | reverse complement strand
CTCTATCCGGTTGGATGGAGGCGACTGACGTCATTAACTCCTTGTCCTTTTGTTCCCTCGACCAGCACCGTTCCTCAAAGTTTATGCCAATAAAGAAAAAAAAAGAGGGAGTTAGAAAGCACATTTAATAATTATAAAATGAAATAATTTAAAGACAGAATTTAAATCCAAACGTACCTTTCTTCGGGCTTGATCACTGGCTTTGTTGATTGCACTTTTGGAACCTTTACTTTGTAAGCATATTGTATACCTTTCTAATGTTTACTTCCACTCTTCTAAACTTATACAATTTTCACAAAACAAACACTTTACCTCTCACACTTATACACTTCTCCCAATCCTAAAATCATACTATACACTTTTCCTTATCAAAATATTTTTAAACATTTTAATATTCAAAGCACCTTTCTACACATTTCAAATTTCACCTTTCCAACACACACAAATCCAAATACAACTTCAATTTTACACATTTCATTTTCTAATACAAAAATACATTTTCATTTTCTAAAACTTCGCAAAAGATAGACATTTTTACTTTTCAAAGATACTTTTCCCACTTTCCAAAATACGAGCAAATCACCTTTTAAAAACATACACCTTTCTTTCAACAATTACTTGCTTCTCTGAATAGTCAGATCGAGCTAATCGAGGCTCTTGAAATCAAATTAAATTCCCTCATTGAAAAAAAAAAATATTAGCTTGTGAATAGTCAGATCGAGCTAATCGAGGCTATTGAAATCGAATTCGGCTTGAGTTTAAATTGATTTGATTTTTCTTCGATTGGTGTAGAAAATTTTGGTTCAAAAGAGTTGATTTGAGTTTGTTTGAAGTTGAATCAAAATCTGGATTGAATTTATTTTTATTCGAATTGAATGATAGGTTCGAGTCGATGCCACGTCAGTGGGCGTCTACCTAAGGGAAATCCTAAGGGCGACGTCTATACTAGGCTACGAAGACCTAAGCACTAGCGATTGATTATGGGGAAATTGACCTCGAATAATGAGGTCAACATGTGTGTGTGTGTGTGTGTGTGTGTGTGTGTGAGAGAGAGAGAGAGAGAGAGAGAGAGAGAGAGAGAGAGAGAGAGAGAGAGATCTTTGTGAGACTCATTCTTTTTTATGTGCGTGAGAAGATGATAGAATTTAGAGAGATTCTGATAGATATATTAAAAGAGTTTCCAAGAGATTGGGGTTCACAAATAACATTATTTATACTCTATGACCTTCTTTTATTAAGATTTATAGAGTAAGGGCTATTGGATGTAAGAGATTTGAGTCTTTGTGAAAAGGCTCTTTATCTAACTGAGAGGCTAGTGGTGAGGAATCTAAGTCATATTGGGAACATAAGAAAGGAGACTTCTTTGGAGAAAGAAGTGGTGTATAAGGGAGTTCTTCATATTTCTCTAAAGGAGAAAGGCTTCTCTAACTTGCTGGGATTAAAATGAGTGGTTAGTGAAATTCCTAGGACTCTAGGGCGTGGACATAGGTCAGGTTAACTGAGACGTAATTAAAATTTGTTTTGCATTCTTTTTCTTTTTTTTTTCTTTACTTTCTTTATTTTATTTTTTATTTGCTACTTAGATTAACTATTATTGCAAGTTAATTTGATTTCTTAAATAAGTGCACCCAATATGACATTTTCTCTATGTATGGTTATCATAAATTTGTCACATTTAATAAATTATTGTAAAGTGTGGTTGATATTTACTTTAAGGTTTATAAGATGGATTTTTAGATTTATGATTTTTTTTGTATTTTGATATTTTTCTTTTCAATATTTAATACTGAAATGTCTTGCTTTGAGTTTAAGGGTATTTTTTAAAAATAAAATTCCCTCTAATTGATATTTTTATATGTACAACCATTATTATGGTGTATGTTTGAAACATTTGACTTTATAATTAAAAATATAATTTTAGAAAATAGATCCCTCTATTTATGATGTGAAATAGACCAAACCCTTCATAGGGGTATTTTGAATTTTGTTATTTTAAACCTTAACTATGTTCAATTTCTAATAGAGGATTAAAAATATCTTTAAAAATGATTTTTTTTTTGAGGAAATGCTAATTGCATTAAAGTGAAGAAAACTAAGTACAACCATCAGGAGGATGATATTCTTCCTTGATTAAATTAGCCATCAAGGGAGGTATATCATCAAAGGAAAAACTGTCAAAGTAAAAACTATCCTCTAAAGCCATAGTAGCACACAAGTTTGCTACCTTATTATGTTCTCTATAAGCATGTACAAAAACAACTTTATTGAAGTCATTCACAAATAAAGAATCACTTACTAAATTGAAGATCATGGTACCTTTGTCTTGCTTCAATGATTTTTGAATGTAGTTGATAACATTCAAGTTATCACTTTCAATAATAACTCCTTTATAATCTCTCATCCAGCTTTTGACATAATCCTTGACCGAGAGAATAACACCCATCTCCAATTGTGCAATATCCCAATGAATCATCTTTCTCCCAAAAGAAAGAATGAATCTACCAATGCAATCTCGGAAAATACCACCAATTCCAGCTAATCCCGAAGGAGTTAAGGAAGCATCAATATTGATTTTCATCCACTCTTTTGGTTGGGGGCACCAAGAAATATAAGACTCCCTAAGGAGATTAGTGCTCCAGTTAGAAAGAGAAGGATTAGCTTTGGTAATGGCTACATAAAGAGCATTAGCAGCCACTGAATAAGAAGGAAGAGCATATTTTCCATGCTTTATCTCATTCCTATCTTTCCAAGAGAAGTATACAATAGTACAATAAATTTGTACCACACCAAGTTTTTTCTCAGATATTTTTTTAAGCTCAATAAGGCAATGATCCATGGAATTAAAAATAGGAATAGGAATACCCCAAGCAATGAGCTGATTGATGCTTTCCACCAAATACTAGCATTGTACACCGATATGCTCATAATTCTCCACCATAGCACAACCTCTAGCACATAAATCATCTTCAAGAAGCTTACGGTTTTTAAGATACAAGTTGGTAGGAATAGAAGCAATGCCAAGTCTCCACCAAAACATTTCCACCTTCTTGCTAAGTTTGAGTTTGTTGAGCCACTTGTAATAACCATCTTCCATTAAATTGAATCTTCTATTTAAAACTTGTTCAAAAGCCAAACCCGAGACTGTTTTCCCATGACAGAATTTCTACAATTCCACCGTGTCAGCACTGCAGGGATTAATTTGTATGTTGATGATAGCTTTCAATAATTCTGGATGGAACCATCTCTGAAGTAAAGTACAATTCCATTGGCCATTCTCCATTATTAGCTGTTGAACACACTTTCCTTCCAAAGCAGAGCAGTCAGCAAATGTCGGCCATTGATTGATACATTTGTCATAAATCCAACACATTAATATCTTTGCCATTACAAATGTTCCATCTAGAAATGTTTTTGAGAAACTTACCACCATCGAGAAGGATTTTCCAAGCTTTAGAAGAACTCTTTTTACTAGTATCTTTCAAGATACTATTACCATATTTAGATCTCATAACTCTATGAAAAAGAGTATCAGGTTTTTTAAAAAAATTCCAAGAAAGGTTAGCTCTTAAAGGACCCATTTTCAAGGTTGGTGAATGTAAACCTAAACCTCCCATACTTCTTAGTTTACACAGATTTTCCCAAGCAATGTAGTGAATACCATAACTACCATCTTACTTATTCCAAATAAAATTTCTACAAA
The DNA here is from genome assembly GCF_001605985.2 of Dendrobium catenatum. Classification (NCBI taxonomy): domain Eukaryota; kingdom Viridiplantae; phylum Streptophyta; class Magnoliopsida; order Asparagales; family Orchidaceae; genus Dendrobium; species Dendrobium catenatum. The sequence continues at coordinate 1,874,530 of NW_021318608.1, read as the reverse complement.
GTTTTTCCATAGTGAGCAACACCTTCTTTGGGATCATGGAATGAGTAATCAAAAAATTAGGCATTGCTAAAAGAGAGCTAGTGATAAGAGTAATCTTACCACCCAAAGAAAGAAATTTCTTTCCCCAAGTATTAAGCCTATCCATCATGTTAGTCAAGACTTCATGAAAATCTGCAGCCCTTAAACGGTTAAGAGATAATTTGATTCCAAGATAGCTCATCTCCTTGACTACTTTGAAGCTCAAAATTTTAGTAACCTTCTTCCTCATCCGATTATTAACAGCATTTCCAAACATGATTTGAGATTTATTGGTATTGACTCTTTGACCGGTCCAACAACAAAAATCATCCATAATATTCTTCACCTCCTTAGCAATATCTTTGGAAACTTGTGAAAAGATAATAACATCATCAGCATATAAAAGATGAGTAATTCTTGGACCTCTTGGAGAGATATGAATTCCAATATTATTACCCCTTTCATGAATAGAATTGGAAAGCAATTGAGAACACAAAATATAGAGGTAAGGGGATAAAGGACATCCTTGACGAAAACCACTATAAGCCATAATCCATTTGGAATTTCTTCCATTAATAATAATAGAGAATCTAACATCAGTAACACATTCCATAATGAGATTAGCAAAGTAAGAAGGGAATCCATACCATTTGAGGACATTATCAAGAGTCGGCCAACCCATGCTATCATAAGCTTGTTCCATATCAAGCTTAAGAGCCATCAAGCCCTTCTTATTCTTGGATATTTTAAACTTGTGAACTATCTCTTGAGCCAAAAGACAGTGTTCAAAAATAGATCTTCCAGGAATAAAGGCCATTTGTTCTTCAGAAATCATCTTGGACATACAAGTCTTCAATCTGTTGACTATCATAGAAGCAACAATCTTGTAGTTTGTCTGGCAAAGACTAATAGGACGATAATTGGATGGAAGCAAGGGATTTTTAATTTTAGCAATCAAAACAATAAGAGTATCTTTCCACTCTTTTCTCATACATCCCTTAGTGAAAAAACCATTGACAGCATTCCATAATTCTTTCCAAACAATATCCCAATAATGCTTGTAAAAGGAGGATGTAAGACCGTCCATACCTGGGGAACGATTATTACCTTGTTGGAAGACAGAATTCTTGAGCTCCATCACGGAAAAAGCCAAGTTAAGAGCCTGGTAATCTTCATTGTTTAATTTTTGGTGGTCCATAATCTCGGGCCAACCCGAGAGTTGACAGATTCTCTTCTTGCATTTTGCTTCAAAATGTTGAATAAACACCTTTTCAATGTCTTCTTCTTCAATTTGCATCTTGTTGTGAACATCCTTTATTTGATTAATTCTATTTCCATTTCTTCTAGCCGTGGAAAAATTATGGAAAAGTTTGGAGTTAAAATCACCTTCTTCAATTCATCTAGCCTTGGCTCTTTGATTCCACCAAGTAGATAATCTCTTCAAGGTAACATTGAGATCATGAATTTTGCTTCTAAGTAAAAGCAAGTCTTGATTTGTCCACCCAATCCCAAGGCTTCTTTAGTTTGAAGTTCCAGAATTTCCATCTTCAACTTCACTTTAAGATCATTTAAGTCTTTGCATTTACTTCTACTCCAAAAGAATAAGATAGAAGGAGTAGATCTGGTCATACAATTATTAAGTAATCCCCATAAACTTTCACGTTCCTTGCAACATCTACTACCATAGACAGTAGCAATTCTCCAAGATCCCAGTCTAGGGATAGATAAATCTCCCACAATCATCTGAGAAGAAGTATCATTAACCACAAAGTTAACAATTTTTGAATTCCAAAGAACTAAAATGCCACCAGAAATTCCCACCGAATGGAGATGAAAGAAATCCCAATCTTTACCAATAAGGACATCAACATCCATCCTATTGATACTACTAATTTTCGTTTCCATAAGACCAATGAAAAAAACATCCTGATCTTTAACCACTTCCTTTAAATACAGAGCAGCTTCTCTCTTCCTATCTCCTCTGCAGTTCTAGAATAAAAGGGAACACATTTAAACAAGTGAAGGGGAACTCACCCCTCTCATGGACACCATACTTCCATCTCTCTTTTTCTTCTTAATATCTTGATCAACCGGGCCCAAGGATTTCAGTTCCTTGGTAAGTTTAATTCTAGCAGAATTAGACAAAGTGGATTTACCTTCATTCATAGCATTATCTTTCATATCCTCCTTCCTTTTAATCAGCAGATTTTTATCAGCATCCTGTAGCTCAGGACATTCAAGTTCCTTATCTTCACTTAGAATTTCAAAAGAATTATTCAGTCGAATACCTTCCCTGTCAGTTCCTAAATTAACTTCCATATCAGCATTTCCTTCAATGTCTGTAACATTTTCAGGAATAGGAATTTCTTTAACAATCTACTCTTGTAAACCAACTGTCTGAATTTGTTTCCCCATAACATTCTTCTCTTTGTTGCTGATGTTTTTGTAAATTCTATTGCCATTAAAATTATTGTAATTCTGTCTGTTCTTAAACTGTACATGAATCCATGGACCATACTCCACATTGGACACATCATTTTGATTTTCTCCACCAGTTTTCTTCCCTGCTGTAGTGATAACTTCAGACGTGTTCTTAAATTGTTTTTTAATTCCCTGTACAACCTTCTCAGGACATGTGTTCAGTTCATGCCCTGCACATCCACAATGATAGCAAAGTAAGTTTTTTTTCTCATATTCTACTCTTTGGAAGAATCTTCCGGCAAGACCATCAATCCAAACACCATTTGGGAGCTTTTTTTCAGATCTATCTTCACACATATACGATCAAATTCCTTCTTTCCCCACCGAAAAGTATTTCCATCCAAGTATAAAGGTGTGCCAAATCGAGAAGCAATACTTGCAAGAATATCTTCATCCCAGCAGTATAGAGGTAGGCACGGTAGTCTGATCCACACTGGGGCTGAGATTCCTTTAAATGAATATGGATCAAATGCAGAAGACCAACGATCCATACCAACAATATACCCATTTACATACCATGGTCCACCATTTAAGACTTCATCAACCGCATCATTATTTTTAAATGAGCAAAGTATCCAATTCATTCCGATTGAGGTCATGTGAAAACCACCAAATTGGTTCCATTGTTTTCTCAAATCAAAACAACAGGCTGAATAAGGGACATTACCTCCTAGAACTTTAATAACAATAGAGTTCTTCAACACCTCAGAATTTTTTTCTTCAGCCACCGGATTAAGCTTTACTGCAATACCATCCTCCGAAATTTTAACCTGCTCATTTTTTAAAACAATCTTGATATGCTTTGGCTTCGACCAAGCTCTAGTAATCTCTTTAGCTACGATTTTTTCTTTATAATTCAAGGATTCATTCAAAGGATCCTTATCAGAATTGTTAAAAGAACCTGAAATTCCTTCTTTCAAAGGGTTGAAAACTCCCCTGTCTTGATCTTGATGATTTAAACCAGAAAAACCATTAACCTTCAAGATGGTATTCTTTATCTCTGATGATTCAGTACTGTTAGGAACATAATTCAGATTATGTTCAAAAAAATCCACGACTGCCTGTTCAGAAAAATCTTCTTCCACAATCTTCTTGCCTTTTCCTTCAATCACAATTGGCTTGATCACCGAATACGCACCTTCCCTGATCATCAAACCACCTCTTCCTTTACAGCCCAATCTGGGAGGACTAGAACAACGCGGAGCTGCCATGGCATCGGCCGAGGACGCCAAGAAGCTACCGGCGACGGCGCCACCAGCCGGAGCAAAAACCGCGGGAGAGAAAATTCAAAAAGAAAAAAAGGGTTTTCTCTCACTAGAAAACCGGACTCTCTCTCACTAGGAAAAACCGCCTCAGTTGAATTATTAACTACCTTTAAAAATGATATTGCAAATGTGCATATAGCTAACAAAAATTATAATAAATTAAAATTAAAGAAAGAAAATGAAAATCAAATTTATAGCAAGTTGATCAACTTGACCTACATCAACTCCTCAAGTACTCTACTCAAGAATTCCACTATATGAATTCCCTAATTATTGCATAAACAAAGACCTATTAATAACTTGTAAATGAACCCTAGGAATGTTCTTGTATACATAAAAATATATTTGGGAGCACTATGATGTTAATGTTATGAAAATAATAATACTATAATTTTTATATTTTATGGTTTAGCCTTATGCGCATAGTGGCACTGAAATTAGATCATATAATGACATTCTCTTGGGTTTGAGGTTTTCAAGGGGAGTGTTATGGTGTTGTAGTTTGTGAAGCTACGGCGTTAGGCTTACAAGCTTATTTTTCTAAATATCCTAGTCCACTATACGAATTAAGTACACCCATCCATAACTCCATCCCCATTTCATTCCCTTAGCTGAGAGGGAGAGGAAGTGAAGAGAGGAAGAGAATAAAGGAGAGAAGGAGAGTAGAAAAGGAGCGAGAATAGAGAGAAGTTTTACTTCCAAGAATTTTTATTTGTTCTCCCATTTGTGAAAGTTACTTTGATTTTGGTAAGCTTGAATCCTTTTTTCTATTCCTGATGATTTTGAGTTTTGAATTTCTATCTATCCCAAATTTGATTTAAATGCATTATCTCTCAATTTAATAAACTTTCATCACATAAATTTTAATATACGACGGAAATGACTATTTTTCACATGTTGGTGCAATATTTTCATTTTTTTTATCTGACAAAATTATATGTAAAATATTTTACCTAAACAAGCAAGAACAAATACAAACACATAAAAATCTTAGGACTATGTTGTTAAGTTTGGAACGAAAACATGCATTTGGTAAAAATTTTCAAACACTATATTACATACATATTATTGTTGGCATACTGATAGTATAATATTGAAATAAATTACATTATTCATTGTAGACATAGATTTTACACATTGCATAACATTATGATTGTTATGACATAACATGGGTGTGTGATGAAAGAAAAAGGCTAGCTAGTTATAGAATGATTCAAGTTAGCTAAAGTAGGATACCCTCTATAGGTGGATGGACATATATGCTTTCCCTTAAATTATGAGTTTGTGGTGCAATCCCAATACAAGATAGAAGATAGAAAATAGGGAGTTGTAATTTGACAAGATACACCCATGGTCAAGAGCAAAGAATCTCACAAGTAACCATGTGATACATGACTATGATATGACATGATATAAGAAAAAACCATATGATAAGCTAGATATCATGACTAGTATTAATATGAATTTTATATGCATATATGATCTGATGTTTATTTGTTTAAAAATTATTATATTTAAGCAATTTTTTTTTACTTTAAAATTACCTCATTTTATGATTTTGTATAGGACAATTCAAATGAAATTTAGGAAATTGAATAAAATACCCATTATTATGTCATTGGACTTTAGAACACCTTTACATTTGAGGACAAAGTTTAAATTCAAGAATAAAGAGCAAGGCACTGTAGTGTAAAGGTTCTCAGTGCCATAGTGCCATCAAAGCATCACAGAGCCATATTGCCATAATGCTGCAACTCTATCCAATTTGTCACATAACTGAATCACTAGAGTACCACAACATAGAAGTTAATTTAATTACTCTTAGAAAATGAAAAATTTATTTAGTCAGAGTGCCACAACAGAGTACTTCATCATCACCACAATATTTATTCAGTAGTAAGATAAAGCTACTACTCTGAGCACCACACCTCTAAAGTTAGTTACTATTTTTTATATAAATAGTATAACTAAATTATTAATAGAGGTGGCCATTTTTATCTCTCATACTTAGTCCTAGTCAAGGTCTAGTAGGAGTGTGAATGAATGATTTAAGAGAGAAGATTTAGAGGGTAACGAATGTGTATATATACTATTATAAGAGAAGTCTAGTTATACTTTTCCTTATAACTCTAATCTTGTATTTATTTTATCTTTGTAATAAATCTTTACATGTTTATATTAATTGTAATGTTAGGCTAAGTATATTATTGGGCATATGATATAATATGAATGCATGTATTATATAAAATAAGTCTAAGAGCTTAATATTTATTTACTGCTATTTCTAATTTCTCTGAGCATAATTTAATTTATGTATAGGTAATTTCAAAATTTAAAACTGAGTGTGATCTAGATCCTTGATGAAGGAGTAGTGGAACAACTTGGGATACTAGACTGGAGAACTTCGAAGCATGCAAATATGTTAGATAAGACTTTACGATTAAGGAGATAGTATAACTTTAGTAAAGTTAGGCTTTGATAAAGACTAATAAACTAAATAGAGATGAAGAGTCACATATGCTTCAATTCATAGAACTTTTCAAGATATACTTATCTATCCACACATAAATTCTTATATGTCATAAGTTTATAATCAATTAAACTTAGAATTTCTTCCTAGTGGGTTAGTGGCAGTTTACTTTAAATAGTCACCAACATCTAAATTTGTGTGATAACATAAATCTAGAAATGTGTACAAGTATTGCTAAATTGGTATTGAGATCATTCTAATCCTTATAGGAATGATACTAGACTCTTCTCTATATTACTTGACACAATAGATGCACTTGCGTTGTATCCATTTTAGCCCTTAAGTTTAGGGTGAAGTGTGTCGATCAAGTTTTATGAACCATTATCAGGGGCATAGAAAATGTTTTCTCTTCATTTACTTTATATTACTATGAGAATTACTGATTTATTCTTATTTTTATTTATGGTCAATCTATTTTTTATTTGACAATTTATTGTTTTGTTGGACTACAAGTTTAAGTTGGTGTAGAAGCAATTTTTGTTTTCTATGATTATTAGTATAATTCACTATTCAACAACTATATTATTAGTTGTTGCATGCATAGTAGAAACCAAATAAAAACTTGAAATTGAAAAAAATCTTTAGGAAATAAAAAAAAAGTAAAAAAAACATAAAAAATGAAGTAAAATGAAAAACCCTATTCATGAGGATGACCTACCCAAAAACTTAAGAGATTATGTTAATCCATTAGTAAATGACATTCTCTAGAGTATTAACAGACACAATATTCAAGCAAACAATTTTGAACTTAAATCAACGCTTATCCAAGTGGTGCAAAACTCACAATTTGGTGTAATTCCTAATGAGGATCCAAGCCTATATTTATGAGGACAAGTTCTTTAAAAGTTATGCAACCTTTAAATATAATAGAGTTAATGAGGACATCATTATACTTAGATTATTCCAATTTTATTTAAGAGATGATGCAAATGTATGGTTGAATTCCTTACCCCTAAGCTCTATTACTAACAGAAATGATCTTGCTCATAAACTCTAAGCAAAATATTTTCCTCTATAAAAAATAACCAAGTTTGTGGATGATATTACATCTTTTGCAAACATAGATAGGAAGTTTATTTATACATAATGGAAATGAATTAAGGAGTTACTTAAGAAAAGTTTATATCATGCATTACTAAATTAGTTGATAATTCTAGCTTTTTTATAATGGATTAGTAGGTTCTATTTGGTTAGTTGTAGATGCTGGCACTAGAGATTCATTACTATCACAACCCTTCGACGAGGCTTATGCTTTAATCAAGGAGATGGAAACTAACAATCTTTAATGGCCTTTTTATACATTTAATCCTAAGTTACCAATGTGCATGAGTTTGATGCATTATCTATCTTGACTTCTTAGGTAGTTGTTATTATTTGGAAGCTAGACAACCTTGGAGTCATTGCAACTAAGGGAGCACCTATGATAGCAGATAAAAATATTTATGGACCCACAATATCATACTTCATTAGGATTAGAATCTTTGAATGTCATTAATAATCAGTAAAATAATTGTTACTCTAACACCTAACATTGGTTGGAGAAATCACCCAAAATTTCATTGAAAAAGTAATTAAAATGGGGAATAACTGGAATAACAACCAACCCAAAATATTAGGAAATTAAATATAGTCTCAACCCAATTTTTTACACCCTAAACCAAATTATTCACCAAGTTTTAATGATAATAATCAATATAAGGATAAGAAGCCATAATTAGAAAACTTTGTGCTATAGATTGTGACTCAACTTCAAAACCAAGTTGGTTCCATTGGAAATATATAAAACCAATTATGTTTGTTTTCTAGTTCACTAAAAACTAGACCCCAAGGAATCCTTCCTAGTAGCACTGAGATTAATCCTAAGGGCAACGATAAAGAGCAGTGTAAAGCCATCAACTTGAGAAGAGGTAAGGAGTTAGTGGGGTAGTCAGGGGGTAAGTCTGATGAAGATAAGGTTTATAAAATACCTGTAGAATCCACCAACTTGTAGAGTAATCTAAAACATATGATAATTTAGAAAACCCCACCAGAAAGGTTGTAGAATGACCACCATCACCTTTTCATTAGAGACTTCTACAGTAAAACCTAGATAAGCAATTATATAGATTTATAAAATATTTGAAGAAATTGACTATTAATATTACCATTATTGAAGCCTTAGAGAAAATTCTTAGTTATGCCAAATTTATGAAGCAGATCCATAGTAAGAAAAGGTAGTTAGATAATTTTGAGATTGCTGCTATATAGTGCAATTTTATAAAAGAAATTTCCTCAAATGCTAAAGAACCTTGGTATCCTTAACATTTATTATTCTATAGGATATATATTATGTGGAAGATAATTATGTGATTTTTGAGAAAGCATCAATCTTATACCTGTTTCAATCTTTAATATAATTGACTTACTAGGGGTATAACCCATAATTGTATCCTTTAGTTAGCTGGCAGATTTTTTATTTATCCAGGGGGTGATTGAGGATGTATTAGTGAAAGTTGAAAGTTTATATTTCCAATTAATTTTAATATATTAGACAAAGAAGAAGATAAGGAGATACTAGTCATTTTTGGTAGACCTTTTTTAGCTCTTAAAAGGGCAATGACAAATGTTTAGCATGGAAGTTAATGATGTGAGCATAGGATTAAGTAGTGACCTTAAGGAACCCAGTGAGGATCATTACTTTAGAATTAGTTTGGTGGAGCGATGTGTGAGAAAGATAATGGAGGAGATGTTGTCTAATGATTCACTAGAAAGTTCTTTGATTGAGGATGACATAGGGGAGTATAGTAGAGATATTGATTTCCTATTAGATGATGCTCCTAAAATTTTTTAGGAGAGGTATGAAACATTATATAAATCATCTTTAGGAAAGTCCATAAGGCATTTAATCTAATAAGCACCTTCCATAGAATTTAAAGCGTTGTTAGCCCATTTAAAGTACACATTTTTAGGTGATGGATCAATCTTATCCATTATAATCTCCATTGAATTAGAAGAATGTTAAGAGGGTAAGTTGATAAGAGTTCTAAAGACTCATGAGAAAGCATTTGGTTGGATGATAGCTGGCATACAAGGGATTAGTTCATCATGTGCATTCATAAATTTATTGATCAAGAAGACTCTTAACCAAAGGCTGATCCAAAAAGAAGATTGAAATTTGTCATGAAGGAAGTAGTTAAAAAAATAGAAACTCAAACGGCTTAAAGCATGAATTATTTACCCTATTTTTGATAGGTTAATCCCATTCACATTGTGCCTAGAAAGGGAGGTTTAACTATTGTGAATATTGAAAAGAATGAGTTGATACCAACTAGAATGATCATAGGTTAGAGAATTTGTATTGATTATAAGAAGTTGAACAAAGCCTCTTGAAAAAACTATTTCCATTTCCATTCAAAGACTAGATGCTTGAATGATTGGAAGGGCATCCATTCTAGTATTTCTTAAATATATACATAGGTTATTATCATATTTCTATATCACCTAGGGATAAAATAAAACCACTTTTACTATCCATTATAGTACATTCACTTTTCATAGATTACCTTTTTGACATTGTAATGCCCCTAAAAAATTTTAGAGATGTATAATGTCTATCTTTTTAGATTTAATTAAGTAGGGCATTTGGATTTTCATTGATGGTTTTTTTTATATTTGGTACTTCATTTTATTTTGGTCTTGAGCATTTAGCTATTATTTTGAAAAGATGTGAATAGTCAAACTTCGTGTTGAATTGAGAAAAGTGTCAGTTTATGGTATCATTAGGCATTATTTTAGGCCATAAGAAATCCTAGAAAGGTTAGATGAATACAAGCTAAAAATTTAAGTAATAAAAAATTTGTCATCTCATAACTCACTTAATGGTGCGAGAAGTTTTCTAGGTCACACTAATTTTACAGGAGATTCAATAGTGATTTTTTATAAAATTATTAAGTTGTTATGTCATTTATTTGGGAAAGACATTCCAATTGACTTCAATCATGAGTATGTAGAAGATTTTGAAACTTTATAAAAACATTTGATTACAATAAACATTACCATTGCACCTAGATTATCGCTTAATTTTGAACTTATGTGTGATGCTAGTGACTTTGTGTAGGAGAAGTACTAGGGAAAAGAGTGGATAAGAAGTGTTAAGTCATTTATTATGCTTGTATAACCCTACATGAAGCACATATAATTTACACAACAACTCAAAAAGAACTACGAACCATAGCTTTTTCCTTTAAAAAGTTTAAGTCATATTTGATTAGCACAAAAGTCATAGTGCATATCGATATTCTTCTATTAAATACCTGGTAACAAAAAAGATGCCAATCCAAGGTTAACTAGATTGATTCTTTTGTTACAAAAATTTAATGTAGAAATTTTTGATATGAAAAGAATAAAAAAATAAGTTGTTGATCATTAATCTAGATTGGAATTGGAAAAACATGTGCATGACAAGTCTTATATTTATGAGTTTTTCCCATATGAGAAAATGCTTGCATGAAGTGGCAGAAGTGTGTCTTTGTATGCAGATATAGTAAATTACATTATTATGTAGATATAGTGAATTACATTATTAGTGTTGTTATACCTTCCAACATGTCGTATAATCGAAGGAAAATTTTTTTTGGTATGATACTAGGTTCTATTTCTAGTATGAGTCATACCAGCATAGGAGATGTAAGGACTAAATTATTTGAAGTTGTTTCCCTTTTGAGGAGACTAACAACATTATTAATATATGTTATGACTCTGATTATTGTGGGCAGTTTAGAGGATATAGGATTTCTTCCAAGATTATACAATCTGGATTTTATTGTCCTATACTTATTAAGGATCTTAATGATTATGTTAAGAAATGTGATAAGTATCTGTGAGCATCTAATATTTTAAAGAGAAATAAAATAACCTTGAATTATATATTGGAGGTTAAAATATTTGATGTGGGGGGATTAGATTTCATGGGACCATGTATTCCATCTTTTAGAAATAAATGTATTTTAATAGTAGTTGACTTTATTTGTAAGAGGATTGATTGAGAGGCTATGCAAAAAATGATGAATTTTTTTTTAAATGTATTATATTTTGAATGCCTAGAGCATTCATAAGTGAAAGGGAAGACATTTCTAAAATACAAAAGGTTATAAACCGGATTTTAGTTTTTGGAATACAGTATCAATAAGCAACTTCTTAATACCCTTAAACTAGTGGCCAACCTAAAACTTCTAATAGAGAAATTAAGAGAATATTAGAGAAAATTGTAAACCCCAATAGGAAAGATTGGTCTTTTAGATTGGATGATGCTTATGGGCTTATTGGACTATTATTTAAAATCTATTGAAATGCCTCCTTATAAACTAATATTTGAAAATGCTTTCCATTTTCTTTTAGAATTAAAGTATATGGCTTATTACAAGTTAAGGAGTTGAATTATAATATGAAAGAAGATATTATTATAGTTGAATGTACTAAAGGAGTTTAGATATAATGCATATGATAATGCTAAGATCTATAATGTGGAAAATAAGATATAACATGTTCATAAACTGATTAAGATAGAATTTGCACCTATATAGAAAGAACTTTTATATAATTCAAGATCAAAATTATTTCTTGGGATGTTAATGTCTACGTGATATGTTCCGTTTATAGTGGTAAAATATATGCATATGGAACTATAGAAATCTAGAATAAGAAAATTGATCAAACTTTTAAGAAGAACAAACAATGATTAAAGCCTTATTTAAGAGGGAATATTGATTACAAAAGAGTGACTATTACTTTAACATATCTTGAAAAGAATGCATTATAGTTTGGCTGAAGACCATAAAAATAGCACTTATTGGGAGGTAACCCATAGTTTTGATATATGTGTTACTAGTGTATGATGGAGTTTGTGTTATCATGAGACCTACTTAGTCAAATAGAAGATGTATTAAAAAGTAGTCTTCAATGCTACCGCGAGGAGACCTTGAATGCCAACACGAATATATTAAAAAATTTATTACTTTAATAAAGATATATAACACTAAAAAAATTAGCACCACAACACAAAACTGCCCCTTAGCCTTGCAATGGTCCGCACCCTAGCAGCATAGCATCATGTTCTATGGTTTTCAATTAATTTACTAAGCACTATTGTGTGGAAACAAGAGCCACAATGCCCATTCAACAACTAGTAATGAGATTGGGTAAGTGCTACAGTGGTGGTCATACTAAGTGCCGCAGTGCTAAAATTTATTGAGTATCGCGATGTTGACACAATAAACAAATTAGCATATTGAGTTATGATGTTGAACATGTTGTGAATTTGTTTTTAAAGGAATATGATTTTGATGATAGCAAACACTTATATTCCTCTACGACTGCCTTGCCTACTAACATTTCAGGTCCACAAGATCAGTCTGTAATTTGAACCAGCTCAAGATTCGGTAGCCTGGGTCTGAGTCAGTTTTTATACTTTTCCCTTTTTTGAGTCTATTGTAATCGAAGTGGTTCCTGATGCTAAGTAACCTTTCACACAAACACTTGGGGGATTTTTCTAACTGCTTTTTAGAGTTCTCTATTTTTGCTCACATCGTCCCGGATGATCCCAAATCATCCTTGACAATCAGCTGAAAATAGAAACCCTAATTAGGGCATCCTGGTTAAAGCAGGCATCATTAAGCACATCATCCGGGACAATCTTTGTATCAGCCAAGATGATAGGCTCAAATCAGAAAGAATTAGCTTCTAGAACTGTTTAGGTATTATTTATTTTTGAGCATCATCCAGGACATCATCCTGGATGATGCAATACAATTATGCCTAAATTAATTTGATAATTAAGGAAAGTAATGAAGGCTTGATTGATACTATCACATCATTTTGGACGATTGCAGGATCGGCTGGGATAATCAGTTCAAAAACCTTAGTTGTTCTTGGATGATTACATATCGGACATCTTCTATTCAGGGCGATGTTCTGGATGATTTTTCATAGATTTGAACTAATTGTCTGAGATGATTATGAGATCGGTCTGAACGATCAAGCTATTTTTTAATCATCCAGACATCCCTTCAGTGCAATTATTTAGATGATATTCCATGAATTGTACTAATCATACAGGATGATCTTTTATCATCCTGGAAGACATGAACAAATTCCTTCTAATCATCCTAGATCGTCCTGACTGATTAAGCTTAAATTGAACTCATCGTACAGGATGATATTTATATTTTCCTGGATGATAAAGTAAGCAAGTTGTAATTAATATGCTATTCTAAAGCTCTTCTATTTAAGAGCTCTTATTCAATCCTTTAGAACATCTTTTGCTGCTGTTTTGACCTAAGAGAGCCAAGAGCAGAGGGAGAGCAAGGGAGAGAGAGAGATGATCTTGTGAGGGGGAGTTTATGAGGGAGTTCACAACGGTTGCTCCAAGTAAGGATCCATCATTGTCTTCTCCAATCATTGTCTTTAGTTTCTTAGGGGTTCTAGAGAGGTAAACTTCAGTATATGATCAAGGTTATCTATCTGTTTCAAGAGGAAGTAAAGAGAGTTGGGTTCTCTGCCTGCTTTTGGAGGAAGCAAAAGAAGTTGGGCTCTCTGCCTTACCTGAGTGGTGGGAAGGAGGTTTATAAAGGCTTCTACGCCTTATTATGGGGGCAAAAGGAGAGACACTATATTTAGTACAATACTCGGAGGGCGCCTCCGAGGAGTGGACGTAGGACATGTTACCAGAACCACTATAAATTTATGTGTTCTCTATTACTACTTCCACATTTAATTTTTGCACTCTAAATTTCAATGGTGAATCTTGATTTCTATTTTAGGATTGTGTTTTGATCGAAAGATTGTTTAAAAATACCAATTCACCCCCCTCTTGGTTAGCCTTGGGACTGGTTCATAAGGGCTTAACATCCCTAACAAACTTTCAAGTGGCATCAGAGCAGGATTCATAAAATTTAGTTTTTGAAAACTTTTGAATTTTGATCGATGGCTAACTTTGGTAATAACAATACAATGGAAGGATATTCTATTACACGACCATCTTTGTTTGATAATATTCCTTTTGATTTTTGGAAAACTTGCATCTCTACTTTTTTATAATTGCTTGATTATCGTATGTGGATGCTTGTTAATGAAGGTTATGCACCACCTTCTCATGAACTTAATGAAACTAAAATTAAAATTCCTTTTACTGAATAGATATTTAATGAAAGAGATTTAGCACAACTTAATGAAAAATACTTGAACTATTTTTTCTGTGCTTTGAAATATAAAGATTATATGCAATTTTTAACTTGTGCAACTGGTAAAGAAATTTGGGATAGATATAGTATAACTTATGAAGGAACCAATGAAGTTAAAAAATCTAGGTTGAATATTTTGTTGCATGACTATTAACTTTTTCGTATGAAACCTTCTGAAGTAATTTCTTATATGTATACAAGGTTTACCCAAATTTTCACCTATTTGCATGCTTTAGGAAGAGAGATAACTAATTAAGAAAGAGTCAATAAAATTTTGAGATGCTTGCCTTCTTCTTATGATGCTAAGATCACTACAATTACTAAATCTAAAGATATAAATACTTATTCTATTGATAATTTACTTGGATCACTCATTGCATACGAGCAAGAGATGAATCAAAAAAATCTTGATATAGGTGAGAAAAAGAAGGAGAAAATTGTGGAATGAAAGGCCAATAACACGGACACTTATTCTTTTGGATCTGACAATGAGGATGTTCTCTTCATCATAAGGCAGTTTAAAAGCTTTTTAAGGAAGAATAATAAGTTTCATCAGAAGTGGAAAAGAGGTAAGGATAGCAAAAATTATAAAAGTTCTTTTGATATTGTTTGTTTTGAATGCAGGAAGCCTGGACATCTTAAAGCTTATTATGCACTTAAGGAGCACCCAAGTAAGAAGAAGGGTAAAGAGAAACCCAAATACAGGAAGGACAAGAAGCAGTACCAAAAAGCTTTCTGGGCAGATTCTACATCTGACTCCTCTTAAACTGAAGCTAAAGAGGAGATAACAAATTTATGCTTAATGGGTTATCATCTTGATCAATCTAATCAAGAAGAGGTATGTGAATCAATCTATAATCAATTAGTTGAAATTTGTGATAGAATTCATGCATCATATAAGAAGCTTAAGAAAAAGCATGCTAGTTTAAAATTAGAGTTTTTAAATTTACAAAGAGAGCATGAAAGTTTAAGTAAAGATTACACTCTAATTGATAACAATCACATGTCTTAACTTGATGAATTTGATGAGTTAAATAAAAAGAATTCTTAATTTATTCATGAACATGATTCTTTGAAAGCTTCTTACACCTTGCTTGAATATGATTTTAAAACTTATATTAATGAATCTAAGCATAAAGAGCACTATTCAAATGTTGATAATGTATTAGAAAGTGCTAACTTGACGTTTAAAGCTAAATTGAATACACTTGAAAGAAATTGGAATACATCAACACTTGATCTAAAGTCAAAACCTAGGAAGAGGCATTATAACCCAAACATATTTGTAAATCCTTTTCCTAGAGTTAGATGTTTTTCATGTAGCATGCTAGGACACATTTTGTTGCAAATTTGGTTTCATGAATTATGATTTTGATGATAGCAAATAATAGGACTGCCATTTTCTACTGACATTTCAGGGCCAAGAGATCAGATGACAAATGGAACCAGCTCAAAGATGGGGTAGATTAGGGTTGAGTTAGTCTGTAACTTTTCTTTTCCCTTTCTTGAGTAAATTGTAATCTTTGAAGTGTCTGATGATAAGTAACCCTACACACACACACACAAACACTTGAGTTATTCTTTTCTTAACTGATTTAGAATTTCTATTTTTACTCCCATCATCTCGGATGATATTTATATCATCCTGGACGATCGGGTTTAAAATAAAAACCCTGATCAGGACTCCTAGTCAAGGCAGCCATCATCAGAATATCAGCCTGGATGATAGATATATCAGCCAGGACGATATGCTCAAAATAGAAAGAATTAGCCAACATGATCTATTTAGGCATTCTTTATTTTTGGATATCGGTCAGGATGATAGTCTATCATCCTAGACGATTAGATACAATTATGCCTAAATTGATCAGACAATTAAGGAAAGTAATTAAGGATGATTGATATGATAATATCGTCCGAGACGATCTAAATATCATCCGAGACGATCAGTTCAAAAACCTTAGTTGCTTATGGACGATCAAGATCCGCCAGGTCATATTTAGGGAGATGTTCTGGATTATTCACCTCTGATTTAAACTAATCATCTGGGATGATCGTCAAGACCCCCATTCAGGGCGATGTTCAGTATGATAGTCCACGATTTGTACTGATTGTCAAGGACGATATCCATATCATCCTAGACGATAATGTCGGTTCATGAAATTCTATTTAAAGGATCAAATTTTTCTCATGTATGAGACCTTGAGTGCTTCTATCTTGACCTAAGAGAGCCTTGAGAGAAGGAGAGAGAGAGAGAGAGAGAGATAAAGAGAGAGAGGGACTTGTGATGGGGAGTTTGTAATAGGGTTCACAAGAGTTACTCCAAGCAAGGTTCTTAGTCTTCTTCTCCGATCTTTGTCCTTCATTCTTGGGAGGTTCTTGTGAGGTCTACTTCAGCAAAAGGTCTGGGTTCTCTGCCTCCTTCAGGAGGAAGCAAAAGGAGTCAATTCTCTGCCTTCTTCAGGAGGAAGAAAAAGGAGTCGATTATTTGCTGCACCGGGGTTGTTTAAAAAGAGTCGGGTGTAAAGGCTTCTCTGCCTAGCTATGAGAGATAAAGGAAAGACACATACTTAGTGCAATACCTAGAGGGAGCCTCCAGGGAGTGGACGTAGGTCAAGGTTACCGAACCACTAAAACCCTTATGTTCTTTTTACTACTTCCGCATTTTAATTTTCCGCACTTATTTTTCTGTGTGGATTTTGGTTTATGCTTACTGTGATTTGATCTAAGA
Source organism: Dendrobium catenatum (assembly GCF_001605985.2). NCBI lineage: Eukaryota > Viridiplantae > Streptophyta > Magnoliopsida > Asparagales > Orchidaceae > Dendrobium > Dendrobium catenatum. The sequence goes on along the minus strand of NW_021318608.1, from coordinate 1,857,289 downwards.
AAGATTTTTTAAAATACCAATTCACCCCCCTCTTGGTTAGCCTCAAGCTAGTTCTGAAGGGCTTAACATCCCTAATGAACTTTCAAGTGGTATCAGAGAGGGATTCATAAAAACTGAGTTTAAAAACTTTTTAAATTTTGATCCATGGCTAACTTTAGGAATCATAATACAATGGAAGGATATTCTTTTACACGACCTCCTATGTTTGATAATCTATCTTTTGATTTTTTGAAAACTCACATGTCTACTTTTTTACAATCAACTGATTATCGCATGTGGATGCTTATTAAAGAAGGATATTCTCCACCTTCTCGTAAACTTAATGGAATTAAAACAAAAATGCCTTTTACTGAATGGACTTTTGATGAAAGAGATTTAGCTCAACTTAATGCGAAGTGTTAGAACTATTTTTTCTATGCTTTAAAGTTTAAGGATTACATGCGTATTTCTATTTGCTCTACTGGAAAAAAGATTTGGAATAGGTTATGCATTACTTATGAAGGAACCAATGAAGTGAAACAATCTCGTTTGAGTATTCTCTTGCATGACTATAAACTTTTTCTTATGAAATCTTCTGAATCAATTTCTGATATGTTTATAATGTTTACTCAAATTGTAACTTTATTGCGTGTCTTAGGAAGAGAACTTTCAAAGTTTAAAAAAGTGAACAAAATTTTAAGATGCTTGCCTTCCTCTTTTGATCTAAAATCACTGCAATCACTGAATCTAAGGATTTGAACACTTATTCGATTGATAACTTACTTGGCTCACCCATTGCTTACGAGTAAGGGGTGAATCAAAGAAATCTTAATGCAGGTGAGAAAAGAAAGGAGAAAATAGTGACATTAAAGGCCAACAACACGAACTCTAACTCTTCCGGGTTTGAAAGCGATGACTTTGTCTTAATCACAAGGCAATTCAAAAGCTTTCTAAGGAATAAGCAAACGTATCATGAAATGTGGAGTAAATGTAAGGGAAACAAAAATTTTAAGAGTTCTAATGACATGATTTTTTTTTTTAATTAAGGAAAACTAGACATGTGAAAGCTAATTGCACTACACTCAAGGCTCACTCAAGCAAAGAAAAGGGTGAGGAGAAACCAAAGTTTAGCAAGGACAAAAAGAGACTTCAAAAAGCATTTTGGGCAGATTCTGCATCTGATTCATCAGAGACTGAACCTGAAGATGTAACAACAAACTTGTTCTTAATGGCAGACGATCATCTTGACCAAGAAGAGGTATGTGAACTATCCTACGACCAACTCCTTGAAGTTTCTGAAAAAAATCATGCATCATATAGGAAACTCAAGAAAATACATGCTAGATTGAAATTGGAATTTTTGAATTTACAAAAAAAGCATGGGTTGATTAAAGATCACTCAACAATTCATTTAAATCATATTACTCTACTTGATGAATCTGATGAGTTAAATAAAAAACATTTTGAATTAATTGAAGAACATGATTCATTAAAAGTTTCACACACCTCACTTGAAGCTGATTTTAAAAAATCTAAAGAGAGAAAAAATTTGAGGATTGATAATGATGCCTTAAAAAGTACTAACTTGAGGATTTAAAATGAATTGGATACACTTAAGAAAACTCGGATGTCACCCACACTTGATCAAAAGCCAAAACCTATGAAAATGCATTACTACCCAAACAATTTAAGAAATCCTGTTTCCAGAGTTAGATGCTTTTCATGTGGCATGCTAGGACACATCCCACACACTTACACTATCCACCATAGTACACATTGGGTGTGGAGACCCAAATTGCATGATTCATAATATAGCATACATGCATTGCATTCTACTTTTCATAAGAAGGAACACAAAACTACTTGGGTTCCTAAATCTTATATTTGATGATTTTGTAGGTAAGCTCTCATAAAAGGCCTCATGAGAGTATGTGGTACATGGACAGCGGATGCTCTCGACATATGACTGGCGATGCCAATCAATTCATTTTACTAGAGACCAGGACAGGAGGGAAGGTTACTCTTGGAGACAACACCACCAGGAAGGTGGTAGGCCTAGGAATAATTGGTAATTCCAAGAACCTTATAATTGAAAATGTTTTGCTTGTAGATGGATTTAAACACAACTTGCTCAGCATCAGTCAGCTTTGCGACAAGGGCTTCATCATACAATTCTTTGCAAATTCAAGCATTGTAAGTTTAAATAACAATACTATTTTGCAGGGAAAGATGATAAAAAATGTGTACATAATTGATTTAAATAACATTGAATGCGCTGCATCTTTTTGCTTAAAAACTGTTGTTAATGATTCATGGTTTTGACACAGAAGATTATGTCATGTTAGTATGAAAACCCTTAGATAAGTGACCCAAAAAGACCTAGTTAGAGGTGTCCCCAAACTGAAATTCTCTAAAGACCGCCTTTGTGATGCCTGTCAATTAAGAAAGCAAGTCAACTCCTCCTTTCACCCCACTAAGGACATTAGCACCTCTAGACCTTTAGAAGTCCTTCACATGGATTTGTTTGGACCCATTAGCACTGCCTGCTTGGGAGGGAAAGTCTTTGATTTTGTAATTATTGATGACTACTCGAGGTTCAATTGGACTAGATTTCTTTCACACAAAAATTAGTCTTTTGAGGAGTTTAGAACCTTTTTTACTTGGATTCAATAAAAGCTAGGTTGTGAGATCTTGACCATCCATAGTGACCATGGGGGAGAGTTTAAAAATGAAAGGTTTGGAGATTTTTGTGAGGATAAGGGGATAAGCCACAACTTCTCATCTCCTAGGACCCCACAGCAGAACGGGGTAGCTGAAAGGAAGAACCGGACCTTAGTGGAAGCCGCTAGAGTCATACTTGCTGAGTATTTAATTCTAAAATACTTTTGGGCTAAAGCAGTTAACACAGCTTGTTATATGTTGAATAGGATGAATGTTAGAGCCAAACTAGATAAGACACCCTATGAGATACTTAAGGGTAGGACACCCAATCTTTCCCACCTTTATGTTTTTGGTTGTAAGAGTTTCATTCACAACAATGGGAAGTCTCACTTAAAAAACTTTTATCCAAAATCCGATGGAGTGTTCTTGGGATATTCTAGTGTTGGGAAGTCTTTTAGGGTGTTTAACAAGAGAACTTTGATGGTCAAAGAAACTACTCATGTTGTGTTTGATGAGTCTGATCCTAGAAAGCCTTAAGTTGAGGATGATGATGATGTTGGAGGGATTACCATTGGAGTAGAAAATTTGGAGAAGGGAGTAGAACCCTAAAACACTAAAGGAGTAGGAGATGTTACCCAAGGAGTAGAAAATGTAGATCTGGAGGAAAGGGTTAGACCTTCACACACCTTGCCTAGAGATTAGAGATACTCTATAAGTCACCCCAAAGATTTGATCTTAGGAGACCCTTCTATTGGAGTTAGGACTAGACATGGACTTAGGACGGAGGTGAACCATTCTGCTTTTATCTCAATCATTGAACCCACAAATATAAACCAAGCCCTTTCTGATGAGTTTTGGATTTTCAATTGAACCAATTTATTAGGAATGATGTTTAGGAGCTTGTAAAAAGACCTAAGGAACAAAAAGTAGTTGGAACCAAGTGGGTCTTTAAGAACAAAGTGAGTGATTCTTGAGTGGTGGTTAGGAATAAAGCAAGATTAGTGGCTAAGGGGTATAACCAAATAGAAGGGATAGATTTTGAGGAGCCTTTTGCCCCTGTAGCTAGATTGGAAGCCATTAGAGTGCTATTAGCCTTTGCAAGTTATAAAGGATTTAAGCTTTTTCAAATGGACGTTAAGAGTGGCCTTTTAAATGGGGAAATAAAAGAAGATGATTTGTAGAACAATCCCCAGGTTTTGAGAGTTCCCAAATTCTAAATCATGTTTTTAAATTAAAAAAAAACTTATAAGGTTTAAAGTAGGCTCCCAGAGCTTGGTATAAGAGGCTTAGCACATTCTTACTAGAAAGGGAGTTTGTTAAGGGGAGCATAGACACCACCCTTTTTCTTAGAAAAGTTGGAGATGATTTGCTCATTTTTCAGATTTATGTGGATGACATACTTTTTGAATCTTCTGATAAGAAACTTTGTGACTGAAGAAATCTCTAAAATAATGAATAGAGAGTATGAGATGAGTATGATGGGAGAGTTGTCCTACTTTTTGGGGTTTAGCATAAAATAATTAGATGATAGAGCCTTTCTAAATTAATCAAAATACATAAAGGACATTTTCAAGAAGTATGAGATGATAAAGCCAAGCCAATTAATACTCCCATGATTTCTAGTGTTCCGTTGGATAAGGACCCAAGTGGTAAGTCCGTTGATCAGAAGTAATATACAGGCATGATTGGATCTTTACTTTACTTGACTGTGAGCCGACCTGATATAATGTTTAGTGTTTGTCTTTGTGCTAGATTTCAAGCTGACCCTAAGGAATCCCACCAGACTACAGTTAAGAGAATTTTTAGATACCTTTTGGGGACCAAAGGCTTAGGGATTTGGTACCCTAGGCACAGCACTTCTTTTGAGATTATTGGATTTTTCTGACTCTGATTTGGTAGGATGTAAGGTGGATGAAAAAGCACTTCTGGAACTTATCAATTCATAGGAAAATGTTTGGTCTCATGGTCTAGTAGAAAGCAAAACTCTGTTGCACTTTCCACTGTTGAAGCTGAGTACATTACTCTTGGAAGTTGTGTGGCCCAAGTCCTTTGGTTCAAACAACAAGTATTAGATTTAGGATTACCTGTAGGCACCATCTCAATCTTTTGTGACAACACTAGTGCCATATGCATTTCTAAGAATCCTATCCAACATTAAAGGACTAAGGACATTGACATTAGACATCACTTTATTAGAGATCATGTAACTAAGAGAGCCATTGAGTTACACCATGTAACAACTGAAAATCAACTGGCTGACATCTTTACTAAACCACTGGCTTTCGACACATTCAGATTTTTAAGGATCAGATTGGGTGTAATTGACATAAATGCATGAACTTGATCTTTTTACTTGCATTTCTTTTATCTTTGTTCTTTTTTTTTCTTTTTTTGCTTTTCTTTTTGATTTTTTATTTTGTTGTTTATTCTTCTTTTCTTTACTTTTTAGTTTTTGTTTGAATTATTGGGCTTTCGTTTTTATTTTTGATTTGGTTCTCAAAATCATTGCTGAAAAAATATCATATGCATTTTCCTTCTAAAAATTTGTAGTCAATGTTTTACATCTTTTAATCCATTTAAGGGTAAAAATACATTGTTGATTGTATCTCTTTCTATAACATATTTTCTTTTCTAATCAAAAGTCTATCTCAAATTAACGAATGGAATATGCAATTAAGATCTTTTCTAACCTTGCTACAGCAAATCTATCTTGTATTTATAATGATCAAAGTTTTTATGTCACATCAAGATTCCTCGTTACTCTTATCATTGTATTTCTTCATACGATTACTGATTCTATTTTATGGATTATTCTTCCCTATATTAGAGAGTGAGTTTTTCTTCTCTAATATCTACAAGATATATTCACAATGAATATTATTTAAGATATTTTGAAAGAGAATGTAGCTTGCAAAAAAAAAAGTGGCCAATGATGCCAAAATTAAAAGATGCGCAATGACGCCAAATTGAAAACAAATAAATACACAAACTGTATTAACAATCAAAAGATGCACAAAGTGCCATTCAAATTGACAAGAGGCATAAAATGAGCCCACCAAAAGCAAGATCTCCTCTCCTTTCAAATCATTTAAAACTTAGAAGTTTTTTTTGTATCACTTGATAAAATCAAAGGCTTGGTTTTGATTATTTTGTGATTGTGACAAATTTACTTTGATACATTATTCTATAAAGATATTTTTTCTGAAACCAAGTGGTGAACAGATCCTCTTTTTCATATCCAATTAAATTTTTGAGTTAGGTCATTGATTTCAAAAGGCGATTCTACCCTTAAAGAAAGTCCGAGCTAAGGGTAAACATGATCGGATATTCGACCATTTTTTGGATTTTTGATGTTATTAACTCATTAACTTACAAATTATTAAAATCAATCACATAGAATACAACATTATGCTCATGCCTTGGTTTATAAAAAAAAAAAGGGTTTGTTTACTTTGTTTCTTAGTTTCCTCCTCCTTTTAAGATGTCAAAAGGGGGAGTAGTAGGTTTGTATGTTTGAACTTTTATTCTGAATCTTGAAATCCTTTCTATTTTTACACTACTATTTTTTAAAATAATCATCGGAGTGTTTTCCATCATCAAAAAGGGGAAGATTGTTGTAGATTTGGTTTTATGAATTATGGTTTTGATGATAGCAAACAATACGAATGCCTTTTTCTACTAACATTTCAGGTCCAAGAGATCAGACGACAAACGGAACTAGCTCAAAGATTGGGTATATTAGGGTTGAGTTTGCCTGTAACTTTTCTCTTCCCTTTTTTGAGTCAGTTGTAATCTTGGAAGTGTTTGATGCTAAGTAACCCTACACACACACACTTGAGTGATTCTTTTCTTAACTGATTTAGAATTTCTATTTTTACTCACATCATCCCAGATGATATTTATATCATCTTGGACGATTGGGTTTAAAACAGAAACCATAATTAGGACTCCTAGTCAAGGCAGCCGTCATTAGGATATCAGCCTAGACGATAGATGTATCGGCCAGAATGATATGCTCAAAATATAAAGAATAAGCCGATATGATCTTTTTAGGCATTCTTTATTTTTGCATATCGACCAGGACGATAGTGTATCATCCTGAATGTTTTGATACAATTATGCCTAAATTGACCAGACAATTAAGGAAAGCAATTAAGGATGATTGATACAATCACAACGTTCGGGACAATTAGTTCAAAAACCTTAGTTGCTTCTGGACGATCAAGATCGGTCAGATTATATTCAGAGCGATATTCTGGATGATTTAAGTCTAATTTAAACTAATGATGTGGGACAACCGTGAGATCGTCCACGATGATGAAGCTAAATTTGAATCATCCAGACCCCCATTCAGGGAGATGTTCAATACGATAGTCCACGATTTGTACTAATCGTCCAAGATGATATCCATATCATCCTGGATAATAAGGTTGGTTCTTGAAATTCTATTTAAAGGGTCTAATTTTTCTCATGTATGAGACCTTGAGTGCTACTGTCTTGACCTAAGAGAGCCTTGGGAGAAGGAGAGAGAGAGAGAGAGAGAGAGAGAGAGAGGAACTTGTGAGGGGGAGTTTGTGAGAGGGTTCACAAGGGTTACTCCTAGCAAGGTTCCAAGTCATCTACTCCGGTCTTCATCCTTCGTTCTTGGGAGGTTCTTGGGAGGTTTACTTCAATAAAAGGTCATTGTTCTATGCCTACTTCAGGAGGATGCAAAAGTAGTCGGTTCTCTCCCCACATTAGGAGGAAGAAAAGGAGTCGATTCTCTGATGCATCGGGGTTGGTGAAAAGGAGTCGGGTGTAAAAGCTTCTCTGCCTAGCTGTGAGAGCTAAAGGAGAGACACTTACTTAGTGCAATACCTGGAGGACACCTCTATGGAGTAGTTGTAGGTCAAGTTGACCGAACCACTATAAACCCTTTTGTTATTTTTACTACTTCCGCATTTTAATTTTCCATACTTATTTTTTTGTGGTGATTTTAGTTTATGCTTATTGTGATTTGATCTAAGAAAGATTTTTTTTTAAAATACAAATTCACCCCCTCTCTTGGTTAGCATCAGGCTAGTTCTCAAGGGCTTAATATCCCTAAAGAACTTTCACAATTCACACACTTGCACTATTCACCATAGTACACATTGGGTATGGAGACCAAAATTACATGTTTCATTGCATAACATAAATACATTGCATTCTTCTTTTCATAGGAAGGGACCCAAACCTGTTTGGGTTTCTAAATCTGACATTTGTTTTTATAGGTGTGCTCTCACCAAAGACCACATGAGAGTATATGAAACTTGGACAGCGGAGGCTCGTGCCTCATATGTTGAGATTTATTCACTATGAATTAGGTTGTTAAACTAAAGCTTATGTCCCAAGGCTATCCAAGAGGGGGGTGAAATGGTATTTTTTAAAAAAATCCCTCTTGAGTATGTTGAACCGAAATTAAGCTTTAATGAATTTTTAGAAAAAGTTTTTCAACCACAATTTTTTATAACAAAACAAAATATGGAAAATAAAAAGCAGTAATAATAAAAAACACAAATTTTATAGTGGTTCAGTCTAAACTAGACCTACATCCACTCCCCGAAGGCACCCTCCTAGTATTGCACTAATACCAATAGTGTCTCTCCTTTTACACCAACAGCAAGACAGAGAAGCCTTTACAAACACACTTTCCACCACTATCCGGTGCGTCAGATAACCATCATTCTTTTACACTATCCCTAGTGTTGGCAGAGAACCCTTCGTCCTTTCACACTCTCCTA
>NW_021318608.1:1841754-1848491 GCF_001605985.2 Dendrobium catenatum | reverse complement strand
AGAGAGAGAGAGAGAGAGAGAGAGAGAGAGAGGAACTTGTGAGGGGGAGTTTGTGAGAGGGTTCACAAGGGTTACTCCTAGCAAGGTTCCAAGTCATCTACTCCGGTCTTCATCCTTCGTTCTTGGGAGGTTCTTGGGAGGTTTACTTCAATAAAAGGTCATGGTTCTATGCCTACTTCAGGAGGTTGCAAAAGGAGTCGGTTCTCTCCCCGTATTAGGAGGAAGAAAAGGAGTCGATTCTCTGATGCATCGGGGTTGGTGAAAAGGACACGGGTGTAAAAGCTTCTCTGCCTAGCTATGAGAGCTAAAGGAGAGACACTTACTTAGTGCAATACCTGGAGGACACCTCTAGGGAGTAGATGTAGGTCAAGTTGACCGAACCACTATAAACCCTTTTGTTATTTTTACTGCTTCCGCATTTTAATTTTCCATACTTATTTTTTTGTGGTGATTTTAGTTTATGCTTATTGTGATTTGATCTAAGAAAGATTTTTTTTTTTTTAAATACAAATTCACCCACTCTCTTGGTTAGCATCGGGCTAGTTTTCAAGGGCTTAATATCCCTAACGAACTTTCACATTTCACACACTTGCACTATTCACCATAGTACACATTGGATATGGAGACCAAAATTACATGTTTCATTGCATAACATAAATACATTGCATTCTTCTTTTCATAGGAAGGGACCCAAACCTGTTTGGGTTTCTAAATCTGACATTTGTTTTTATAGGTGTGCTCTCACCAAAGACCACATGAGAGTATATGAAACTTGGACAGCGGAGGCTCGTGCCTCATATGTTGAGATTTATTCACTATGAATTAGGTTGTTAAACTAAAGCTTATGTCCCAAGGCTATCCAAGAGGGAGGTGAAATGATATTTTTAAAAAACATCCCTCTTGAGTATGTTGAACCGAAATTAAACTTTAATGAATTTTTAGAAAAAGTTTTTCAACCACAATTTTTTATAACAAAACAAAATACGGAAAATAAAAAGCAGTAATAATAAAAAACACAAATTTTATAGTGGTTCAGTCTAAACTAGACCTACATCCACTCCCCGGAGGCACCCTCCTAGTATTGCACAAATACCAATAGTGTATCTCCTTTTACACCAACAGCAAGACAGAGAAGCTTTTACAAACACTCTTTCCACCACTATCCGGTGCGTCAGATAACCATCATTCTTTTACACTATCACTAGTGTTGGCAGAGAACCCTTCGTCCTTTCACACTCTCCTAATGTGGGCAGAGAACCCTTCATCCTTTCACACTCTCCTAGTATGGGCAGAGAACCCTTCTTACTTTCAGACTCTCCTAGTGTGGGCAGAGAACCCTTCGTCCTTTCACACTCTCCTAGTGTGGGATGAGAACCCTCTATCTATTTACACTCTCCAAGTGTCGGCAGAGAACCGGATCTCCTTGACATATCTCCTCATAAGAAATCTAGAAGGAAGGAAGAAAAGAGTGAAGTAATCCAAAAATACAAGTAGAGATTCTTACCTTTGAACACCAAGCGAAGCCTTCATGCTCCAATGGTAGGAATCCTCCTTTGAATGCTCTCTCACACTCTCTCCTTGAATCTTCTTCCAATAGGCACGAAGATCAATGAGCAAAAAGATTGGGTGGCAGTAAAAATTGGACCTTAAATAGGAGAGACAAGAAAAACCGTCTAAAACTACAAATTTTCAAGTTAACACGTAATGGATAGTCCCATACGATTGTGGATAGCACCGGACAATTTTACTTCAAGTGTCGGAAATGATTCTAATGAATATTGGTACGAATTTTGTTCATACATGATTATCATCCCGTATGAACTAGGTTCATCTAGACGATCAATTATTCCATAGGTTGGTTCACAAAAAGTGAGAACGCCGCCAGAATGTGAAGTGTTGATTCACTTCGTCCTGGGACGATCAGGACTTTATCTGGACAAATTTTTATAGAGAAGAATTCGTCCTGGGACGATTTGAATTTCATGTGGATAAAATTTTACAGAGAAGAATTCATCCTGGGATGATTATAGATTTTGTCTGGATGAAATTTTACAGAGAATAAATCATCCTCGGATGATAATAATTTTGTTTGGATGAAATTTTTGCAGAGAAGAATTCATCCTGGGACGATAATAATTTTGTCCTAGATGATCAGGACTTAGAAAATTTTTGTCAATTCCTGATCGTTCCATTGCTCTTACGAGAAAATAACTGACCTGATCGTCTGTACGAACTAGGTTCATCCCGTACGATTAGTACAAATTTTGTAAGATCTCCTTAAGTGTGTGTGTATTTTTATTCACTCAATTACAATCACTCCCACTTAATTCAAAGAACAATTTAGAGCTCCAATTTGCAAAGTATTGTATGCTGAATTTGATTTGAAGTCTTTTTAGTTTAGAGTTCAATTTTTCTGAAATATTAGTACACACTAGAGAAAAAACAATTCTTCCAAAAAGTGTTAGGAAATAATTGCAAATAAAATAATAATATTTGAAATCATCAAAACTATATGCAAATACCAACTTTCTAAATAATCTCCCCCTTTTTGATGATGGCAAAAAAATTATTATTTGTCGAATTTCAAATTCTAAGAATCTCCTAAACTCCCCTTGAATTAATGAGCACATAAAAGTAAGGGGTCATTAAACACAAAAATTTTTAAATTTTTATTTTAAATAATTTAACAAAAACAACAAACAAAACACAAAATAAGACAAAACCAAACGGCACGATCACAACAAATAGCAAACAATTATTTCTCCCCCTTTTTGACCATAGTAAAAATTCAAGAAGAAAAAATAACTTGAAATGCAAGCAGACATATGAAAATCATTTGAGAATTCATTCTTAAAAGTGATTGTAATAAAGTTATGCAAATAAAATTAGTACATTAGATAAATCATAATAATTCATAGAATTAAAGAAGAGACATAACTTAGATAAAAAAAATTATCAAACGACATGATTCAATTTAGACATTTAGATAGAGACATCATTGCAAAGAGGATGAAAAGAAAAAATTATATATTTCAAAATTCAATATACATGAATGAACACAAGATCAACTTGAATGAGAAGATTAAAAGAGTCTGGAAAGAAATAACTACCACAAGTGGCGCTTTGCGCATCTTTTTCAAATTTGTGACACACTTTTGTAAAAAATTACATTTATTGAGCTTATTTTTTGCCTCTTTTTCACATTACGAACCATTGCGCATTTCTTTTGATTTTTGTACATTTGTATATTTGTCAAGAGTAATTGTATTCTTTCTAAATTCATTAATTAAAGTTTTTAAATTAATCTAGGTGCATAAATATTAATTGAAGAGTAAAATATAGAATAAGAAAAACATCACAATTGCAATAATAAATTAATGTAGTCTAAACAAGAGACATGAAATTTGACAATCTTAATTATTATCAAGTTATAAGCTAAACTTAAATTTAGAAAAATTAGATTTTCTAATGAGTATGTTTTTTAATTTGCATTTTAAGAATTATAGCACTGATAAAAAATAAAAACCAAAGATTTTCATAGTTAAACACACATTTCAGAAACAAGATAAAGACAAGACATGTTTACTTATATTGATATCAAAAAGTTATTACAGTCACTGCAATTGATATCAATACACACCATCTAGAGAAAAACAAAAAATACATCTAAAAACCATCCAAAGAAATAGAACAAAACAACAACAAACATATGAACCATAACAACTAAAACACAAAATAGAAAGTGCAACAATCACTCGGACGGTCTCTGATCTGGAAGAGGAGGAGGTTGAGTATTGAAGAAGGTAAAGTCACTGCTTACTATAAGCATGTTACTGTTCAAATTATTCATTTGCTCTCTTATGAAGCCCATATCTTGATTGTAGCGATTTTCAAATTAATAAAAACGTTGATCAAAATGAGTCTCTAGCTGATCAAATCTTTAAACCAAATTTTGATAATTTGTATCATTGGTCGGTGCTGGTTCGGCTTCAGGTTCCTCCTCAGTGTCACTAATGACGTGTGCCTTAGTTGTGTCATCATTTTTGAAGATTGGTCTGAATGATGCATCATTGTAATAGAGCAAATCTTCAAACTCTTGATCAGGATGAGTCAAACCATATTTCTTCTCCAGAATATAGGCAACTAGATGTCCTAAAGCAATATTACCTTTTCTTTTCTGATCAGCATGACCTATTTCAAAAAGTCCAAAAAGATATTCGAGAATTAACTGGGCTTCATCTATAGGTTTTTTAGTCATGACCATAAAAGTGACCATAGAAAGAAGTGAAGTTATGTTCACTCTAGCACAAGCCTTAGGGATAATGGAAGTTCTAAAGACATGCTAGATGATTCGTGCAGTTTTCTCACAGATACTCTAGCCACATGTTTATTCACAATATTCCCTCTATTCACTTGATTAATTTCTGACCACGAATACTCATAGGTAGTGATCAGATAATTTGCTCTTTCCCCTTCAGTTCTTAAGTTTAGAAATGCTCCTAAGTCATGCTTAGTTATTTTTACTTTTTGTTTAAAGACAAAGGAGTAGACTACAAACTGACAAGAGCCAAAGGACATATTGGCTAGGAAATAGTGAAAATTCTCTTTGTTGTAAGGGTGGACTAGAGTAAGAATGAAATCAAATTGGGTCGAGATGAACAGGTTCATTACCTGGAAAGTAAGATTTTCTTGAAGTAGGATCCTAGAGGGTGTGATTTTGGCAAAGGCAAATCAAGGAAAAGATTACTCATTTTCCTTAGACAGAAAGTTCTCTGAAGGATTCTTATATGGTTTCTTTGCTATGACCTTCTTCCTCTTACTTGAACAAGCCATCTAAAAAGGACTGATCTAAAGAACGAAAGAGATTGAAAGTGATGTTTAGAGTGTGACAGATAAGTACAAAAGCCTGCCAATTTATTGAAAAACGGCATGTTCGTACTGGACGAAAAAAAATTCATTCTGGATGAATAAAAAATTCATCCCGTATGAAATATTTTCGTACAGACGATTCAATGCCTCTAAATGAAATGACTTTTCATAATCAACACAACTTACGATGCATCCTTTCGTATAGACTTTTGACCAGTCTGGTCGTACAGACGAACACGTGTTCATCCCGGGACGATCAGAACTTATATCATTTTAATGGCAGTTGAAATCGTCCCCTACATCGAACTGACATGTGTTCATCAAGACGAACCAAAGGTTCGTACAGATGAAGTTCATATTAATAATTGTCTTATCTATTTAATTTCTCCATTCATTCGTCCCGTCGTTTGAAAAATATTTCATTCCGGACGATCGTAATGATCGTACAGACAATGTACATTAAAAATTACACTCAAACGGGTCAAAATCCGACAGATTGTCACAATACACAAATTGTCCCGGATGATGATGACACAAAAAAAAATTTTTTTTGCACTCAAAACAAAAACTAGAAATAAAAAACAATAAAATACCAAAATCAACGATGAAAACACACTCTAAAAAAGAAAGAAATCACATAAACAAAAACATAAAAAAAAATTTAATTAATAAACAAACATCAATGTTGCAAAAAACATTTTTATTTAAGCATTTAAATCAATCACACTAAGCCTTGTTCTTAATGCATTAAAAGTATCAAAGGCTAAAGATTTTGTAAAAATGTCTGCAAGTTGATTTTCAGTTGTAACATGAATGAGTTCAATTTCTCCCTTGGATACAAGATCCTTTATGAAATGATGCATTATGTCTATGTGTTTGGTTCTTGAATGTTGAATAGGATTTTTAGAAATGCAGATAGCACTAGTGTTATCACAATAAATTAGAATAGTGCTTATAGACAAACCTAAATCAATTAACAGTTGTTTCAACCAAAGTACTTGTGCCACACAACTTCCTAAAGTAATGTATTCAGCTTTTGCAGTAAATAGAGCTACTGAATTTTGTTTTCTACTGGACCAAGAGACTAAAGAATTCCAATAAATTGAGATGTTTCATAAGTACTCTTTCTATCAACTCTAAAACCTACAAAAATCTGAATATCCAATTATTTCAAATGAAGAACTAAACTTAGGATACCAAATTCCTAAGTTCTGAGTTCCTAACAGATCTTCAAGTCTAGCTACAGGGGCAAAAGTCTCCTCAAAATCAATTCCTTCAATTTGATTATACCCCTTAGCAACTAATCTAGCCTTATTTCTAATGACTACTCTTGAGTCATTCATTTTATTTTTGAATACCCACTTAGTTCCAACAACACTTTGATCTTTTAGCCTTGAAGTTGATTCCCAAACTTTATTTCGTACAAATTGATTCAACACTTCTTATATGGCCAATATCCAAAATTCATCAGAAAGTGCTTGATCAATATTAGTGGGTTCTATAGTTGAAATGAAGGCTGAATGATTGACTTCCTTATTTAATTCATGCCTGGTCCTTACACCTTCACTTGGTTCACATATGATCAATTCTCTTGGGCGGTATTTAGAAAATCTCAAATCTCTAGGCAAAGGGTTTTCTATCTCCAAATTTTCTTCCACATTTTCTTCCAAATTTTTTCTTTCAATCTTTTGGGAGTTATCCTCAATTTCATCATCTACAATATTTAGCTCTTCCAAATTTTCTAATTCATCGAATACAACATGTGTGGTCTCCTCTATTCTCAAAGTTCTTTTATTGAATACTCTAAAAGATTTCCAACACTTGAGTACCCAACAAAAATTCCCTCATCTGATTTTGGATCAAATTTT
>NW_021318608.1:1769901-1841744 GCF_001605985.2 Dendrobium catenatum | reverse complement strand
ATGGCCAATATCCAAAATTCATCAGAAAGTGCTTGATCAATATTAGTGGGTTCTATAGTTGAAATGAAGGCTGAATGATTGACTTCCTTATTTAATTCATGCCTGGTCCTTACACCTTCACTTGGTTCACATATGATCAATTCTCTTGGGCGGTATTTAGAAAATCTCAAATCTCTAGGCAAAGGGTTTTCTATCTCCAAATTTTCTTCCACATTTTCTTCCAAATTTTTTCTTTCAATCTTTTGGGAGTTATCCTCAATTTCATCATCTACAATATTTAGCTCTTCCAAATTTTCTAATTCATCGAATACAACATGTGTGGTCTCCTCTATTCTCAAAGTTCTTTTATTGAATACTCTAAAAGATTTCCAACACTTGAGTACCCAACAAAAATTCCCTCATCTGATTATTTAAACAAGATCTCACATTAACCCTATTTAGAACATAACAAGTTGTGCTAACTGCCTCAGCCCAAAAATATCTAGGAAGTGAATATTCTGCCAACATTGCTCGAGCGGCATCTATTAATGTTCTATTTTTTCTTTTGACTACCCCATTCTGTTGAGGGGTTGTAGGTGCAGAAAAGTTGTGATCAATTTCTTTTTCCTTACAAAAATCTTCAAATCCTTCATTATCAAATTCTCCTCCATGATCACTTTGAATAGAAATAATTTCACGCCCTAATTTCCTTTGAGTCGAAGTCAAAAAATTCCTAAACTCCTCAAATGATTCACTCTTTTGAAATAGAAATCTAACCCAAGTGAATCTTGAGTAATCATCCACAATAACAAATCCGTATACCTTCCCTCCTAGACTTACAGCTCCAACTGGTCCAAAAAGATCCATGTGTAAAATTTCCAAAGGTTTACTAGTTCTAAGATCCTTATTGGACTAAATGAGGACTTTACTTGTTTTCCTAATTGACATGCATCACAAAGGTGATCCTTAGTAAAGTCTAGTTTTGGTATACCTCTCACTAAATTATTTTGGATAATCCTCCTAAGATTTTTCATGCTAGAATAACAAACTCTCCTATGCCAAAGCCATGACTCATCAAAAATAATTTTCAAACAAAAAACAGTATGAGACTGAATGCAATTTAAATCTAGCATTTAAACATTGTTTACCCTTTTTCCTTTCAAAATATCTTTACCATTTAGGCTTAATATGCAGCTAGTAGAAAAAACTTTTACACAATAACCCTTATCACATAGCTGACTTATACTTAACAAATTATGCTTTAATCCTTCAACTAATAACACATTGTCTATAAAAAAGTTTTTAAGATTTCCAATAATATCTGATCCAACCACCTTCTTTGTGGTTTTATCTTCAAGTGTAACCTTGCCTACACTCCTGGCTTCCAGCATTACGAATTGAGCAGTATCTCCAATCATGTGCTTTGAGCATCCGCTGTCCAGGTACCATATGCTCTCATGAGGTCTTGTGTGAGATCGACCCTGCAAAATTATCAAATATTAGACCTGGGAACCAAAACAAGTTTGGGTTCATCTTTTAGCAATTTATAATCAGATGCATGTATGAAATGTCTAGGTTTATGCATCTTAGGTCTCCAACAAAATTAGTTTTAATCTTCAAAGTACAGGTGTGAACTATATGTCTAAATAATTCACAATTATTATATTTTACTTTAGAAAATGGATTCCTATGTTTTCTAACATTCATCTGTCTTTTCAAGGATTGCATAAATTTAGCATAATAGGATTAGTAAAATCTTCAAGTTTAGGTGGTATCCTATTATCCTCTAGATCTTTTATTGTTAATTTGTAAAATAAATTCAAATCTTCCAAAATTCGATTTGTATAATTGGTTCTATAAAGTTTGCTCTCAAATTCATCCTTAGAAATTTTAAAATCTTTCTCGAGTTCTGCATAGGATGATTTTAAATTTTCATGATTTTTATTCAAGTCATCAAACTCATCAAGTAATTTTATTTGGTTGTTATCAATTAAAGCATGATCTTTCATAAGGATTTCGTGTTCCTTTTTAAGTTCTTCAAATTCTAGACTTAGACTAACATGCATTTTCTTCATTTTTCTTTATGCATCATGCATGTGTTCAGAAACTTCAAATAATTCATCATAAGTTAAGTTACATACCTCTTCTTTATCTGAGTGATCAAGATTGTCAGCCATTAAGTACAAATTAGTGACTTCCTCTTCTTTTTTAGTCTTTGATGAATCTGAAGTTGAGTCCGCCCAGAAAGCTTTTTGAAACTTCTTTCTGCCCTTCTTTACAGTAGGTTTCTCTTCTACCTTCTCCTTGCTAGGATTGGCTTTGAGTTTAGGGCAATCTGTCTTTATATGTCCAGGTTTCTTGCACTCATAGCAAATAACTTCATTTGAAACCTTGTTATTTCTATTGAATTTACCTCTATTCTATTGTTGGCATTTCTTCTGCTTCCTTTTCAGAAAGCTTCTGATTTGTCTAGTCATCAAAGTGATGTCTTCTTCATCCTCAAGTTGTGAGTGTTCACTCTCAGACTCTTCCACATTCAGTTCTATATTCTTTTCCCTTCGTGGTTCACCTGCATCAATCTTTCTTTGGCTAACTCCTTGCTCATAAGCAATAAGCGAATCATGAGGATTGTCAATAGAATAAATATTTAAATCTTTAGACTCTATAATTACAGTAATTTTAGCATCATAAGCAGTAGGTAAACAATGAAGAATCATATTAACCATTTCAACATTCGTTAGTTCCCTACCAAGTGCATGCAAAGAGGTGACTATTTGAGTGAATCTTGTGTATATATCAGAAATGGATTCATTAGGTTTCATGCGAAACAGTTCGTAATCATGCAACAAGATATTAAGTCTAGATTTTTTAACCTCATTAGTCCCCTCATATGCTATACAAATTCTATCTCATATGTCCTTTCCATTTTTGCAAGTGGAAACCCGCATGTAGTCTTCTGATTTTAAAGCAAAAAAAAACTATTCAAGCATTTAGCGTTTAGTTGTGCTAAGTCATGTTCTTCTACAATCCAGTCTGCAAAAGGTGTTTCAACTCTAACTCCATCAACTAATCTAGTTGGTTTTGTATATCCTTCTTGGACTAAGATCCACATATGATAATCAAGTGACTGTAAGAAAGTAGACATTTATGTTTTCCAAAAATTAAAAGGTATATTATCAAATAGTGGAGGTCTAGTAATAGAGTAACCCTCAGGTGTGTTTCGGTTTCCAAATGTAGCCATCTACATTAATCAAAAAGTAGTTAAAACTTATATTTTTGAAACTAATCTCTGATACCACTTGTTGAGATTTTATTACTATGAATTAGGTTGTTAAACCTAAGCTTATGTCCCAAGGCTATCCAAGAGGGGGGGGGGGGTGGAATTGGTATTTTTTAAAAAAATCGGGGGGGTTGAATTGGTATTTTTTAAAAAAATCCATCTTGAGTTTGTTGAACCAAAATTAAACTTTAATAAATTTTTAGAAAAACTTTATCAACCACAATTTTTTATAACAAAACAAAATGCGGAAAATAAAAAGCAGTACAAATAAAAGAAGCAAAATTTATAGTGGTTCGGTCTAAACCAGACCTACATCCACTCCCCGGAAGAACCGTCTAAATATTACACTAATACCAATAGTGTCTCTCCTTTTGCACCAACAACAATGCGGAGAAGCCTTTATAAATACTATTTCCACCACTACCCAGTGCGATAGAGAACCATCATCCTTTTACACTATCCCCAGTGTTGGCAGAGAACCCTTCGTCCTTTTACACTCTCCTAGTGTCGGTAGAGAACCCTTCATCCTTTCACACTCTCCTAGTGTGGGTGAAGAACCCTTCATCCTTTCGCACTCTCCTAGTGTGGGAAGAGAACCCTTCGTGCTTTCACACTCTCATAGTGTGGGCAGAGAACCCTCCTTCTCTTTATACTCTCCAAGTGTCGGTAGAGAACCGGATCTCCTAGACAGATCTCCTCACAAGAAATCTAGAAGGAAGAAAAAAAGAGTGAAGTAATCCAACAAAACAAGTAGAGATTCTTACCTTTGAACACCAAGCAAAGCCTTCACGCTCCAGTGGTAGGAATCCTCTTTTGAATGCTCTCTCACACTCTCTCCTTGAGTCTTCTTTCAATAGGCATGAAGATCAATGAGCAAAAAGATTGGGTGGCAGTAAAAATTGGACCTTATATAAGAGAGACAAAAAACTATCCAAAACTGCAAAATTTTCAAGTTAACACGTAATGGATCATTCCGTACGATCGTGGATCATCCCAGGCGATTTTACTTAAAGTGTCGGAAATGATCCTAATGAATTTTGGTATGAATTGAGTTCGTACATGATTATCATCCCGTACGAACTAGGTTCGCCTGGACGATCAGTTATTCCATAGGTTGGTTCCCAAAAAGTGCAGAACGCCACCAGAATGTGAAGTGTTGATTTACTTCTTCATGGGACGATCAGGACTTCGTTTGGACGAAATGTTTACAGAAAGTAATTCATCCTGAGACGATTTGGTTTTCGTCTGGATGAAATTTTTACATAGAAGAATTCATCCTGGGACGATTATATATTTCTTCTGGACAAAATTTTTACAGAGAAGAATTCATCCTTGGACGATAATAATTTCGTCTAGATGAAATTTTTATAGAGAAGAATTCATCCTGGGATGATAATAATTTTGTCCTGGACGATCAGGACTTAGAAAAATTTTCTCAATTCCTGATCATTTCATTGCTCTTACGAGGGAATAACAGACCTGATTGTTCTGTACGAACTAGGTTCGTCCCATATGATCAGTACAAATTTTATAAGATCTCCTTAAGTGTGTGTGTGTGTGTGTTTTTTTATTCACTCAATTACAATCACTCCCTCTCAATTCAAAGAACAATTTAG
This sequence comes from Dendrobium catenatum, assembly GCF_001605985.2. Lineage (NCBI taxonomy): Eukaryota > Viridiplantae > Streptophyta > Magnoliopsida > Asparagales > Orchidaceae > Dendrobium > Dendrobium catenatum. The sequence continues at coordinate 1,836,869 of NW_021318608.1, read as the reverse complement.
AGCTCCAATTTGCAAAGTATTGTATGTTGAATTTGATTTGAAGTCTTCATAGTTTGGAGTTCAATTTTCTTGAAATGTTAGTACACATAAGAGCAAAAACAATTCTTCCAAAATGTGTTAGAAAATAATTGTACATAAAACAATAATATTTGAAATCATCAAAACTATACAAGTTGCATGATTGTAACATATGCAAATAGCAACTTTCTTAATATCATAAATGCTTAAACTTGCAATTTAATAATTTTTGGATTGCTTGCTTACTACTCTGTTGATTATTGTATTGTATGCCTAAGCTTTTATGTTAACTTTTCATGTTTGTTGTTATAGTTATTTTTTTTATGGTTTCTTTTTTACTTTATGATATTTTTTCTAGTTTTTATTCTTTTAAGATTTATAGCCAATGTTTAAAGCATCTCTAAATTAGTTAGAGGGAGAAACACTATTGATGATTTCCCTCCCTCTAACCTCTTTTAGTGGTGTAATTTTCTTTTTTAAACAAAAAGACTATCTCAAATTAACAACTTGATTTTCCAATTAAGATCTTTTCTATCTTGCTACAGTAATCTACCTTATATATAATGTTTAATGTCTTTATATAACCTTCAAGTTATTTGAAATCTTGTCATTTTATTTATCATATGATTTTGAGTCTATTTTATTGTTTATTCTTCCTTATATAAGAGAGTTAGTTTTTCTTCTCTAATATCTGGAAGATCTACTCACAACTAAAAGTATTTAAGAGTTTTGAAAAGGGATCTAGCTTAGAAAAATAACAAAAAAGGCCAATGACGATAAAATAAAAAGATACGCAATGACCCCAAATTGAAAAATTTACAGAAAGTATATCAAAAGTCAAAAGATGCTCAAAGTGTGCCATTCAATTGATAAGAAGCATAAAATGAGCCCACAAAATACAAGCTTACTTCTCTTTCAAACTTTTAAAACTTAGAAGAATTCATGTGTTACTTGATATGTTTAAAGGCCTAATTTCGAATTTCATGATTGTGACAAATTACTTTGGTATATTATTCTATAAGATATTTTCTATGGAACCAAGTTTTGAATGGATCGTTTTTCTTATCCAATTAGTTTGTTCTGAGTTAGGTCTTTTGTTTTCGAAAGACGATTTTTTCCTGAAAGAAGTCTGAGCTAGAGTTAAAAGGATCGGATATTCTACTATTTTCAGATTCAACAATGTTAAATCATTGGTCTTATAAGTTTTTAAAATTCAATTACTTGGAGCATTTATCATATTCTTGCTATGCTAAAACTAAAAAAAAAATTGGTTATTTTCATTTTTCTTGTCTTTTTCATTTTTTTATCTCTTTTTGGTGTTGTTATATTTTTGGGCCTTCTCTGATCATCTCCATCCATCCTCTATTTTAAACTTTTTGTAACATCATCCTGGTCGCTATTCATATCAACCTAGACGATCAGTTCAATTCACTTTTAAAAGTTCCATCTGCTGGCTATTCTGAACTTTCTACTTGTGATCATCCTAGACGATGCTTTATCATCCTGAATGATCTAATTGAATTCTACTTCAATAATCTATGATCGACTTGGATGATTCTCTTCATCCTGGTTAATGTTATTCACGCTTTGCTCAATTTATGTACAATCATCCCGTACGATCCATATGTTCTTCCCAAATGATACACGTGATAATACATCTAAAATCTTTAAATTTGGTCGGTACGATCCATTATTAGAGAATAATTCTAGATGATCCACCTGTTCATCCTGGACGATACACATGGCAACATGATTTAAACATTTTAAATTTGTTCGGTAAGTTCCACTATTATGCATCATCCTAAATGATCCACTTAATTGTCCTGAACAATCTTCTTTTTCAACAGTCATTTAGCTTGACTCCTCAAGACGATTGCTTGTGTCTAATCATTCTGGATGATATCTTATCATCCTGGATGATAGTCAGTCTGGATGCAATTAATGTACCCGATTGCCCTGGATGGTTCTATGATTGTCTCAGAGGATCAGGCTGATTCTTTAAATTCTGAATGTTCCAGCCATTTTTTCTCACAATCTCTTATTTTACCAACCTTATACTTCCTATTGCATTGTTGTTCTTGATCAAAAAAGGAGGAAAGCAATCCCACCACCCTTCTGGGAGTTCCTCGAGGGCAACTCTGGACCCTCGATTCACTGAGGAGGACGATCAAGCTGCCTTCCAAAGATACAAGAAGGCCGGAATCACTATCATTCAATCTATCAACCCAAACATTCTCTCATATCCAGTACTTGATCTATTTGCTCACACCTCATTGTGTTTTCTCCTTACTCTTACTGTACCTTTCAACTACGAGCTGTTTTTCAAATTTTTTTAGTCTCTACATAAATTTTTCCTTCACTTCTCTTGGATCCAATGTGAATTGATGCCTCATCGAGATCATATATCTATATTGTGCGGAGCTTTTACATCTTTCCACCACACAAGACAAACTCCACACCCTGTGTTATGACCCTAACTATTATTGCACTCCAGTCAACTGCTTACTTCGTAACACCAATGCTCAATTTTACGTTGGAGAGACTAGCAACTTGCTCAAAGATGTTAGGACTGTCCAACATGTCCTTCGCACTTCCATTATTCCAAAAGCTTGTGATCGCATTCATATCACCCCACTTCTTTTGACCACCACCATTATATTTTGGCCCATTGTGAATTTAATGCCACTGATTTATTTTTTTTGCTACATTGAGCATCTGACCACTATTCATGACCCTCGACATAGGAGGAAGCCAAATATAGCCCTAGGTAAAGGAGCTTAGATGACACTAGAAAGTGCTCTGATACCACTTGAAAGTTCTTTAGGGATGATAAGCTCTTATGAACTGGCCCAAGGCTAATAATGAGATAGAGAGGAGAATCAGTATTTAAAACAAACACAATCTTAAATCCAAAAAAACAAGATTCACCACAACCAAAACCAACGATGCGGAAATTAAAAGTGCGGAAGTAATAAAGAAAGAACACACCAAATTTAAAGTGGTTCGGTCAAACCTTGACCTACGTCCACTCCTTGGAGGCACCCTCCAAGTATTGCACTAAAACAAGTGTCTCTCCTTTAGCCCGCACAGCTAGGCGGAGAAGCCCTTACAAAATCACTTCCACCTTCCCCGGTGCAGCGGAGTCACCGGGTCCTTTGACACCAAAGAGATCTTCTTCTTTGGTGAACTTCCCTCGAGACAAGCCTTGAATCCGACGGTATTAAGGTGCAAGCCTGTCGGAGCAACCGTGTGGAATCCCCCTACACACTCCCTTGAGTCCCCCCTCATAAAATCTTCTCCCTCTCTCAGAATTCACCTGTTCCTCACTCCCTTTCAAGCTTTCTCTTCAAGTTTCTCACACAAGAACGAAGCTACTATGGCTGCCAAAGACAATTACAAAGTGCCTTGTCATAGCTTAAATAGAAGAGCTAAAAACGAGCATATTAATGCAAGTTGCCGACATTATCATCGAGGATGATAGGTATATGCCCTGTACGATAAGTACAATTTAAGCCCAATCAGCCGGGATAATTTCAGACGATCAGAAGAAGTTTGTTCATATTGTCCTGGACTATAAGATATCATCCTGGATGATCAGAACAAATCTTGGAATATCATCCTAAATATTGCCCTAAAAAATAGCTATCCGATGACCAATCATCCATCATATCGGCCAGGATGATTTGGAGATCGTCCAGGCCGATTTGATTGTGAAATCAAGTCATAATTTCTTTCCTTAAATTCCAGAGAAATTTTGGAAAAAATGACCTGGATCGTCCTGGATGATAAATTATAGTCCTGGATGATCCACCTGGACGATGTCCAAAAATACGTTATTTCTAATTAGATCTGGCGGCATATTCTTTCTGTATTGAGCCTATCATCCTGGCGGATACAAAATCATCCAGGACGATGTGTTTTGCATAATGATGGCTTCTTTAATGAGGATGCCCTAATTAGGATTTCTACTTTTGGACAGATCATCCAGGACGATATAAATATCGTTCAAGACAATGTTACCAAAAATAGTAAACTCTAGGGAACATTCAGAAACTCTTATACGTTACAAAACATCAGGAGCCACAATAAATACAATAGATTCAAGAAAGAAAAAGGAGTACAAACTGACTCAGACCTAGTATACCCAATCTTGAGCTGGTTCCTAATTGCTGTCCGATCATGTGAACTTGAAATGTCAGTAAATAAGGCAGTCGTAGAAAAAAAAATGTTTGTTATCATCAAAATCATAAGCCATAGATCCGCAATAATCTCCCCCGTTTTGATGATGGCAAACTTTTCAATTTGAATTGGCAAAAAGGAACATTTTCTCCTAATCTACCCCTCAGTTGAATAACACTTAAAAAAATAGGGGAGATAAAAATATTTTTGTTGTTTTAAATTTTTTTAAAAAGAAAAAGGATACAAAAAACAATCAAATTTAACAATACGTTCTTCCCCTTTGACATTATCATAAAGAGAGGAGGCACAAAAAAATGAATAAAAGGAAAAAAAACATTCCCTGGTCTAATGAAAAATAAATATTCTTAAAATGAGAAAGTTACCTCTTAGTTTTAATCAAAAACTCAGTAGAATTGGATTGACAACACGTAATCCAGATAAAAGTAAGAAATTCATAAATTGTTAATCCATGCTCAAGTTCTTTGAAAGGCTAAAAACACTTTTTAATTCAATATCCAAATCAAAGAATAAACGAGAAAAAGAAACATTAATTTTTCAAAACTCCTTTCATAAAACAATAGAAGATTAATGCACGAATTGTTGAATTAGGAACCAAGTTTTTCAAGCACAAGTTTCGAACATATCAACGATTTTCTTAAGTTTTTAGTAGTATAAGAAAAAATAAGCATAGAATCAAAAGTAAAATAACTTCTTTAAGAAGAGAGAAAGAGAAACAAAATCATGAGTTTCATTCCTCTGACTATTTTAGAGAAGTCAAACATAACTTACCAAAGATTTCAAGAAAAAATAGGAAGTAGATTTTTCATTTTTAGAAAGTGAATGTGTGTGTTGATCAGAGAAAAAAAAACTTTCTCGAAAAATGAAAATTTTAAAGAATAAACAATACTAAAACACAAAAATAAAAAAGAAAAACACAAAAACACAACACAAAAACATGAAAGGCTTTTAACCATTATCTCTTTCCTGATCTGATGCTTCAGAAACTAGATCTGCCCATGAGATTTTTTGCCTTTCATTATTTCCCCAGTTTAAATTTTGCTTCACCTTGCCCTTTTCTTTCGTAGGAATAATTTTAAAATTAGGGCACTGATTTTTCATATGTACAGGCTTCCTAGGTCGAAAGCAAATAACTTCAGAAGGAATATAAACATCCTTACCATTTTTATCTTTTTTCCACTTTTGTTTATGCTTTGGTGAGCTTTGTGATTTGCTTGATAAGTCATTACATTCGTCACCAACTAAGCTATCTCTTTCTGTATCTTCTGCTTTTAGAACAATCGTTTCACCTGCATCCAAAAGTCTTTGACCCAAACCTTACTAGTAGGTAATGAGTGAGCCAATCAAATAATCAATAGAATATTCATTCAAATCCTTTGATTCACAAATAACAAATACTTTAGCGTCAAACTTATCCTGTAGACAACGAAGAAGTTTGTTAACTTTTTCAAAATTTAAAAATTCTTTTCCTACGGCATGTAATGATGTTACAATTTTAATGAACCTAATATACATGTCTAAAATCGTTTCAAAAAGTTTCTTGAAAAATAGTTCAAAATCATGCATTAACATATTCAACTTGGATTGCTTGATTTCATAAGTGCCTTCATCTATGGTGTGTAGTTTATCCCAAACTTTCTTACCAGTAGTGCACGTGGAAACTAACATAACATCTTAAGAATTTAAAGCATAAAAAAGCAATTTAAATATTTTGTATTCAGTTGAGCATTTAGTTATTCTTCCCTATTCCATTAATTAAAAGGAATATCAGTTTTAATTTCATTAACAATGATTGACGGTGATGAATAACCAGTTAAAATCATATGCCACATTCAAAAATCAATCGATTGCAAGAAAATACACACGCGAGTTTTCCAAAAATCAAATGACATATATTCAAATAAAGGAGGTCTGGTGATTGAATAACCTTCCGCAACATTACGATTAGCCATGGATCAAAAATTTCAAAAGCTTTTAAAAACTTATTTTTTGAAAACGGCTCTGATACCAATTGAAGGTGCTCAGATGACACTAGAAAGTGCTCTGATACCACATAAAGGTGCTCAGATGATACTGGACAGTGCTCTGATACCACTTGAAAGTTCTTAGGGATGTTAAGCCCTTATGAACAGGCCCAAGGCTAATAACGAGATATAGAGGTGAATCAATATTTAAAACAAACACAATCTTAAATCCAAAAAATAAGATTCACCACAACCAAAACCATCAATGCAAAAATAAAAAGTGTAGAAGTAATAAAGAAAGAACACACCGAATTTATAGTGGTTCGGTCAAACCTTCACCGTCCACTCCTTGGAGGCACCCTCCAAGTATTATACTAAAACAAGTGTCTCTCCTTTAGCCCCCACAGCTAGGCGGAGAAGCCCTTACAAAATCACTTCTACCTTCCCTGATGCGGCAGAGTCACAGGGTCCTTTGACACCAAAGAGATCTTCTTCTTTGGTGAACTTCCCTCAATATAAGCCTTAAATCCGACGGTATTAAGGTGCAAGCCTGCCGGAGAAACCGTGTTGAATCCCCCTCCACACTCCCTTGAGCCCCCCTCACAGGATCTTCTCCCACTCTCAGACTTCACCTGTTCCTCACTCCCTTTTAAGCTTTCTCTTCAAGTTTTCTCCACAAGAACGAAGCTACTATGGCTGCCAAAGACACTTACAAAGTGCCTTATCATAGCTTAAATAGAAGAGCTAAAAATGAGCTCATTAATGCAAGTTGCCGACATTATCATCCAGGACGATAGGTATATCAACCTATTCGATCAGTACAATTTAAACCCAATCAGCCGGGACAATTTGAGACGATCAGAAGAAGTTTAATCACATCGTCCTGGATGATAATATATCGTCCGGGACGATCAGAACAAATTGTGGAATATCATCCTGAATATCGTCTTGAAAAATAGCTATCTGATGACCAATCGTCCAGCATATTGGCCAGGACAATTTAGAGATCGTCCAGGCCAATTTGTTCATGAAGTCAAGTCATAATTGCTTTCCTTAAATTCAAGAGAAATTTTGGAAAAAATGACCTGGATCGTCCTGGACAATATTTTATAGTCCTGGACGATCCACCTGGACGATGTCCAAAAATAGGTTATTTCTAATTAGATCTGGCGGCATATTCTTTCTGTATTGAGCCTATCGTCTTGGCCGATACAAAATCGTCCAGGACGATGTGTTTTGCTTAATGAAGGTTTCTTTAATGAGGATGCCCTAATCAGGATTTCTGCTTTTGGATAGATCATCCAGGGCGATATAAATATCGTCCAGGATGATGTTACCAAAAAATAGTAAACTCTAGGAAACATTCAGAAACTCTTATACGTTACAAAACATTAGGAGCCACAATAAATACAATAGACTCAAGAAAAGAAAAAGGGTACAAACTGACTCAGACCTAGTCAACCCAATCTTGAGCTGGTTCTAAATTGCTGTCCGATCATGTGAACTTGAAATATCAGTAGATAAGGCAGTCGTAGAGAAAAAGAATGTTTGCTATAATCAAAATCATAAGCCATAGATCCGTAACACTAGGACATATCATTGCTTTTATCTTAGAATCAAAATATAACCTCCAATATCCTGCTCCACCATACTTCTAACCTGCTTTCTACGTCAACAACTCCTTCAACTTTCTTTATAGTACTCGTCTCCACCTGGGGCACAAGGAAACCGAGGGAGCTGAGGTGGAGGCATCGCAAGCACCTATTCCTACACCTACTTTGCTCTGTCAGTACTCTCAGCTGGATCAGCTGGTGGAGGGATTCGATCAGTGGGAGACATTTTTAGACTTATGTTGCTACGCAGGAGCAGCATCATACTGAAGACATTATTCGCTTGCAGCACCAGCACGACCAAGATATGTCCTAGTTTGGAGAATAGTTCGCTACTCATTTGAGTTACTTTTAGCCACATCCTCCTTCGAATGATCAAGGGTCATCCTTCTTTTACTTTTCTTTTTTTATGTGATGTTGTCTTTTTATTTTTGTTCTTTTTATTATTTTTTATGTTCCTTTTTTCCTCCTCCTTTTTATGATATCAAAAGGGGGAGTAGCTGTATTGGTTTGTATTGTTTTCACTATTCTATTTTGGTATTTTTTATGATTGTCCTTTAAAACTTCTTTGAATAACTTTAAAATTTTTTTTGTGTTTGCCATCATAAAAAAGGGGGAGATTATTACGAATCTATTTTTCAAGGAATATAATTTTATGATAGAAAACACTTCTGTTACTCTACAGTTGCCTTTCCTACTAAAATTTTAGGTCTACAAGATCAGACTGCAATTTGAAGTAGGTCAAGATTGGGTAGCCTAGGTCTGAGTCAGTTTGTATACTTTTCCCTTTCTTGAGTCTATTCCAATCGAAGTGGTTCCTAATGCTAAGTAACCTTGCACATACACACTTGGGGGATTTTTTTCACTGCTTTTTAGAGTTCTCCTTTTTTGGTCACATCATATGTGATGATCCCCAAATCATCCTAGATAATCATCTGAAAAAAGGAACCTAATTAGGGCATCTTGGTTAAGGCAGACGTCATTAAGGACATTGTCCTAGATGATATTTATATCGGCAAAGATGATAGACTTAAATCTGAAATAATCAGCCGCTAAAACTATTTAGGTATTATTTATTTTTGGACATCATCCAGAACATTGTTTAGGACATCATCCTAGATGATGCAACATAATTATGCATAAATTAATTTGATAATTAAAGAAAGTAACTAAGGCTTGATTGATATGATCACATCGTCCTAGATGATCACAGGATCGGTCAGGATGATCAGTTTAAAAACCTTAGTTGTTCCTGGACAATCACATATCGAACAGCTTCTATTCAGTGCGATTATCTGGATGATATTTCACATATTTGAACTAATCATTCAGGACGATTGTTAGAACAGCCTGGACGATCAAGCTATTTTTCAACTATCTAGACATCCCTTCAGTGTGATTATTTGCATGATATTCCATGATTTGTACAAATCGTACAGGACAATCTTTTATCTTCTTGGTCGATATAAACAAATTCCTTCTGATCGTCATAGATCATCCTGACTGATTAGACTTAAATTTCACTGGTCGTACAGGACGATAAAGTTGTCAAGTTGCAAATAATGAGCTATTCTTAATCTCTTCTATTTAATAGCTCTTGTTCTACACTTTAGAACATCTTTTGCTAGTGTTTTGACCTAAGAGAGCCAAGAGGAGAGTGAGAGCATGGGAGAGAGAGAGAGAGAGAGAGAGAGAGAGAGAGAGAGAGAGAGAGAGAGGATCTTGTGAGGGGGAGTTTATGAGGGAGTTCACAAAGGTTGCTCCAAGTAAGGATCCATCATCGCCTTATCCAATCATTATCCTTAGTTCCTTGGGTGTTCTAGAGAGGTAAACTTCAGCATCTGATCAAGGTTCTCTGCCTGCTTCAGGAGGAAGTAAAAGGAATTGGATTCTCTGCCTACTTTTGGAGGAAGAAAAAGGAGTTAGGCTCTCTGCCTCACCTGGGTTGGTGGAAAGGAGGTTTGTAAAGGCTTCTCCTCCTTGCTGTGGGGGCAAAAGGATAGACATTGTGTTTAGTGCAATACTCGGAGGGCACTTCTAGGGAGTGAATGTAGGTCGTATTGACCAAACCACTATAAATTTTTGTGTTCTTTATTACTGCTTCTGCATTTAATTTCCGTACTTTAAATTTTTATGGTGAATATTAGTTTTTGTTTTATGATTGTGTTTGATCGAAAGATTTTTTACAAATACCAATTCACCCCCTTTTGGTTAGCCTTTGGACTAGTTCATAATGGCTTAACATCCCTAACAAACTTTCAGAACAGCATGACACTACCAAATTATACTTCCACAATGTTGATCCTTTAATTTGGCTGAATAACTTGGTTATCCAACTCTATAACAGTTAATCTATCCGCACCAAAATAATGTGATCTTTATCAATTTTGATGTTTGCTAAATTTTATTTATCCATACATTTTAAATCTTTCAAGTTAAGAGCAAGAGGCACTTCATGTGAAGGAAAACGGCACCCAAGATCACCCTGGGCAAGAACAAATCTTCATCATCCTTAACATCATACAAGAAGAAAATGTTTGTCAGTGTTACCTCTAATGAGAGGTATAACCACTATGTTATCTATAAGTAATTGATCCATGATAAAGGATTTAGTAGTATGGGGGTTTATTAGATCAAATGCTAATCTATAAGGTGAGGAAAACTTTTATGTTAAGAATATTACATTTATAGCCCCTTTTATAAGGGAATTCTTTGTGAATGCTATGAAGCCCTTGAATAATAGTATTTTTTTTAGGTGTTAGTGGATCCCTTATGATAATGCCATAATAAATGGGATTTATGGGATCCAAAATTATAAATGAAATTATTGTATTACATTTTTTTAATGAACTTGTAGATTATGAGGATATCCTAAAATCCCTAACCAATCTAAATTCTAATGCCAAGTGGAAAGTGATGGAAGGAAAGATCATAAATTTTCTTGCATATACACTTATTCAAGTTTTTAAGGCTAGGCATTTCTTCATCTTTGCAAGATTAACGCTAAGAACAAACATTAGTGATGTCACAAAAGATAGATCCTTTTTAAATTAAATCACTCAAATTGGCCTCATTAAAGATATAGGAAATTGTTTTAATCACTCCCTTCCATGATTATCTATATGGTGCAGGAAAACTTTTATGTTAAGAATATTTCATTTATAGCCCTTATTATTAGGGAATTCTTTGTGAATGCTAAGGATCCCTTGAATAATAGTGTTTTAGTTAGGGGTAAGTGGGTCCCTTTTGATAATGTCGTAATAAAAGGGATTTATGGGACACAAAATTATGAACTTGATTATTGTTTAATGTACTTATATATTATGAGAAAATTCTAAAATCCCTAACCATTCTAAATTCTAATGCCTAGCGGAAAGTGAGGGAGGGAAATATCATAAATTTTCTTGCATCAACACTTACCCAAGTTTCTAAGGCTTGGCATTACTTCATCTTTCCAAGATTAGTGCTAAGAAAAAATATTAGTAATGTCTCAAATATAAATTCTTTTCAAATTATATCACTCAAACTATCCTCACTATAGGTATAGGGAAAAAATTTTATCAGCCCTCTATACATGATTAGAGGGTCCACTTCTATAGGATTTTGGGCTCCCTTCTTTAGCATATTTACTTAATATTCAGGCTAGAGACTTAGGACTTAAAGTTCTCTGATACCAGTTAAAAGTCCTTGTAGGTTTGTTAGACCTCAATGAACTATCCTTAAGGCTCACTAATATGAATGTAATACAATCACTTTATACAGAAGCTAGTGCACTTATCAAAAGTTACAAAGTTGGTCATAATAATCTAGTTAATACCACTTAATATCAATCACAAAAATTCAGCAAAGTAGTTATAATAGAAATAGAAATGCAAAAAAAAATTGTTGAAAATAAAATCAGAAAGAACACACAAGATTTTATAGTTATTCAATCAAACCATGATCTACTTCCACTCCTCAGAGTCACCCACTCCACGTATTGTACTATCACTATAGTGTCTCTCCTTTATTCCCTACAAATAGGTGGAGAAGCCCTTATAAACTCTATTCCACCAACCCAATGCGGTAGAGGACCAAACTCTTTTTATAGGCAGAGAACCTTGACTCCCTTTCACTCTCTTAGTGAGGCAGAGAACTTGTGCTCCTTTTTACCCTCATGGTGAGGTAGAGAACTTTGAATCACTTTCAACATTCTTAATGTGGTGGAGTATCCAGGTCCTTTGATAACAAATTGATCCTCTTCTTCCCAAAACTTCCCTCAAGAAAAAACTTGAATTTTATGGTACTAAGTTGCAATCTTGCTAGAGAAATTGGGTCAAAAACCCCTCCACACTCCCTTGAACCCCACAAAGATCTTCTCCCTCTCAAACTCTAACATTTCCTCTCTCCCTTTAAAGGCTACTTCTTCAAGTTTTCTCTAGAAGAATGAAGACTCAATGTATGCCAAAGACACTTATATTGCCTTTGGAGAAAGATTAAATAGAGGGCTTTGAAAAACCATTGAAATACAATTCTACTATCAAAGATCATACAATACAATCCTTAGATTATCCTGTATGATTAGTTCCAAATAATCCTTTTAGCTAGTATGATCAGCTTTGCCCTATACGTTTAGTTTAAGTATTTGAACATATTTTCCAGTATAATTATGAGATTATTCGGGATGATTAGTTGAGCTAAAATACAATTGATCAAGGATGAAACTTGGGATGGCCGAAATCATCTCTATTGACTGTATAGTTTGATCAAAATATCATAATTAAGTATAATCAATTTACTACTCATTGAATCAATTTAGGCATAATTTTTATAAATTAGGCAGTACAATATACACCATCTTAGATGATTAAAACAAAATATAAAATTTAAAATCTTTCCTAAATTATGATTTGCAACTATTTTTTATGATCATAACTGATCATCTTAGATGATCTAAATCATTCAGTACAATTAGTTGGATGAGCTGATTATACAATATGATATAAATCGTATAGTATGATTAGTTCAAAAATCAAACTTCTAGTTTTGACTCAATCTCTCTCCCCGTTAGTGTGTGTGTGTGTATGGTCATTAGTTGAGCTAAAATACAATTGATCAAGGATGAAACATGGGATGGCCGAAATCATCTCTATTGACTGTATAGTCTGATCAAAATATCATAATTAAGCATAATCAATTTACTACTCATTGAATCAATTTAGGCATAATTTTTATAAATTAGGCAGTACAATATACACCATCTTAGATGATTAAAACAAAATATAAAATTTAAAATCTTTCCTAAATTATGATTTGCATCTATTTTTTATGATCATAACTGATCATCTTAGATGATCTAAATCATTAAGTACAATTAGTTGGATGAGCTGATTATACAATATGATATAAATCATAAATCTCTCTCCCCGTTAGTGTGTTTGTGTGTATGGTCACCAAGCTAACATACATCCTTTATAGGACTTGACTGAAGAAAAAAAAAACCAATGAATATTACAAAAATCTTTACAACATAACATATTCTACCTAATCTTGAGCCTTAAATCTTTATTGGATGGTGCATGATGTTCCTGAAATGTTTGCACACACACATTAATATGAGGCACAATAATACAAATACTAGGAGAAATAAATATATGAGGCACAATATTTTTTATTATCAAAATATAAGCTCATGAGCTCGAGTTGCAAACAGAATACCTTAGGGAGGAGCAACTCTTCCTCATTTTTACATATGGACAAATTAAATAATGATGACCATTGATTTATGATTTAGTATTTCTACAATCAAATTAGCATAACTAGTGCTAATTACCTTTAAAGATAAAATAACATTTGTATTAACGACTTGAGAAAAGAAATAGTATATCTTAATACACGAATTTGGCATAGGTGATATGAAATTCAACCTGAAGGATAATATTCACATACACTTATTATATTAAATATGAAACTAACCATGAATTTGCTTTAGTCTATATCTCGAAGATTTCCCCACATATAAAAAAATTAAGATTGGGTTTATTTTATATTGGGATCTTGGGTTCCTATAGAGGCAAAACACTATAGTTGATTACATCTTTAAAGAGAACACTCTTGATTAAAGTGGGGACAAGACTCATTTTAAATTAAAATAAATAAGGGTTTTTTTATATACTTTAAAAATATTAACTAATCCTTCAATAATATCATTAAATTTTATTGAAAAAACCTTTGAATACATCATATTTTTTTATAATAGAGTTCAAGGTGTATAAATATCTCTGGGATTACACATGCTTGGAATGTATTTCTATCTAAAAACCTAATACACAAGAAATCATTCTAGATGTAGTGTATAATACGATTAACGCTATCTTAAGAGATCAAAAAAGTTGATCAAACTCTTAATCATTGACTCAAAATGATTAATTTTGCCTTTATGCTCAAATAACACTAACGAGATGACTCACTAAAAAATCTACCCTTTATCTTATTTAATTATTCTAGATAAATTTTTTAACTCCCAAATTTTCTTAGAAATTTTGCAGTATACGTCGCTATACCAAAGGAAAAGTAATAGCATCATTCGATCATAATAAGGTCCCTTCTACCGTGTCCTTGTTGAGCATAAAAGTTTTTGGCTTAATGTATAATATGAAATAAAATGCATACATGTACGCATGAATAGTTAAAGGGATTGGAGTCTATAGTACCCACAATTATATCATCCTACAACTAGCATATGTGCTCCTATAAAGTCCATAATATATACCCCAAGAAAATCCTAAAAAGATTATGTCCATTAATGCAAACTACCATGCATATGATGCAATGCATGTTGTAATATATTAAAGGAAAGAAAACATATATAAAAATTTATTTATTAATTGATTTTAAATGGTATATTAAACTCAGACTCTACAAAAAAAAAGGTGGCATGGTTACACCAATACAAACCTAGGTTTAAGCCTATTATATGTATATAATTAAATACTTTAGCTTAAGATCTTCTAGTTCTTGGTCTTCTATGGTATTTTAAAAGAGAGAACCATTTAAGAGAGGATATCATCTTTTGGAAACCTATTTCTATGTATAAGCTAGTGTATTTTACCTTTATTTTCTATAACTTAGGATGTTGAATAACTCACTCTATATAGAATAAACAATTTAGAAGTACTCATATACAAACATCATTTTTAGGTACATTCTATTTTGACTCTTACATAATGTAAAAGTATAAATAAGAAGCAAATAAAGTGCATAAGCAGTAATATAATGACCAAATACTTTTAATGTAGTCATTAAAGAGCCTAAGTGCACCAATAAAAATTAAAATGTATGAATTTCAAAATTGCGTAAAATACATAAACAAATATAGGGTGCTCTCCAAGAAAAGCACCTAGCAAATAATTTACACCACCAACCTAACCTAAGATAAAGTTGGTTGTCCTAGGAAACCATCTAACTGTGTGAAGGAGGCTATGTAGCTTTGGTATGTCATATAAAAGCTTATTATTCAAAGTTGCTTGCAGTTATGGTGTTTGTTCATTAAGGCGAAAAAGGGTTATTTAACTACTGTTTACCTTCTATGAATTTATATTTTATTATTTAAGTTTTAATTATTTGAATTGATTATTTAGTTTTAAAGAATTTGTAAGTTAATAAATCCAAGTGTGGGAGTTACTAACTTACAAATATTAAGTCTTGACAATCATAATTTAATTATCCTAGGGGTGTCAAAATGGATTTTAAAGTTAGGTTTGGGTCAAACCATAAATTGACCCAGATTCAAATGGGCTGACCTGAACCCAACCCAATTTTAAAAATAGGGTAAAAAACAAGGCCTGGACCCAACCCGCCATGTTATTAGGTTGACTTTACCTGACCAGTGAACCTGACATACAACCAATGAAGTCTAGACATGAGCAAGAGTATGGGTGAGTCAAAATAGAGTTTTAAGGAGAGTATGGGTCCACCTCATTTGCACGCACTCAAGGAGAGTACGAGTCCACCTAATTAGCACTCCGTGCAAAGAGATGGAAAGCGGAGTTTGGAGTCTGAATGACTGGAGGGATTGCTGCCTAAAAGTCATATACTTTTTAATGGTACTAAATACATAGAGGCAAAGTGTAGTGCGTCCTATGAGCGAGTAATATGGTGTGGATTACAGAAGTCGAGTGATCTAACGGGTGGCTTGGTAGAATGTATAGGTATGCTTGTGGCCCAGCATAATAAATTGGTTCAGAAGATAGAATGTGGGAGTACTCATATGTAGCAGGATCTAGAGTAGAGTTTGAGCAAAGGATTGTGTTGCAGGGGAAAAATTCTTGGTGTAGAGGGTGCCTGAGTGCAAACATGTTATTTTGGGTTAATTTTGGTTTTCTAGAACATCCAACCCTACATGATTTTATAAATGGGTCAAAAGATCAAACCCAAACCTGACCCATATGGCAAACCAGTTGACAAGTACTCAAAATTTTATGGTTCAAATTCCAAGTTGGGTTTTGTGTTGAGTCAAGTTTTGACACCCCTAAATTTACCTCCATATTTGATAAAGGATTACATAAACCATTTTAAGATTTATTATTGATTTATTAAGAGACTAAAAAAGGGACCTTTAATCCAATACACATGCTCTCAAAATGGAGTCAAGCATGACGTACAGAGTCAATTAATTTATTAATATTTTGTTCAGGGTTATGAATTTTATATAACTATAACTTCTATAAATGGAGGCTAGCATAGTGCATGAAACTCTTAATTGGTTATTAATTTGTATTAAAATCTATTAATTAAGTATGTGAATGCCTTCCTAATAGGATTCATGCATCACATAAAGAGATTATAGGATGATTTAATGTCCATTACAGGCTTTAGATTTAATGCTAAAAAGCCATCCAATTTGATTTAAGCATAAAAGCCTTATTATTTTTATTAAAATTAATTTTCAAATTTATTTTATTAAAAAAATATTTTTAATCAAATTAAAAGTTTGTTAGGGATGTTAAGCCCTATAAAACTGGCCCAAGGCTAACCAAGATGGGGGGGGGGGCAGAGAACCTTCCTCCTTTTGCTTCCTCCTGAAGTAGGCAGAGAACCTCGATCGCTTGCTGGAACTTAACTCTCCCAACCCTTTCAAAGACAAGAGACTTTAGGGAAGAAGAAGTGGAACAATGCTTGGAGCAACCCTTATGAATCCCTTCACAAGCTCTCCCTCACAAGATACTCTCTCTCTTTCTCTCCCTCTCTCTCACTTCTTTAGGTTTTCTCAGGTAAAGATAGCAGCCAAGTATGTTCAAAAATGTTGAACAAGAGCTCTTAAATAGAAGAGCTTCAAAGGAGCTCATTAATTGCAAGTTGCCGACTATATCGTCCAGGACGATATAGACATCTTCCTGACCAATCAGTACAAATCTCAGAAGATAGGCCAGAGCATCGCCCTGGATGGAAAATGTATGATTGAAAATTATCTTGATTGCCCAGGACGATCGCACGATCGTCTCGGCCGATCAGTTCAAATTAGATTAAAATCATCCAGAGCATCGCCTTGAATTCAAGCTGTCCGATCCAGATCATCCAGGAGTAACTAAGGTTTTTTTGACTAGATCGTCCAGAACGATTTGATCGTATCAATCATCCTTAATTATTGCCTTGATTGTCTGATCAATTAAGGCATAATTGTGAATTTAGTCTAGGCTGATCCAAGATCATCCTGGCGATTACCAAAAATACAAAATACTTTAATTGTTTATGGCAATAATTTCTTTCTATTTTGAGCCTATCGTCCAGGCCGATACAAGTATCATCCAGGATGATTGGCTAATGATGGCTTCCTTAATTAAGAACCCCTGATTAGATTTTTTATTTTAAGCCCGATCGTCCAAGACGATGTAAATATTATCTTGGCTGATTTGAGAAAAAACAAAAATTCTAAGTGTCTCAAGTGTGTGTGTATAGGGTTACTTTGCATCAGTCACACTAAAGATTACAGTTGACTCAAGAAGGGAAAAAATGAAATTACAGACTAACTCAACCCTAATCTACCCAATCTTGAGCTGATTTTAATTTCCTTTTGATCTTTGAGTCCTGAAAAGTCAGTAGAAAAAAGGCAGTCATAGTGAAACAAGATTTGTTTGCTATCATCAAAATCATAATATAAAAATATGTTTGTAACAATCTCTCTCTTTTTTATGATGGCAAACATATCAAAAATTAATTCTAACTAAACAAGCTTTTACCAGAACAAGTACAAACATACTAAACAAGAGCAAGTACAAACACACTACTACCCCTTTTGACATCTCAAAAAGGAGGAGGAAACCAAAAAAAACTAAAGCAATAAAAAAGAAGTAATACAAAAAAAAGAAGCACTCCACAGAAAACAGAAACTAAAACTAAAAAAATGAGGGATCCTGATCATCAGATGGTGGAGGTGATGGAGCCTGCTGAAAGTAGCTAGCTAGCATAGTAAACTGAGCATTGAACAAGGCTATATCCTAGTCGTGCTGCTGCTGCTGGTGAGTAATGTAGCTATCAAAACGGGCTAAGTCCTCTATGCGGTGCTGCTCGTAACGGGCAATGTCCTCAGAATGTTGCTACTTCTGTGCAACAACGTAAGAGTTGAAACGGGTCTCCCAATGATCAAATCTCATTAATAACTGGTCAAACTATGAGTGCTGTGAAAGAGGAGTAGGATCAGGAACGGGAGCGGGAGCCTCCTCCTCCTGAGCACCCCGAGGTTCCTCATCCCCTAGGTGGAGACGAGTACTGTGAAGGGTATTGAAGGAACTGTTTGAGTAGAAAAGAGTTGGGAGGTTGGGAGGAGCAGGATATTGAAGTTGATATTTTGTTTCAAGAACATAGGCTATGAGCTGTCCTAAAGCCAGATTGGGTTTCCTCTTATGACCTGGATCACGGATTATGGTTAAATGATCAATGTATCAAAAAATTAAGTCAATAGCATTAAATTCTTTATGTGCCATGATGCAAAAAGTTGTCAAAGAAAGTAGAGGAGTGATGTGGATTTAGTCCCCATCTTTGACTGCTGAATTGTCCTAGCATCTTTGACTAAAGAGCCAGTCTCTCCAACATGAAAGGGTGTGTTAGTCTAGCAAAGAAAATGGTTTGCCATGGACCAGTCGAAGTCAGGATCTGAGACGATTATATACAACTTATCCCCAGTAGTGGATAGCTGTAATAGTTCAACACAGTCCTAATATGTGATCTTGACCGAGCGTCAATTCACATAGGAGGTCAAGGCTGTGAAAGTAGGATTTATGCAAAGATTTTAAAGAATTCACGAAGAAGCTCAGAATAAAAGGGGACAGTGAGAGAAAGAATGAAATAAAGAGAAGTGTGAGCAAAGAAATCCTTTATAGGATATAAAAGGTGGATAGGATTGATGACTCTGGAGACAGTTATCCCATATTCTTTATATCAATGGTAAGCTGCTTCATCTTCTGCCTCCCTGAAATGAGGGTCAATCCTAGCCCTCAAAGAACTACCAGAAGTTTATCGTACTCTCTTCCCACCAGCCATAGTAAGAAACTAGTAAGAAAACACAAGAGAAGAAGAAGGTTGAGGTGAAAATAATGGCTGGAATGGCCTGAATTTAAAGAAACGGCCATATCGTTCAGGATGATCGCAGAATCGTCCAGGACGATTTGGTTCAATTATTATGTACAAGCCAATTGGTCAAAAAGGTGGTCCGATCGGCCGGGCCGATCAGATATCGACCAGGACAATTAGACACAGGCGATCGTCCCGAGGAGTCAAGCCGGACGACCGTTGAAAAAGTAGATCGTCCGGGCCAATTAGGTGTATCGTCCAGGATGATGCACAATAATTGATCGTACCGGCCAAAGTTAAAATGTTTTAAATCTATGCCATGTGTATCGTCCAGGATGAACAATAGATCGGCAAGGACAATTGTCCAATAATGGATCGTCCGGGGCTGATTTTAAGGATTTAAATGTACTGACACGTGGATCATCCAGAACGATCTAGTGTATCGGCCAGGATGATGACCATAAATGCATTGGCTAGGATAAAAATTCTATCAGCCAAGATAATAAAAAAGGATTGTAATTGAGTTCGATCATATCATCCTGGATGATACGGGATCACCCGAGATGATCAGTTACAGAAAGCTCAGGAAAGGTTCAGCATATGGAATTTTGAAGAGAAATTATCATATCGTCCAGGACGATAAATGTATTGGCCAGGACGATGTGACAAGAATTTAAAAATCAAGTAAAGATGGAGATGATTAAAGAAAACCCCAAACGAAAATTAATACAAGCTTAAAAATAACAAAAATAGATAAAAACAAAAAAGAACAAAATTTTTGGGTTTTTTAAATTTTATATTTTTTTGTTTTTAGCAAAGTTGGGAAAAGACAAACTTGCCCGATCATTAAATTTTAAAGATTTGAAAGACCAATGAGTTAACAATATCACAATCTGAAAATGGTAGAAAATCCGATCATGTTTACCCTAGCTCGGACTTTTTTCAGGATAAAACTTGTCTTTTGAAAACACGAGGTCTAACTCAGAATAAAAAAGAAGATCCTTTCAAAAAATTGGTTACAAACAAAATATCTTAGAAAATAGTATACAAAAGTAATTTGTCTCTATCATGGAATTTGAAATTAAGCCTTTGAATATATCAAATAACCCATGAGTCCTTCTAAGTTTAAAAAGTTTTGAAAAGAGAGGATATCTTGTATTTAGTGGGCTCATTTTATACCTCTTATCACTTTGATTGGCTCTTTGAGCATCTTTTGATTTTTGATACACTTTTGTGTATACAGTTTTCTTTTCAATTTGGCATAATTGGCCTCTTCCCTATTTAATTTTTGCAATCTATAAACTCTTTAACAAACCCTTTAAAAAAGTTCTTAGTTGTTTATATCTTCTAGATATTAGAGAAGAGGGGCTCTCTTTCTAACATAAAGAAGAAAAAGCCACAAAATGAAAATCAAAATCATATGATAAGTGCAACGACAATATTTCAATTAACTTGAAGGATATATAAGAACTTTGGATCATATATATAAGATAGACTATTGTAACAAGAAGAAAAAAAAGATCTTAATTTCAAAAACCATTTATTAAAATGAGATAAACTTTTTATTTTAGAAAAGAAAATTATATCACCAAAAGAGGTTATAGGGAGGGAAACCATCAATGGTGTTTTCTCCCTTTAATCAATTTAGAATTGCTAATCATTGGCCATAAATCTCCAAAGTTTAAGAACAAGAAAAAATTATCATAAAGAAAACAAAAATAAAAATGACTTGCACAACTAACAAAAAAAAAACATAACAATAATCAAAATGCAATTCAAGAATTTGTTTAAGCAGCAAATTTAAGCAGTTATGAGTTGCGAGCCTCCATTTGTCCAAGTATCCTATGCTCTCACGAGGTCTTTGGTGAGAGAAATCTTTCAAGAATCAATAGCTATTAAACTTAGGAACCCAAATAGGTTTGGATCCCTTCTCATAAAAAGTAGAGTGTAAAGCATGTGAGTTATGCTGTGAATTATACAATTTTGGTTTCCACACCCAATGTGTATTACGGTGAACAGTGCAAGTGTGTGAGATGTGTCCAAGCAAGCCACATGAAAAGCATCTAATTCCAGGAAAAGGATTTCTTAACTGTCTTGGGTTATAATGCCTCTTTATAGGTTTTGGCTTTGGATTCAAAGCGGGAGTCTTCCAATTTCCCTTAAGTGAGTCCAAATCATTTTTAAAGCTCGAGTTATTATTTTTTAAGACATCATTATCAACCCTCAAATATTTTTCTATCTCTTTAAGTTTCTTATAATCAGATTTAAGTGAGGTATGTGAAACTTTTAATGCTTCATGCTCATCAATTAATTCTAAATGCTTTTGTTTAAATCATCAAATTCATCAAGAAGAGTCATGTGATTTGAATCAATCGTAGAACGGCCTTTGAGAATAATTTCATATTCTTTTTGTAAATTCAAAAGCTCTAACTTTAAATTAGCTTGAGTATTCTTGAGTTTTTTGTATGATGCATGAATTTTCTCATAAATTTCAAACAATTAATCATAAGTTGGTTTACACATCTCTTCATCATCGCTTTGCTCAAGATGATCTTCTCCCATTAAGCAAAGGTTTGTTGTCTCTTCCTCAGGTTCAGTCTCAGAGGAATCTGATGCAGATTCTACCCATAACGCTTTTTAAAATTTTGTCTTGTCCTTCCTGAACTTGGATTTCTCCTCACACTTTTCCTTTTATTTTTTTGAGTGATCTCGAAGTGTAGGACAATCGGCTTTCACATGTCCAGGCTTCCTGCATTCATAACAAACAACCTCAAAAGATCCTTTAGAATATTTGTTATCCTTACCTTTCCTCCAATGATGCTTTTGCTTCTTCCTTAGAAAGTTTCTGAATTGCCTTGAGATGAAAGCAACTTCATCGTTCTCAGACTTGGAAGAATCGGAGTTAGATTTATGTGCCTTCAGTGCCACCGCTTTCTCTTTCTTTTTCTCACCTACATCAAGATTTCTTTGATTCACCCCTTGCTCGTAGGTAATGAGTGAGCCAAGTAAGTTGTCAATCGAATATGTGTTCAAATCCTTAGATTCAGTTATAGTAGTGATTTTAGCATCAAAAGAGGAAAGCAAGCATCATAAAATCTTGCTTACTTTTTTAAAGTTCAAAAGTTCTCTTCATAAGGCATGCAAAGAAATAAGAATCTAAGTAAATATCGTATACATTTCAGAAATTGATTCATGAGGTTTCATACAAAAAAGTTCGTAGTCATGCAAGAGAATGTTCAAATGGGATTGTTTAACTTCATTAGTGACTTCATAAGTGATACATAATTTATCCCAAATTTCTTTACTAGTTTTGCAAGTGGAAAGATGCATGTAGTCTTCTGATTTTAAAGCACAGAAAAAACAATTAAGACATTTTGCATTCAATTGAGCTAAATCCCTATCATCTAAAGTCCATTTAGTAAAAGGAAGTGGAACAGTAATGCCGTTAAGTTTACCAGTTGGAGGTGTGTAACCATCCGTAACAAGCATTTACATGCGATAATCAGTAGATTATAAAAATGTGGACATGCGAGTTTTCCAAAAATCAAATAGGATATTATCAAACAAAGGTGGTCGGGTAATAGAATACCCTTCCGGTGTATTACAATTTCCAAAGTTAGCCATAGATCAAAATTCAAAAAGTTTTCAAACTTAGTTTTTATGAATCCCACTCTGATACCACTTGAAAGTTTGTTAGGGATGTTAAGCCCAATAGAACTGGCCCAAGGCTAACCAAGACGGGGGGTGAATTGGTATTTAAAAATTTCTTTAAGCAAAGCACGAATGCAAACCAAATCACTACAAAATAAGTGCGGAAGAAAATAAATGAAAAAGCAGTAAAAAATAGAACACAAGGGTTTATAGTGGTTCGGTCAACTCGACCTAGGTCCACTCCCCGGAGGCGCCCTCCAAGTATTGCACTACAATCGTGACTCTCCTTTAGCCCCCACAGCTAGGCAGAGAACCTTCCTCCTTTTGCTTCCTCCTGAAGCAGGCAGAACCTCGATCGCTTGTTGGAACTTACCTCTCACAATCCTTCCAAGGATAAGAGACATTAGGGAAGAAGAAGTGGAACAATGCTTGGAGTAACCCTTGTGAATCCCCTCACAAGCTCCCCCTCACAAGATCCTCTCTCTCTCTCTCCCTCTCTCTCTCTCCTTTAGGTTTTCTCAGGTCAAGACATCAGCCAAGGATGTTAAAAAATGTTAAACAAGAACTTTTAAATAGAAGAGCTTCGAAGGAGCTCATTAATTGCAAGTTGCTGACTATATAGTCCAGGACGATATGGACATCATCCTGGCCGACTAGTACAAATCTCAGAACATCAGCCAGAGCATCGCCCTGAATGCAAATTGGATGGCTGAAAATTGTCTTGATCATCCAGGACAATCACACAATCATTTTGACCGATCAGTTCAAATTATAGGAAAATCGTCCAAAGCATCGCCCTGAATTCAAGCTGTCCAATCCAAATTGTCCAGGAGTAACGAAGGTTTTTTTGACTAGATCGTTCTGGCCGATCCTGCAATTTTCCAAGACAATGTGATCGTATCAATCATCTTTAATTACTGCCTAGATTGTCTGATCAATTAAGGCATAATTGTGAATATCGTCCAGGCCGATCCAAGATCGTCCTGGCCGATTACCAAAAATACATAATACCTTAATTATTTATGGCGGCAATTTCTTTCTGTTTTGAGCCTATTGTCCAGGCCGATACAACTATCATCCAAGACGATTGGCTAATGACGGTTTCCTTAATTAAGAATCTCTGATTAGATTTTCTGTTTTAAGCCCGATCGTTCAGAATGATGTAAATATGGTCCTGGATGATTTGAGTAAAAAATAGAAATTCTAAGTCTCTCAAGTGTGTGTGTGTGTGTAGGGTTACTTGCATCAGTCACACCAAAGATTACAATTGACTCAAAAAGGGGAAAAAATAAAATTACAAACTGACTCAACCCTTATCTACCCAATCATGAGCTGATTCTTATTTCCGTTCGATCTTTGAGTCCTGAAAAGTCAGTAGAAAAAAGGCAGTCATAGTGAAACAAGATTTGTATGCTATCATCAGAATCATAATCTAAAAACATGTGTGTAACACAAATAATTATCAAACTAATTTTCTTTATATTTTAAGTTTTTGTTGATTCTTAATTTTTATTGAATTATTTGGAATTTTTAATGAATTATTGAACTTTTAATTAGTTATTAATGAATTATTATTAAATTTTTAAAATATTTTATTTAAATTCAAATTACTAATGTCTAAATTTTTTTATTTTTATTTTAATTAATCATGTATAATTAACTCATATTTATTATCTTTATTTAATGAATTTTTAAATAGTTCATTATTGAACATAACTTAGGTATTTAATTTTATAAATAAATTAATCCAAATAATCATGAAATTGATGTCATTGAATAATGTTAACCAATAGTTCAATTCCTAAAGAATTTTGAGTTAATTTGATTTATATTTAATGGTTAATGAATTTTTTTAATTTACATTTAATTAAGCATTATTATTATTTTTTTAAAATATAATCAAGTTTGGATATAGATTTTATTTTTTAAAAATTTTACATGTTAATTAGAGTTGATTTAAAGTTATTTTATATTTTATGAATTTTATTTGAATTAATATGAATTTTAAAAAATTTGGCCCTTAATTAAAGGTTAATTTTTTTAGTAATTTTATTTTAAGGTTAATTAATGTCAAATCAAAGCAGAATTAATTCTTGGAATTTATAATATGTCTAAGTTCACTAGTTTAAAGTTTCATCCATATTAGATGTGTATATGATTTCCAAGCAGTTTTCTAAGTTAAATATTCATTGTCTTGAATTATTATCCTTAGGTGGCACTAATTTTCAAATGATTTGTAATCAAAGTATCTAACCCTTATACATACACATACAATCATACTACAACAATTAAGTGAACTAAATCTTAAAAAATTAGAGGTAACAATTTTCTAAATATTTGGGTTCAATAAGGACCCATTGGTTTACAAATTCAAAAACCAATGAAATAGAATTTGAATTATCTTAGAAAAATCAAGGAATATAAGTAAAATTGCCTAATTTATCTCACCAAAAATTTTTCTCAAGATAATGTATACATAAATAGCATTTGATGAAAATATTGAAAACCATAATAATTCAATTACTCTTTATCTTTTCAATAACCTCAAGTAATGCAATTTTTTATTGACAGAGCTCTGTTTAAACATTCTATGGAGGTATTATAAGTGTAGAATGGATTATTATTGAATTAATAGCAATTATTTTAGGACCTTAAAAGAACATTTTTCCTTGTAGCCCTAGTGTATGAATCTTACAAGGGGTTGGGTTTAGTAGTAGTAGTAGTAGAAATAAAAGGGGAGGAAGAAGATAAAGACGAGTAAAAAAGATTTCTTTTAATTTTTTAAATTATATTTTATTTTTATTTTTGTTTAGTTTTTAAATTTTTATTATTCAAATATAAGTTTGAGTGAAAAATTGAAGAAACATCATTTAGTAATATCTCACAAGCTTAATTTTATTATTTATGTTCAAATATTTCTTTATACACTTTTGAATATTAATTATCATATCTTATATTTGCTTGGATTGTAAATTTTGGAATTTTATCAATTAGAAAAATATTAACTTAATGTGATTAATAATGCACAAAGTGGAAAATAAAAAAAATTATAACAACCTATATAGTAACTAACAATTTCATTAAAACTAGCACTTCCTAATAGATAAAACTTCTGAAAAACACTCTAGCACTTAAATACTTTTCATAGGATTAATTGATTAAATACTTGTGTGCTTATTTGTGTTGTTTTTTTATTTGATTTTATTTGTTAGTGTTCATGTTTATATTTAAAAAAAATATTTTAAATAAAAATTTGGTGCGCTCTTCATAGAAACTCTCTATATTCACATGTTCATTCTTTTAAGGAGAGCTAAGGAGAAATTTAAGGTATACATGTTAATTAAAACAATAATTATTTTTCCATCATAAAAAAGTGAGAGATTACTGAGATTGTTACAACTTAGTTCTTTGATTATTAATATTTATGCAACATGTATATTTTTAATGATTCTAAATATTATTATTTTCCTTACAGGTTCTCCTAACATATTTTGGATGTATTGCTTTTGTTGTTTAGGTGCACTAACATTTTAGGGAAATCTTACTCTAGATTGTTGAAGACTTTAAATAAGAATAGATTAGGGTTCATTGTAAATGAAGTATGTATTTTTTATTTTATTGACTTTGAGAGTGTGTGATTATAATTGAGCAACAATACACACAAACACTAGGTCAGTGATTTAAATTTAATTTTTTTTAAACAAATTGTACTATATGAATTCACTTCATAAGAGACAATTTGTTCAAGTATACTCTCCTACGAGCAGTAAATCAAACACAAGTAAAATATTTTTCTAAGTACTGATCGTATTGTACAAAGTCTTTTTCGTACAGACTATGTCCATAGTACGAATTGGACTGGAATCCCAAAGTTTTCTAAAATGATCGTACTATACGATTGCTTGTTTGTACATACAACGTCCAAAGTATAAATTTGACTGGTCCCTTTTCATCCCGATGAATAAAATTTTTTGAATGCGATATGTATGATCTGATGTTAGTACAGACAACATCAAAAGTATAAAAATGTGGGGTACCATTACGTCCCGATGAAGATTAAAAATTTTCTCACCGTTCGTACAGTATGAACTTGGTTTGTGCTGGAAGATCATCATGTATAAATTTATTTCATACAGATTCATAATGATTCGTACACAACAGTTTTTGAATTGTTCATATGTGCGAAAATATAATCGTATAGTACGATTGTATATGCTCAAAATGGAAATTTTCTATTTTCTTGATTGTTTTTCGTGTCTTTTATATAAAAGGACCTTAGAAACTAACATAAAAAATATTTTTCTACATGATTTTTCAAGAGTAAGTGAAAGAGTAATTGTGTGAGAGTGTTTGAGAGATAGTTCTTGCAAGTGGAGTGTAAAGGGATCACAAGGTTATTCAAAGGTAAAATTCTCTTTTAGTTTTTGGGTAATAATTTTCTTTTCTCTTTCGAGTTTCTCGAGAGAAGATCTTTGAAGAAGATCTGGTTATCTTCCTGCACTTGGAGGTTATGAAAGGATGATGGTTTACGGCTGACATTTAGAGGGTCTGAAAGGATAACAGTTCTCTGCCGGCACTTGGAGGATGTGAAAGGATGACGGTTCTCTGCTGCCACTTAGAAGGTGTGAAAGGTTGATGACTCTCATCCACACCAAGGTTTGGTGGTAGAGAATAAATATAAAGGCTACTCTAACTTGCTGTGGGGGCAAAATATGAGTCACTTTAGTAATAGTGTAATACCTGAAGAGGGAGTCTTGAGGGAGTGGATATAGGCCATGTTTGACCGAACCACTATAAATCTTTGTGTCATTTTATTTTCTGCATTTTTATTTTTTGCAATTTTATTTTTGTTATTAAAAAGCTAATTTTAAAACTATAATCAAAATTTAGAAATTTGTTAAATCAGTTTTCTATTTAAAATTTCAAGAAAATTTTTTAAATTACAAATTCACCCCCCCTCCTGGTTATCCTTGGGACAATTGCATAGGTTTAACAACCTATACGGAATCAACATATAATCATACAGTACGATAAAGATCATATAGTATGAATTAGTATAGATCAACTTATATTTTTTTTATCATTTATAAACAATATTATAGAATTATTTTTACCACTCACTTAGTGTAAGTGTGTCAGTTGAATAAATTAATTTTTTCTTGGAATATCAATAAATAAGAAAAAATAGAAAAGAATAATTTATAACTCAACTCTTATGCCTTATAGTTTGAATCACCCTCTGTAAAACTTAATGCTTTAAGTTTGAGTTCTTAATCTTATCGTTGGGGTTTTGATCCACATTTTTTTGTAAGTCATCTTGGTTCTTTATTTTAGCACTCCATTATCATTTAGGCCTTATCTACACATTTACTTATTAGTTATAATTCGTGTAGTAAATGTACTAATTTAGAAAATAATGTATCAATGATTAAAACAAAGCATATGAAATGACTTACAACTCATGGGGTAAAACATATAAGTGATCTAATTTAACTTTAAATGATCCCAATTAAAGCACTGGAAGCTTAATTGAAAACCTTGGGACATTAGTTAAATGACTAATAATATCCAAATCTTGCATGCTTGCAGTCAAATCAAATATATTGATAAGAAAAATTCAACGTACCTATAATTGCATGGTTTTAACATCATTAGGTCCTTCAAATAATAAAAAAAAACACTTTTTAATCAAGGGGATCATTCAGGGACTTTTAATGAAATAAATTTATTTTGTCTATATTTATAAGGAGGGGCTTGTTGTTGTTATTGTTATTACGAAGAGTGTCACTCTCAAAACTATAAATAGACTCTAACTCTCTACATGAAAAGGGGTTGAATTAAGATTTGAGACTATAGAAGTCTCAAAGGTTAAAAAGTCCTAGGGCTCCACCACAATCAAATCATCTCTACCCAAACATCATTTGTTGTACCATCACTACCCAATCGTTGCTATAAAAAATAACAGCCCAAACACCATCGACAAGCACCCACTACCCAACCTTTGTTAATAGACCACTATTGTTATAAGTTAACATGTTATCACCTTCATCCAATCATCATAGTCGGACCACCGATGCACAACCATCACTATCGTGCTATAGCCACCCAATCATCACCACCAAACAAACACTCAACCATCTTCTTCTTGTCACCTAAACCCAATTATTATTGTTAGAAAATCTTTAGAAAGAAGTTAACACTTATAGCTAAAATAGAGTAAAATAAAGAGCAAAATAATATGAAAACTGGCAAAAGTATTACAAAATAGTGACAAAGTTATACGATGTAGAATACATCTTGGGGAATATTTTTATGTGTCTAAAGGGCAAAATCTTAATTTTATGTAGAAGGAAGTTTCTATTTAATAGTGAACATGTAGCTAACTATTCTAGATCACTAGTATTGATGAAATTGATAAAAAATTGTTCTATATAATAAGATAGTGGGAGTATGGAGGAAAACATTATAATGCCTCATTGTACATCAGTGTGGTGCTTATTAGCATATATCTTATTAATACTTTAATAATTAAGTATATTGACCTCTCTTTTGCTTAAATGCTTAAGTCAAAGGGTTGACCTGGTCAAACTGAACAAGCTAGGCCCCATGACCACCTCCTTTGTATTCAATGGATCAAACCAAATTTACTGAGCTTTGACCCAAGCCATGGGTCAACCTGGTTTACCCGGTTAACCTGGGTTGACCCAAATTGACCCAAACTCCTTCCATTTGATCTCAAATCAATTTCATAGCTTCTCAAGCTCAATTCTCACCTCCATTGGACCCAATAGGTCAGAAGCAACCCATTGGGCCCATTCCCTATCACTGGGTCAACTTGGTTGACCAGGTCAACCCAATTTAACCCATTTGGTCCATTTAAGCCAAATCAAGCTCAAATTCTTTCAAGCCCATCTTAGACTCAAATCCATGACCTCCTTAGGTCAAATTGGCCATATTAACTGTGTCAACCTTTAATTTGGTCAAGGCAAATCTAATATGGTCAAATTTTACCTATTTAGGTCAAGCTCTCCCTAATTAAAGCATTCAAACATTTCCTGTTCATCCCGACTGCAAACCATGACTAGGGTACTTTAATTCCCCACCTAATTCATTTTTTGTTTGAATCCTAGCCATCAATCAAAGGAATAGAGGTATTTAAAGTCCTATTAGGGTTAATTGGCTCACTCTCTTGCTTTTATTCTTTCCCTAGACACTCTCAACCTGAACTTCTTTGTGTGAGAGCTCTTCTAACTTCTCCCCACCTTCTTCCACTAAAATCCACCGTCAAACACCCGCCAGTGTTGAGATCTCTGGCGACACGAGGGCTTAGACATTCCAAGTCCTCCCTAGCTTAATTGAAGGCATTCTGAAGCTCAAGTTCAACTAGGGAAATATTCATGGATAGTATATAAACTCAACCATGCAAATAAATCAAAGATCTAATGGTGAAATTCTTTAAAAACCCTTAATCTAGGTCACTATACTTTGGGCTAATTATCTTTGTGTTTAGCACTTTTTAGGTTAATGAGATGAAAAACATATTGGGGCTTTGGTTTTTCCCTACTTTTCGGAGTACGAGATCTCTTCCATTGATCATTTGATCAATGGCAGAGGTTTTATTATTCCGCGATTATGTCCGAAAAGCTGAATCGACCCCACAGTTGATCATCTTAGGGTTAATTGGCTCACTCTCTTGCTTTTATTCTTTCCCTAGACACTCTCAACCTGAACTTCTTTGTGTGAGAGCTCTTCTAACTTCTCCCCACCTTCTTCCACTAAAATCCACCGTCAAACACCCGCCAGTGTTGAGATCTCTGGCGACACGAGGGCTTAGACATTCCAAGTCCTCCCTAGCTTAATTGAAGGCATTCTGAAGCTCAAGTTCAACTAGGGAAATATTCATGGATAGTATATAAACTCAACCATGCAAATAAATCAAAGATCTAATGGTGAAATTCTTTAAAAACCCTTAATCTAGGTCACTATACTTTGGGCTAATTATCTTTGTGTTTAGCACTTTTTAGGTTAATGAGATGAAAAACATATTGGGGCTTTGGTTTTTCCCTACTTTTCGGAGTACGAGATCTCTTCCATTGATCATTTGATCAATGGCAGAGGTTTTATTATTCCGCGATTATGTCCGAAAAGCTGAATCGACCCCACAGTTGATCATCTTAGGGTTAATTGGCTCACTCTCTTGCTTTTATTCTTTCCCTAGACACTCTCAACCTGAACTTCTTTGTGTGAGAGCTCTTCTAACTTCTCCCCACCTTCTTCCACTAAAATCCGGCTCAATCATAGCTGTTTATCCAAACTGTGGGAGATCAAACGGTCTGTGTTAGCGTACGACGTGGTTAAGTCCATGTGTAGGAAGCACGAGCACCTAGTTTAAGCCCTCCAAGATCTTAGGGTTTGGTGTGTTTACTAGTTTTATGCATTCCACTCATGGTTTCCAAAGGGTTAGTCATTAACTTTGATTTTAAACCAATTTAACGAAGCGACACTATAAGGACAATAATTTAACAAACTTAGAAAAATTCTAGGAGCTCGGAAAGGTCCCTGATTTACATGAAACTTTTAAAACATAAACTTAATGATGTTTTAAACCTCCTAGAATTTTTTAGGAATTTTTAGGAGTGATTAAACCCCTTAATTAAGAAACCTTAATTTACTCATTAATTAGGCCTTGTTAACTTCAAAAAATTCAAATAAATTCATTTTGAATTGAAAATTTACCCATTATACCTCAAAATCTTTGAAATTTAATGCTTAACCTCATTTAATTTGTGCCACTTAATTGGACTTTTATATGAACCTTAATTTAACTTTAATTAAAAAATTATTTTTTTCCTTAATTAAATAATTAAAATTATTAAAAATTCAAAATTTTCCCTAAACACTACTGAATACTCTTTAGATTATTTTTTACTTTTAGGGGAGATTCTAAGTAGTTTGAAGTAGGTTTGGATCAAAACCCTAAAATGCCCTTTATTAAACAATTTCAATAATTCATTAAATGCCTCGACTTTGAAAATTCAAAACTAAATCTAAAAAATTCTAAATTGGGCAAACTAAAAGGTAATAAACTCCAATCAACGTCTAGTATTTATTAAAAAGATTAGGTTACTAGAAACAATCCTGAATAAAAAAGTCAACGCTTTGGTCAACTATAGCTCATCAACTAGGTGCAAAAACTTCTAAACTTCATAACTTCACTTAGAAATCTCCAAATCCATCAAACTCATAGTCTAAATACTCCCCTTAAGGTATAACATTTAATTAAAATGCTAAAATTTCCAAAACTAGCCTATTTCAAATAATGACCTTCTGGACCCCCTTATCCTAGTATATAGGAGACCTCGGACCTTCTAAAATTTTCTAATGCAATTTAAACTTCCAAGATTACTACCCTAAGCAATAAAATGGATCAACAAACTAAATTAACTAAAATGGATCACAATTCAATAATGTTTAAACCTTAATAAAAAGTTTCCTTTTTGGCCTTCAACAAACGTGAACTCGAAATAATTTAAAATAACTACCCGACATAGGAATTATCCAAATCCAAACAGGCATACTACACACTCATATAGATTTGCTAGTGAAACACTTCTAGCCTTAGAATTACGACTAGTGTTTTACTTTTTTCTATTTCTATGATGTGACGTGATTGTGTGTGGCATGAGTGCTAATTGATTGCTCTAATTTGTTGTGATGATGGTTTATCTAACTATTGTGCCTTGTTTATTTTGCTTTTGGTATGATATGTGCAATAGATCACCCATGGGCTAGTGGAACTTTTGTTACTAACCCAGTCTCATACAAGTGGCCATGCTCATGTAGCACTAAGATAAAGGGAGCTAAAATAATTAAAGCTTTGAAATAAATGTTGTTTTTTGCAGATGCTCCAAAGAATGCTCAACCCGCTTTAAAAATTAAAAGAGAGTGACCAAGTGTATTTAATGTTCTGCACATATATAACTGCTTGTGATGTGATATATTAAACTGCTTGGGAAGTTTTCTATAGGATAACCATATAAAAGAGTCTAGAATTTTTCTTTTATGATGATGTAATATAATTTATATCGAGTTGTTAAAGTCTTCAAAGGCATGGAATTTCAAATATAAGGTGCCCAAAGAGAAAAAAAAAGGCCCCCTCTCTTAGGGAATTTATTTCTCATTTGGGAACCCTTAAAGGATAATCCATATGGAGCCCGAAGGAGACGATCAGAAAGGAGTTGATCCAGAGGAAGATTATCCATCTAAATATAGAGAGTTGAAGATAAAATGACTTGCATTTAAGACTTGCATAATTCAATAGGATTAGAATCTAGGTTGTTGTTGATGAGGCCTGTTTCTATTAATTTTTTGCAGACCCTAGGTTGTACTTATACAATACTTACCGTGGACTTTCTTTTTTTTCTTTATTAATTTGATTTATATTGATGTGTTTACATTTAATGCATAGTAAAACTTACATAATTTTCTTAGATTTCTTTTTTGCATGTGTGTGGCCTAATTTTATTATGCTCCCTAGGATAAAATTATATTTCTAGTCCTAATTAAATTCTAAAATTTTAAGAATTAAATAACATTGAAACCTAACAAGCTACGAAATAGACCAAATCAATTTGGGTCACATGCATACTAATACATTCTCTTATTCCTTCGATAAAACACTTCTTTGCTTATGGGTAGAGTCTGAATAATCTTGCCTATGAGGATAAGGTGCCGAACCTGGGGAAGTCAAATCTTTTTCTAAAAATTATTTTCTTTAAGCATGGTTTTAAAATCTTAAGCATTCATGATTTGGAGCCTTTTATGTAGCATGCATCACATTATAAACTAATTTAATCAAAATTTTAACAGCATTAGCTTTAGAGGCATTCACCCTACATAAGTCGGAGGCCACTTAGGAAACTCTCTAGATGTTGGCCTTACTTTCACAAAAAACTCAGCCTACCTACCAATCTTTCATAAAGATCAGATATCATGGATTTTATGTGCCTAGGTGGTTTGCTGACTTTCCTTTTCAGGTAGGATATAAGCGAAAATGCATTAGCTAGGACACGGGTGTTAGTGTTGCGTGTAGAATACTAAACTCATTCTATATTTAGGGTTCAGGGCTACTATATTTGGTGTGTCATAGTGTGCCTAATTGGTGGGTAAGTTCATCTTCTTTAGGGGCTATAAATCATTGCTATATGCATCATATGGATGACACCACTTCCATCCTTACTCTATATATGCTTCAAGTGCATGATTCCTTTTCTCTGACCTCTTCTCACTACTATAGTTCCTCTAAATACTGAGATGAACCGTGCATATTGACTAAGCCATTTTAATCCTTTCTTTCCCATTGAGTAGGATTTCCCAGTCTTCATTTTATGCCAATCTCCTTTTTGGGAAGAATAATAACAGATCCTTTATCGAGAGTATTATCATGCTCTAGCCTGATATGTGATTAAGCATGGGGACTTACACCCATTGGAAATGGAATTCCATAATAAATAAACCCACTCAAGATGATGTATCTGGTGGGGGTTGTTGAAATTGTTGCAATTTAGTTTTTTGATTGTTGAGATTCTTGCAACATGTGTATTTTTGATGATTCCAAATATTATTATTTTACTTACTATTTCTCATAATAGATTTTAGATACATTTTTTTTGTTGTTTGTGTGCACTAAAATTTTAGGGAAATCATACTCCAGGGATTGTTGAAGACTTTAAATCAAATTAGATTAGGAATCATTATAATTGAAATCTGTATTTTTTATTTTATTAAGTTTGAGAGTGTGTGGTTGTAATTAAGTAATTGTGTACACACACACACACCCTAGGAGACTAATTAATATGTTTAAACTAATTATATTATACAAATTTATTTTGTATAGAATGATTTGTTCAATTATTCACTCCTGTGAAAACTTAAAAGAATAGGTGAAGAAAATTTTTCTAAGTATTGATTGTAGTATATGAAGGTTCATGCTGACAGCATATAGAGTAAGAATTGGATGGGTCCCTTTTCATCCTAATGATTTGCAAAGTTTTTTGAATTGATCATATTTTATGATCACTTGATCATATAGACGATGTCCAGAGTACGAATAGGAAGTGTCCCTTTTAATCTCGATGAATGCTAAATTTTTCTGAACTTATTTTACTGTACGATCACTTGATCGTACAAATTATGTCTAGAGTACAAATTGGATGAGTCCCTTTTTGTCCCAATGAATGCTAAATTTTTTTGGATGATTTGTACTATATAATATCCTTTTCTTACATATGACATCCATAGTATGAAATTAGGGGGTGCCTTTTCATCCCGATGAACTTAAAAATTTTCTTAACCGTTCGTACATTTCAAATAGGATTTGTACTAGATGTTCATTATGTATGAAAATATTTCATACAATTTTGTATTGGTTCGTAAGCAAAAGTTTTTGAACTGCACGTTCGTATGAAAATATGATCGTAATGTATAGTCATATATGCTCAAAATGGAAAATTTTAGTTTATTGAAAAAATTTTCATCTCTTTCATATAAAATTTTCTAAAAAACTAGCATGAAAAATGTTGTTCATTGTGATTTTTCAAGAGAAAGTTAAAGACTATTTGTAGGAAAGTGTTTGAGAGAGAGTTCTTGCAAGTGGAGTGTGAAGGGATAACAAAGTTACTTAAAGGTAAGAATATCTTTTATTTTTTGGTTACTACTCTTCCTTTCTTCTTTCTAATTGCTCGAGAGAAGATCTTTGAAGAAGAACCAATTTTTTGCAGACACTTGGAGGGTGTGAAAGGATGACGGTTCTCTGTAGACACTTAAAGGGTGTGAAAGGATGATGGTTCTTTGCCACACCAGGGATTGGTAGAAGAGAGGAAAATCATGAAGTCTTCTCTTCTTTATTGAGGGGAAAAAGGAGAGTCACTTTGGTAATAGTGCAATACCTGAAGAGAAAGTCTTCAGGGAGTAGATGTAGGTCGTGTTTGATCAAACAACTATAAATCTTTGTGCCAATTTTTTTCCTGCATTTTTTTTTTCAATCTTGTTATTGTGGTTGAAAAGCATATTTGAATATAAAATTAAGTTGCATAATTTTAATATTCAGTTTTCTATAAAAAAATTTAAGAGAGTTTTTAAATTATCAATTCACCCCCCTCTTGGTTAGCCTTGAGACAATTATGTAGGTATGACATCCTACCCGAACTTTACTGGGGAAACCTCATGAAACTAATCAGGTCATGCATATTATCATTGATCTGGGTGTGCTGGCTAGAGCTACTATCCTCAATGGTTGATCGTATGTAGGATCTAATATGCCCTCCCAACAGCCCGCTTGTAAAGAGCGCAGAGTCCTGAGATCATTTCTATCCCTCGAGGTGGTGCAGTTGTATACCCTCTACACTCTATAGTGGCGATGTCCTTTCAGAGGTCCATAAAGTATCCATAAGTTGGATAGCTAATTTATCTAACATATGTTAAGATCAAGATATAGAAAGAGGGTTTATAATGATTTTGGCAACTAATCTTAGGAATCAATGTGAAGAATGATGATTTCATTGGAGCATATACAATCTTAAATGAAGTGATAGTTTATTCTTGGTACATGCATCATATATTAGATTGCATACTAAGGCCATTACTAAAATGCTAGTATAATATATGGGAGTGCATGTAATATCCCTTTATTTAATACCTAATCCACCTATAAAAACATGAAAAGATCATGGTATGGATTATATTATTATTTAAGTTTTTATGATTCATTCTGAAGATGATTAATTAGGAAACATTTTAAATATTTTTTTGATAATATTTTTAGGCTTGAATGAGAACACTACAATGCTAAGCTCTTTGCTTGGGTAAAAAATATTTGAGTCTTTATGAGTGTTGTGGCGTTGCCTTCTCCATTTATTAAGGATAACTACGATGCTTATGGAGTTGCACTTCAACATTGAGGACTCTATTTTTAAGGAACTTTTTAGAAATAAAAATATCATGGATGAAAAGAAGTGGTAGGATGGTTAGTGTCGTGGCACTATGTTAATTTTAAGATTTTTGTATAAATATCTAAGGAATTAGCCTCTTTACCTTTTTTCATTCCCATTCACTAAAAATGTCCAGATAGAAGCTAAAGAGGATAAATATGAAAGAGAAGAAATGAAGATAGGTTTTGGAGGCCATGAATCAGATGTTTCCATTACGCCAGTTGAAGAAGTTGTTCATCTCATGGTAGGAATCCTACTTTAGTTTTAATTTGGAAGATTTGTGAAAAATTTATGGTGATTAATTTAATTTAATATAGTTTGAGAAACATTTTTACTATGTTTTTTAATATGTTGTATAATAGAGAAATCAAAGCATTTTGACAAGAAACACTCAACACTTAAGAGGGTGATTTCAAATGCAAATTTTTATATGTTTTGCTACTTATTTTTATTGTAACAAAAAGTGTCATAAAATAATAAAAGCTCTAAAATCATGTTATATATGTTCCCCATTAATGGTTTTCCGAATTCTAATTGTTGAGTTTGTATACAAGTTCTACCGCTTGTATATTATTGGAATTGTTGTACATGTGACTACTTTTATACATTCATGCAAAATGTTAAATGTCATTTATATATGTTAAATATATTGATATTTTTATGTTTATGTAATGAAATGTATATGTCATGTTCATATGGTGGAGAATATATATTGTGAATGATAGTTAAAAAATTGATATTATTTCATATTTTATGTAATACAAGTAGAGTTATAAGGGTCTCCATACAAATTTATATGTTCCATCAATCTTGAACAAATGTGTGATGATTAAGTAGAGGTAGAGGTATAAGGGAAATAAGGCTATATGTAATCCCTTGATATATCCCTTATAAATATGAGATGATCAAGTAGAGTTATATGAAGAAATCAGAACATGTGCATGTGAATCATGCTTTGGATAAAATACATATAAGTGATGTTATCTACCCTAAACTTAAGTTCTAGTTTAAATGAAGCTCATGTATTTTCTATGTACAAAAACAAGTATTGGTCATGTTGTTGCTACACCCAAGTTCATGTTATTTCCACCTACAAGTTCAATAAATGTATAGTATTGACACATAACTACTATTATTAATCAAGTATGTTGCAAATCTGATTTCATGGAATAGAATTTTGATGATAGCAAACACTTCTATTTCTCTACAACTTCCTTGCCTATTAATATTTCAGGTCCACAAGATCAAAATTTCATTTTGAACCAGCTCATGATTGGGTAGAATAGGTCTGAGTCAGTTTGTAAATATTTTTCCTTTTCTTGACTTAATTGTAAAATGATGTGATTCCTGATGCTAAGTAACCTTGCACACACACACTTGGGAAATTTTGTGACTGATTTTCTAGTTTTCTATTTTTACCCACATCGTTTGAGATGATCCAAATATCATTCTGAACAATCGATTAAAATAAGAAACCCTAATTAGGGCATCCGGGTTAAAACATCCATCATTAAACACATCATCCTGGATGATATTATCACTGTCCTTGATGACAGGCTCAAATCAGAAAGAATCAGCCACGAGATCTATTCAGGTAGCTTTTATTTTTGGACATCATCCAGGACATCATCCTGGAAAATACATCATAATTATACCTAAAATAATATGGTAATTAAGGAAAGCAATTAAGGTTTGATTGATCGATCCTATCATATTGATGATCGCAGGATCATCCTGGACAATCCGTTACACAAAATCTTAATTCTTCCTCGACAATCAAAAATTGGCCCGGTTCCGTTCAGGGTGATATTCTGGATGATTTGTGATGTTTTGAACTAATCATCTCGGATGATATACCTATCATCCCGGATGATCAGGTCAATATTCCATCATATAAAAATCCATTCAAGGTGATGTTCTAGATGATCTATGATGTTTTGAACTAATCATCCTGGACGATCGCGAGATCATCCTGGACGATCGCGAGATCATCTTGGATGATCGCGAGATCATCCTTGACGATCAAGTCACTTTTTGATCATCCAGACTCTCATCCAGGGCGATGCTCTGGATGATATTCGATGAATTGTACTAATCATACAAGATGATATATTATCATCCTGGATGATATGAATAAATATCTTTCTAATCGTCCCAGATTGTCCCGGCTAAGTGAGCTTAATTTTCACTGATCCTACATGATGATCTCCAGATCATCCTGGATGATAATATTGGTTGGTTTGTTACAATTAAGAGCTATTTTGAAGTTCCTGAATATAAAATATCTTATATCACTTATGAGGGTATCTTTTTCTACTGTCTTGACCTAAGAAAGCATAGAGGAGAGGGAGAGAAAGTGAGATAGAGTGAGAGAGGATCTTGTGAGGGGGAGTTTATGAGAGATTTCATAAAGGTTGCTCCAAGAAAGTATCAAATTCATCTTCTTCGATCATCATCTCTTATCCTTGGAGGTTTGAGAGAGGTTACTTTAACAATCGATCAAGGTTCTCAGCCTACTTCAGGAGGAAGGAAAAGGATTCAGGTTCTCTGCCTCACCGGTGTCGGTGGAAAGGAGGTTTTGTAAAGGCTTCTCCACTTTATTGTGGGAGAAAAAGGAGTCACTGAGTTTAGTGCAATACTCGGAGGGCTGCTCCAGGGAGAGGACGTAGGTTGAGTTGACCGAACTACTATAAATTTATGTGTTCTTTACTATTACTTTTTTCGCATTCAATTTTCCCACTTTAAATTTTTTTGTGGTGAATTTTAGTTCTGCTTGAGTTTGTGTTTTTGATGGAAATATTTTTTTAAATACCAATTCACCCCCCTCTTAGTTAACCTTGGGCTAGTTCATAGGGCTTAACATTTCTAATAAACTTACAAGTGGTAGCAGAGCGGGATTCATAAAAATGAGTTTTTGAAAACTTTTGAATTTCGATCCATGGCTAACTCCGATAATCGTAATATTGTGGAAGAGTATTCTATTATCCGACCACCTTTGTTTGATAATGTTCCTTTTAATTTTTGGAAAACTCGCATGTCTACATTTTTACAATCAACTGACTATCGCATGTGGATGTTTACAAAAGATGGTTATACGCCTCCAATTGGTAAACTTAATGGCATTACTATTCCACTTCCTTTTACTGAATGGACTCTTGATGGTAGGGATATAGCACAACTAAATGTGAAATGTTTGAACTATTTTTTTTGTTCTTTAAAGTTTGAAGATTACATGTATGTTTCAACTTGTGTTACTGATAAAAAAATTTGAGATAAATTATTTATCACTTATGAAGGAACCAAAGAAGTTAAACAATTTAGAAAGAATATTTTATTACATGAATATGAACTTTTTGTATAAATTCTAATGAATCGATTTCTGACATGTATACATGATTTACTCAAATTGTCACCTCACTGCATATTTTTGGTAGAGAACTCATAAATTATAAAAAGGTTAATTAAATTTTGAGATGTTTGCCTTCTTCCTTTGATGCTAAGATTATTGCAAATTTTAAATCTAAATATTTGAATACTAATTTGATTGATAACTTACTTGGATCACTTATTGCTTACGATCAAGGGGTGAATCAAAGAAATCTTGATAAAGGTGAGAAAATGAAGGAGAAAATTGTGGCATTAAAGGCCAACATCACGGACATTGACTCTTCCGGGTTTGGAAGTGATGATGTTGCCTTAATCACAAGGTAATTCAAAAGCTTTCTAAGAAAGAATCGTAAGAACCATCATAAGTGGAATAAAGGTAAGGGTAGAAAAAATTTTAAGAGTTCTAATGATACTATCTATTTTGAATGCAAAAAGCCAAGACACATTAAAACTGATTGTCCTACACTTAAGACTCATCCTAGTAAGGAGAAGGGTGAGGAGAAACCCAAGTTCAAGGATAAGAAGAGGTTCTAAAAGGCATTCTGGGTGGATTCTGCATCTGACTCATCTGAGACTGAAGTTGAAAAGGAGGCAACAAATTTGTGCATAATGGCAGACGATCATCTTGGTCAAAGTGAACAAGAGAGGTATGTGAACTAACCTACGAGCAACTATTTGAAGTTTCTGAACAAATTCATGCATTATAGGAAACATAAGAAATCACATGCTAGCTTGAATTTGAAGTTTTAAATTTGCAAAAAAAGCATGAAATTTTACTTAAAGATTATTCTATAATTTATATCAATCACATGTCATTACTTGATTAGTTTGATGCATTAAATAAGAAGCATGCTGAATTATCTAATGCACATTATTCCTTGAAGTTACCTCGTGTTGATTTAGAAAGATTATTTAAGAAATCAGAAAATCTCAAAGCTTTTGAAAATAAACCAATATTGCATGCATCACATAACCTTAAAAGGAAGCAACACCTCCCGAGTAGATTAGTAAATCCTTTTCCTAGTGTTAGATGTTCTTTGTGTGGCATGTTAGGACACATCTTACACACATGCACCATTCAGCGTAGTACACATTGGGTGTGGAGATTGAAATTGCATAATTCACAGTATAACACACATGCATTGCATTCTTTTTTCCATAAGAAGGGACCCAAACATGTTTGGGTTCCTAAATCTTAAGCTTAATGATTTTATAGGCTAGATCACACAAAAGGTCTCATGAGAGCATGTGATACCTGAATAGCGGATGCTCACAACATATGAATGGAGATGCCAGTCAATTCATTTTGCTGGAGACTAGGACAGGAGGAAAGGTTACTTTTGGGGACAACATAACCATGAAAGTGGTGGGTAGAGGTAAAATTGGAAACTCCA
Source organism: Dendrobium catenatum (assembly GCF_001605985.2). NCBI lineage: Eukaryota > Viridiplantae > Streptophyta > Magnoliopsida > Asparagales > Orchidaceae > Dendrobium > Dendrobium catenatum. Next base: position 1,795,113 of record NW_021318608.1, on the reverse strand, counting down.
AAAACATTTTGATTAAAAAATGTTTTTCTTCTAGATGAATTGAAAAATAACTTGCTTAGCATCAATTAGCTTTGCGATAAGGTCTAAATCATAAAATTCTTGATAAATAATTGCATTATAAGCTTAAATAATAATACTATTTTGAAGGAAAAGCGGATCAATAATATTTACATGCTTGACTTAAATAATATTGAATGTGCTACTTAATTTTTCTTAAAAACTGCTGCTGATGATTCATGATTATGGCTCTGGAGGTTATGTCATTCTAATATGAAACCCCTTCGGAAAGTGACCCAGAAAGAACTAGTTAGAGGTGTCGCCAAGCTTAAGTTATCTAAAGACCACCTTTGTGATTCCTACCAATTAGGGATGCAAGTCCAATCCTATTTTCACTCAATTAAGGAAATTAACATATCTAGACCTTTAGAGGCCCTTCCCATGAATTAGTTTAGACCCATTAGCACTACCAACTTAGGGGAAAAAGTCTATGATTGTGTGATTGTCGATGACTCCTCTAGGTTTACTTGGATTAGATTTCTGTCATATAAGAATAAGTCTTTTGATTAGTTTAGATCTTTCTTCACTTGGATTCAGAAAAAACTTGGTTGTGAGATCTTGACCATCCATAGTGACAATTGGGGGAGAGTTTAAAAATGAGAGATTTGAGACTTCTATGAGGCTAAGGGGATTAATCACAACTTCTCAGCTCCTAGGACCCCTCAGTAGAATGGGGTAGCTGAAAGGAAGAATCAGACCTTTGTTGAACCCGCTAGAGCCATGCTTACTGAGTATTCACTTCCAAAGTACTTTTGGGCTAAAGCGGTAAACACAACTTGTTATGTGTTGAATAGGGTGAATGTTAGAATCAAACTAGATAAGACAACATATGAGATCCTTAAGGGTAGGACACCCAATCTTTCCCACCTCCATGTCTTTGGTTATAAGATTTTCATTCATAATAATGGGAAATCATGCTTAGATAAAATTGACCCAAAATCTAATGAAGGAGTGTTCTTTGGATATTCAAGTGTGGGGAAATCCCTTAGGGTGTTTAATAATAGGACATTAATAGAGGAGGAGAGTACTCATATAGTGTTTGATGATCTGATCTTAAGAAGTCTAGAGTTGAGGATGATGATGAAGTTCAAATTTTGGAGAAGAGGGTAGAGCCCCAAAACACTAAGGGACTAAGTGAGATTACCCAAGGAGTAAAAAATGAAAATTTTGAGGAAAGAGTTTAACCTACAAACACCTTGACTAGAGATTGGAGATATTCTTTAGTCATCTTAAAGAACTGATCATATGGGACCCTTCTGAAGGAGTTAGGACTAGGCATGGACTTATGAAGGAAGTGAACCACTCTACCTTTATCTCATTGACTAAATCCATCAACATCAATGAAGCCCTTTCTGATGAGTTTTGGATCTTAGCCATGCAAGAGGAATTAAATCAATTTATTAAGAATGATGTTTGGGAGCTTGTAAAAAGACTAAAGGGACAAAGTGTAGTTAGAACCAAATGGCTCTTTAAGAATAAGATGAATGATTATGGTGTGGTGGTTAGCAATAAGGCAAAATTAGTCGCTAAGGAGTACACCCAAATAGAAGGGATCTATTTTGAGGAGACCTTTCCCCCTGTAGCTAGATTGGAATACATTAGAGTGTTATTAGCCTTTGCATGTTATAAGGGATTTAAGCTTTTCTAAATGGACGTTAAGAGTGCGTTTTTAAATGGGGCAATAAAAAAGGATGTGTTTGTAGAGCAAACCCAGGTTTTGAGAGGTCCAAATTTCCAAATGGCCTTATATGGATTAAAGAAGGTACCCAGAGCTTTGTATGAGAGGCTTAACATATTTTTATTAGAGAGGGAGTTTGTTAAGGGGAGCATAGACTCCACCCTTTTTTGAGGAAAGTAAGAGATTAATTACTCATTATTCAGATCTATATTGATGCTATTCTTTTTGGATCTTCTGATAAAAGGTTACGTAATGATTTTTCTAAAATAATGAGTAAGGAATTTGAGAAGAGTATGATGGGAGAGTTATCCTACTTTTTGGGGTTTAGCATAAGACAATTGGATAATGGAACCTTTCTAAATCAATCAAAGTACATAAAGGGCATCATAAAGAAATATGAAATGGATAAAGTCAAGCAAATTAATACTCCCATGACCTCCAGTGTTCAGTTGGATAAGGACCCAAATAAAAAATCAGTTGATCAAAAGAAGTACAGAGGGATATTGGATCTTTACTTTTCCTGACTAGTAGCTGACCTAATAAAATATTTAGTGTTTGTCTCAATGCTAGATTTCAAGCTAATCATAATGAATCCCACCTATTTGTAGTAAAAAGAATTCTTATATATCTCTTAGGGACCCAAAACTTAGGAATCTGATATCCTAGGAACAACACTTTTTTTTAAGATTTTGGATATTTTGATTTTGATTTTACAGGATGTAAGATGGATAGAAAGAGTATTTTTGGGACTTGCTAATTTATAGGACAGTCTTTAGTCTCTGGGTCCAGTATAAAGCAAAACTCTGTTGCACTTTTCACTACTGAAGCTAAGTACATTGCTTTAAAAAGTTGTGTGGCCCAAGTACTTTGGTTGAAACACCATGTTTTGGATTTAGGATTACTTATAGGCATAACTTCAATCCTTTATAACAACACTAGTGCCATCTACATTTCTAAGAATTCAATTCTGCATTCAAAGACCAAGCACATAGATATAAGGCATCACTTTATTAAAGATCATGTGACCAAAGAAGATATTGAGTTACACCATGTGGTAACTGAGAATAAACTGGCTAACATCTTTACTAAACAATTGGCCTTCGACACTTTCAGCACTTAAAGGACCAGATTGGGTGGAATTGATATAAATGCATGTACTTGATTCTTACTGAATTTTGATTTTTTATTCTTTGTTTATTTTCACTTATGTTATTTTCTTTTTGCAGTTTTTCTTTTATTATTTTTTCAGTTCTGTTATTTGATTTTCCTTCGTATGTTTTAATTTGTTTTCTTTTTCTTTTAATTAATGTTGAATTGATACTTTATGCCTTATTTTAAAAAAAAAATTTGAAGTCAATGTTTGACATCTCTAAATCAGTTAAAAGGAGAAAACACCATTGATTGTTTCCTTTTCTCTAACTTTTTTTAGTGGTGTAATTTTCTTTTCTAAACAAAATTCTATCTCAAATTAATAATTGGACTTTGCGATTAAGATCTTTTCAATCTATCTACAGTAATCTAACTTATATATATAATGTCTAGAGTCTTTATATTACCTTCAGGTTTTTTGTAATCTTGCATTATATTTATCATATGCTTTTTTTATTCTATTTTATGATTCATTCTTCCTTATATTAGAGAGTGAGTTTTTTATTTTATCTGAAAGATATAATAAAAATTGAGAATATTTAAGAATTTTGAGAAAGGGGATATAGCTTGCAAAAAAAATGAAAAAAAAAGTCTAATGATGGCTAAATCAAAAGATGCGCAATGACGCCAAATTGAAAAAAAATACACAAAGTGTATCAAAAATCAAAAGATACGCAAAGAGCCTCAATCAAATTGACAAGAAGTATAAAATGAGCCCACCAAAAGTAAGCTTCTTCTCTTTCAAAATTTTTAAATCTTAGAAGACTTCATGTGTCACTTGATATTTTTCAAAGGCTTAATTTATGAATTCATGATTGTGATTAATTACTTTGATATATTATTTTATAAAATATTTTTTTAACCAAGTTTAAAAAATATATCTTTTTCTTATCCAATTATTTTTTTGATTTAGATCTTTGTTTTCAAAAGACGGTTTGCCTTGGAGACGTCCGAGGTAGGGCTAACAGGATCGGTTGTTCTACCATTTTTTAGATTTCGACGATGTTAACTCATTAATTATTACAATATTTTAATTCAATCCTATGAAGAATTTATCATATTTGAGCTTTGATTTCAAAAACTCTTTGCTTTTGTTCTTTTTGATGTAAATTTTATCTTTTTTTGTATTTTTCTTTTTTCTTTTTCAGTTGATTTTAAAGTTTTTGGGCTTCTCTTATCATCTCCATTCATCCTCTGATTTTACACTTTTTGTTACATCATCCAAGATGATAGTCTTATCATCCTAGACAATCGGTTTAATTCACTATTTGAATTCCAGCTAATGGCTGATATGACTCTTTTGCTTCTTATCGTCCCAGATGATCTGATAATCTTTTACTTCAATCATTTGTGATCATCATGGATTATCCTCTTCCTCCTGGATGATGTTTTTACTGTTTTCTCAATTATTAGTAATCATCCCGTACGATCCACTTGTTCGTCTTGGATGATACACGTGGCAATGCATTTAAACCATTTAAATTTGGCTGGCACGATCAATAATTGGTGATCATCCCAGACGATCCACATGTTCGTCCTAGACGATACACGTGGCAATTCTTTAAATGTTTTAAATTCGACCGGTATGATCCATTGTTGTGCATCATCCTGGATGTTCCACCTAATTATCCTGGATGATGTACTTTTTCAACACTCGTCTGAAATGTCTCCTTGGGATGATCGCTTGTGTCTTATCATCCCAGACGATATCTAATCATCCTGGACAATATTACCACCTTTTTGACCAATCATGCAGGACGCAATTATTGTACCTGATAATCCTGGATGATTTTGTGTTCGTCATGGATGATCAAATCATTTCTTTTTAAACTGTGGATTGCAATCAGTTTTTCTCACACAAATCCTCTTGAATCCTCTTGTGCTCTTCTTACTGTCTGTTTTCATAATTATTGCTAACGGAAAAAGGTCTCGCATGCCTTCTAGAAGCTCATCGAGGGAAAATCTTGACCCTCGTTTCACAGAGGCGGTCGATCAAACTGCCTATCTTAGGTACAAATAAGTCAAGATTACTATATCTTGGACTGTCAACCCGTATATTCTTTCCTATCCCGTGCTTAATCTTTTTGCTCACACTACCCTCACCTTCCTCCTTACATTTACCGTCCCTTTCAATTCAGAATTACTTTTTGAATTTTACATTAGCCTTCGTATAAATTCCTCTTTCACTGCTCTCCAATCCTATGTGAATAGACGTCCCGTTGAAATCATATATTAGAACTGTCAAGAGCTTTTGCATCTTTCCACCATAGGGGATAAACTCCACACCCTGTGTACTAATTCTGACTACGACTAGGCTCCCGTGGATCACTTTTTAAGAAACACCAATGCTCACTTTCATGTTGGAGAGTCTAGCACCATACTCAAAGATGCTAGGACAATCCAACATGTCCTTTGCACTTCTATCCTTCTAAAAGCTGGTGATAGCATTCATATTACTCCCCTTCTTTTGATCACAACCTTTTACATTTTGTCTCAATGTTAATTCAATGCCACTGATTTTATTTTTTGCTACATTAAGTATCTGACAAGTATTAGAGATTCGAAGCCCAATCTTTTCCTAGGACATATCATTACCTATATCTTAGAATCAAAATAGAACTTCAATATCATGCCCCACCAAATTTTTAGCTTGCCTTATACTCAAAGAACTCCTTCCACATTCTTCACAGTACTCGTCTCCACCCGAGGCACGAGGAAGCCAAGGGAGCTGAGGAGGAGGTAGATCCTACACCTGTTCCTGCACCTGCTCCACTCTGCCAGCACTCTCAGCTGGATCAGTTAATAGAGCAATTCAACCAGTGGGAGACATAGTTTGAGACCTACGTTACTGCGTATGAGCAGCAACATGTTGAGGATGTTGCTCATTTTGACTTCTACGTGGCTCACCGACAGCACTAGCACGACAAGGATATGGCAAAGTTTGGAGAGCAGTTCGCCATTCTTTCTAGTTACTTTCAGTACCCACCACCACCACAACCACCTCCTTCTTCAGATAATCAGGGACTATCTTTATTTTAATTTGTTTTCATGATATTATTTTTTCTTATTTTAGTCTTCTCCTACTTTATATCTTATGTGTTATTTTTTGCTTTTTTCCTCCTCATTTTTGTGATGTCAAAAGGGGGAGTAGATGTATTATTCTAGTTTGTACCCCTATTCTATTTTGTACTGTTTCTTGTGTGTATTACTATTCTAGTTTGTATTGTTGCTAGATAGATGAATTGTGTTTGCTCCTTCTCACTGTTTCTTTAAACTTCTTTGAACTCCTTTAATTATTGTTAAGTTTTCCATCATCAAAAAGGGAGAGATTGTAGCAAATCTGATTTCAAGAAATAGAATTTTGATGATAGCAAACACTTCTATTTCTCTACAACTACCTTGCTTACTAACATTTCAGGTCCACAAGATCAAAACAGCTATTTGAACCTGCTCAAGATTTGGTAGAATAGGTCTGAGTCAGTTTGTAAATCTTTTTCTTTTTCTTGAGTCAATAGTAAAATGATGTGGTTCCTGGTGATAAGTAACCTTGCACACACACACTTGGAAAAATTTCTAACTGATTTTAGAGTTTTATTATTTTGCTCACATCAGCTGGGTTGATCCAAATATCATCCTAGATGATCGATTAAAAATAGAAACCCTAATTAGGGCATCCGAGTTAATGCAGCCATCATTAAGAACATCAATTCTAATAATGTTACCATCTTCCTAGACCACAGGATCAAATAAAAAATAATTAGCCACCATATCTATTTAGGTAGCTTTTATTTTTAGACATCATCCAGGATATCACCCTAGACTATGCAGCACAATTATGCTTAAAATAATTTGGAACTTAAGAAAAGCAATTAAGGTTTGATTGATTGATCATATCATCCTAGGCAATCGCAGGATCATCCTGGACGATCCGTTACACAAAACCTTAATTCTTTCAGGACGGTCAAACATCGACCTGGTTTCATTCTGGGAGATGTTCTGGATGATTTGTGATGTTTTGAACTAACCATCCCGGATGATATACCTATCTTCCAGGATGATCTGGTTAATATTTCATCGTCAAGACATCCATTCAGGGTGATGCTGGATGATCTGTGATGTTTTGAACTAATTATCCCGGACGATCACGAGATCGTCGTTGACGATCAAGTGACTTTTTGATCATCCATACTCTCATCTAGTGTGATGATCTGGATGATATTTGATGAATTATACTAATCATATAGGACGATATACTATCATCCTTGATCAGATGAACATATTTACTTCTGATCATCAAACATCATCCCGGCTAATTGAGCTAAATTTCCACTGATCATACAGGATAATCTCCAGATCGTCCTAGACAATAATGTCAGTTTGTTGCAATTAAAATCTATTCCAAAGCTCTTCTATATAAAATCTCTTGTATCACCCTTGAGGGTATCTTTTGCTGCAGTCTTGACCTGAGAGAGCCTAGAGGAGAGGGAGAGAAAGGGAGAGAAAGAGGATCTTGTGAGGGGGAGTTTATGAGATATTTTAAAAAGGTTGCTTTAAGAAAAGATCCAAGTCATCTTCTTCATTCTTCATCTCTTATCCTTAGAGGTTCGAGAGAGGTTCACTTCAACAATCGATCAAGGTTCTCTGCCTGCTTCAGGAGGAAGTAAAAGGAGTCGGGTTTTCTGGCTCACCGGTGTAGGTGGAAAGGAGTTTTTTTAAAGGCTTCTCCGTCTTGCTGTAGGAGCAAAAGGAGAGTCACTGAGTTTAGTGCAATACTCAGAGGGCACCTCTAAGGAGTGGACATAGGTCGAGTTGACCGAACCACTATAAATTTCAATGTTCTTTACTATTGCTTTTTCTGCATTTAATTTTCACACTTTGATTTCTTTGTGGTGAATTTTGGTTTGGTTTGAGTTTTTGTTTTTGATTGAAATATTTTTTAAAATGCTAATTCCCCCCCCCCCCCTTTTTATTAGCTTGGACTAACCCCCCCCCCCTCTCCCGGTTAGCCTTGGGCTAGTTCATAAAGGCTTAATATCCCTAACGAACTTTCAAAGTATACTACTAAAATCATGGTAGGAATAAAATATTGCATAATTACCACATTACTTTTATTGAACTATAAAAATATCATGTTTAATTCTTATTCAATTAATTTTAATTATAAATGTTGTATTCTTTAGTAGGTCTCAGGAAGCCTACTGAGCAAGTGGTTCGCTCACCCTATATATGTTTACATGTTAAATAAGAAAATGCTAAAGCCCCAATTGAGAAGAGAAAAATGTTGATAAGGTCAAAGTTTAGGTGGTTACTATGTTCTTATTTTATAAATTTATTCTTTTGTGATATATTCATTCATTTATGTTGTTGATATGTTAAAAAGCTATGTTGGATTATTGTACATCATTTTTATGATGAAATGCTAGTTATTTATATTTTTGTAATATAATGTCTTAGTTGGTTTTGGGATAACTAATTAATGATGAGTGAAATAAGTTAAGAACAACTCTTCTTTTAGTTCTTCAGTGTGACATGGCAATTATAGGAGGAATGAGAAAATAACCTAATAGGCAATAGAGCCTTAAAATATTTTACAGTACTACTACCCAGAGAGTAGTTCTTGTCCTAGGTTAAGTATAATATCTCTCATTATCTTCATTACCCTTCACCAACACCAACATTAACATTAATGAATTCCACACCTATAAGGTTGATGCATACTTCGAACATCAACACCAACCATCATCTTCAATATCAACAGGCATCATCACCTATTAGGTCACTACAATCTTCTATATTAATACCGACAAACATATTCATTATTTTCCACGTTTGCTTCCAATGCTAATGCACATCCTTGCCTATAATACCAATGCACATTCTTGACACCAACATCAACACTCCCCAACTTTATTACATATCATCACCTATAAGGTTGATACAAATCATCGACACCATCATTTATGCCCCCCAACTCTACCTTTTTCCATCCCAAACAATATCTATTATCATCGACTTCAACTTCTGACATACCCACCAACATTGATGCAAAATATTGGTCGTAAAGTTTATACACCTCATCAATATGTATTCTGACTCCTGAGATAAAGGGCAATGTTTAAACAAGAAATTTTTATTTGTAACCATTTATGCCTAAAGGAAAGTGGCTCAAAATACCACGAATAATATCTTAATGGTAGATTCAATGCCTCGATACTCCTCTAACTTCCATAAAGAAAATCATTCTCTATACTTTTTGTCTTCTAATATTGTATAATCACTTTTTGTTATTGTAGAGATTAGTATTAATTACAATTTAAGGCATGCTCCAATAAAATTATTTTAATAGAGTTAAGTCCCTTAGTTTTCCCCTTTTTGGATTTTCCTCATAACAATACGAGTGTTTGTGGGAGGGCGGGGGGAACCATACCCCACTCCCCTTTATATATATATATATATAACACACTCACATTTTTCCCCTTAAAAAACCTGATTGTCCTAAATTCTTAGCTCCATTCTTTGCTCAGTTGCATATTTTTCATTTTTTCCTGAAAAACCCCCTTCCTTATTTTCCTCAACATTGCCTGTCAAATCAATAAAGTTGAAAGGTACAAAAAAAGTTTATCCCCTCATTCTATAACAAAGGTACCATTCTTTCTCCTGCCCTACCTCCCCTCATTTGCTAAAGAAACTTATTTTCCTTGGCCCTTCTTTGTGTTAATATTCATATTCATGCACAAGAGTGGTGTAGTAGAAAGCTCTATAAGTAATTCTAGCATTCTATAATGATTTGTTTCTCTATAGTCTATATAGAGCTTTACCTTTAAGAAAAAAAAATAGTTGTGCTCTTTATTATTATGTATATATGAATATAGAGATAAAAAACTATATCAAATAGCCTTAGGCTTCTTAGATAAAGGTTGAGTAATGAGATAAAAAGTGATCACTTAGCTTTAGGCTATAAGTAGATTAATAAACAAAGAAATTGAAGTGAATGCGCTTTCTAAAAATCTAAAGAAAAGGGTAGAATGTCAAACTATAAGATTTATAAAGCTTTAAGTAAATAGGTTTTCAAAAACATAATTGAATGACCAAAATAAAAAGGCTATATGTTAGAATGGGTAAAAATTGAAATTCTTAAAAATAGATTGTTGTCCGTTAGTAACTTATTTGTTAGCAATTTATTATTATAGTAAATATCATTAAATTTTTAAGGAACTAATTAATAATTTATTAGCAATTTGTTGATAATTTATTACTTATTCCAGATTTAAATTTTAGAATTCTATGTATATAAAATAATAAATGGCATAAATAAATATCATTTTGTTAAGGGATATTGTTCCGCCAACCCCGGTGAGGCAGAGAACCCAACTCCTTTTGCTTCCTCCTGAAGCAGGCAGAGAACCCAACCCCTTTTTTTCCTCCTGAAGTAGGTAGAGAACCAAACTCCTTTTGCTTCCTACTGAAGCAGGCAGAGAACCTCGACTCCTTTTGCTTCCTCCTGAAGTAGGAAGAGAACCTCGACCAATTACTGAAACTTACCTCCGTTAAACCCCCAAGGACGAAGGACGAAGACTAGAGAAGACACCTTAGAACCTTGATTGGAGCAACCTTTGTGAATCCCTCTTACAAACTCCCCCTAACAAGTTCCTCCCTCTCTCTCCTTCTCTCTCCTTCTCCACTTGGCTCTATCAGGTCAAGACAGCAGCTAAAGGTCACTTTGCATGAGAAAATTTGGGTCCTTTAAATACAATTTCAAGAACCGACATTATCGTCTACGATGATAGGAATATCATATTGGTCGATCAGTATTAAATAAGCTCAATCAGCTGAGATGATTTGGGACAATCAGAAGAAAATTTATTATATCGTTCAGAATGATACAATATCGTCCTGGCCGATTAGTTCAAATCTAAGTACAATCATCCTGAACATCACCCAGAATAGATGCTGGCCTATATCAATCATTCAGGACATCGTCCTAGCCGATCCTATGATCGGCCCGGCCGATGTAATCGTATCAATCAGCCTTAATTAATTTTAGTAATTATGAGATTAATTTAGGCATAATTGTGCTTCATCATCTAGGACGATATATATATATATCTTCCTAGCGAATGTCCTAAAAGAAAGAATACCTAAATTGATCATAGCAGGTGATTCTTTCTAATTTGAGCCTATCATCCTAGTCGATACAAGGATCATCCATGACGATGTGCTTAATGACGGCTGCTTAACAAGGATGCCCTAATTAGGCTTTCTATTTTTAGTCGGATCGTCCTGGCCGATATGAACATCATCCATGCATATAACACCCCAAAATCTAACTTAGAAGAATTATTCAATCAATCCATTAAGTCAATCTTCTACCACAGCTATCTATTATCATCAATCAGTGACAACAGTCTAACAAAAATCTATAAGTTAAAAACATTAAGTTTTTCTATTCATTGCCAAAAGTTCAATTACAAATACTCATGTTCTACACATTAATCACATGTAATCCATCCTGTCCTGAGTACAAAAAGAATCAATATAACAAAAGGACAAAAACCTAAAGATTCCTGATCAACCTAGATCTCCCGCTCCCTTGCCCTGACCTAAAAATATTAACCACATATAATGAGCTTCAAAAAGCCCTGCATGTCACCAAATACCTACAACTAAAATCAAAGCACGGTACGAAATCAATATACATGTCAATCGGTTAAATCAATATCAGTCACTTACACATGATCATTGAGTCAATGCAGAAATAGGAATAAGTACATAAATAGAAATAAATACAGAAATGATTATTAATACATAAATGTGTAGAGCCATAATTATCAGTAGAAGAATCAATAAACAGTATAAAAGTTTGTAAAGACGTCCGTCAAATCTCTACAGTAGTAGTCATATCAATAATACCAGTCAATTCAGTAGACAAATCTTCATATCTAAAATCTCAGTTAAATCATTAAAGAAATCTTCGTATCGGTAATATCAATCAAATCAGAAAATAATATCAATCGTATAAATAGAATTCATCGGTTCAATAATATCAGTCGGTATAAATTGTCAAACCAATACTATTGTTCTTGACTGTTGAAATCAAATCAATGAAATGAAATCATAATATCATTTGAAATAGATGTAATCAATCAATGCCATAGAATCGTGTCTTAGAATCGTATTAAGATGTACACTTACAATTCAGTTATCCAATATCACGTGCTCAGTGAATCACATGTAACTTACTTAGTATATCACGTGCATAATGTCAGAACAGTGAATCAGTAGTATTAGTTTTTGTATCCATATCAGTAACAATCCAATAACATGAACAGTAATGCCATAACTGTGAAATCATACATTAATAAATAATCCGTATTGTAATGATAAATCCATATAATAATGATAGGAATAGTGATTAAACACATGTATTTTAGTAATCATACTAAACAACATACTCAACAAGTAAAAGCCCTGACTATTATGGTGTTTTTTAGTCTTGTATCAGTATCAGTATCTTATATCTTGTATCTATTGGCTCAGTGAAAAGAGTTGTCACTCTTTGTCTATCGGCACAGTAATCATCTCCTTATAACTCCCTTCAATAATCACGTGATCAGTAAAGGGTAACACCAAACTCTTTTTAAAGGAAAGCCCGTCGGCCCACCATCCAATACAGGTCAATCAGTATCCAACCAACAGTTCAACCAGTCTTTACATGTCTTTCACACACACAGTACACAGTAGTATCATAGTAATAACAACAATTGCAATCATATAACCATATTCATCATTATCTTATCAACACATTGCAACCAATAAATATAATTTAGCTCAATTTAGAAAACCCCTTAAAATATTGTATATTAGACAAAAGTCTTTGTAAAATGCATAGATCTAGAAGAAAATTGAATTACTAGAAATTATGTAAAACAACATTTCAAAACTTTACTTGTACTGAATCAATATTTTTCAACAGCCAAAAAATTTCCTATTCGATAAAAATCCCACAGAATTCAAAATACCTGGTGAAAACTCACAAATAAATATTCAAAACATATAAAATCATCATTTCCATAACATAGCAAAAGTTACGGGGTAAAAGTTTCGTCAATACAAGATATGCAAGAATTTTTGTAATGGAAACACAAAATTGAGCAGAAAAATACCAAAACATAAAATCTTTGAAATCAGAAATAGGATTCAGATTCCTTACTATGAGAATAAGAATTCTTCCAACAGCGGCGTCGGACGAAAATTGCTCCGTAGCCTCCAAAACCAAGCTTTTTTCCTTATCTTTCTCTCTCCTACTTTTCTCTCTCTTCAAAAATATCTCAAATCATCTATTTAATGAACTCGTTCGTCCAAATGATGTTTCCCATTCATCCTGGGATGAAACTCTTTGGACACAGATCATATAGACTAAAATTAATTCCAATTTCTTTCTTCACGAGACGATGCTCTCGGGCAAAAAATTGTCCCAGACAAACTCAGGTTCATAGAAACAAACCTGCACTTTACTCAGTTCATACATGTAGTTTGTATGCACTAACCATACATATTTTCATAATTTTCTTCCATTCGTCCCGTACTAAGGTCAGTTCGTACAGACTAACTGCCCTAAAAAAAAGAAATTCTGAGGGGTTTTACAGAGCAAGATTACTTAGCATCAGGATCCACCTGTAAAAATGACTCAAGAAAAAGAAAAACATTACAGACTGACTCAAACTAAATCTACCCAATCTTGAGTTGGTCTTGAGTTGTGTTCGATCTTGTGGACCTGAAAAGTTCGAAGGCAAGGCAGTCGTACAAAAACATGAATGTTTACTATCATCAAAAGTCTAATCCATAATCTTAGATTCGCAACAATCTTCCCCTTTTTAATGATGGCAACCACAATAAAAAATTTTCAAGCAGTTATGATAGTTTAATAAAAATAGTGCGACGAAGAAAAAACAGCTCACTAAGTTCTAGAATCACATTACAAGATACATCAGACTACTCCGCTTTTTGACATCATAAAAAGGAGGAGGAAACTGAAACAACCATAAGAAAAACAAGCAACAGATAACATAAACTAAAACAACCATAAGAAAAAACAAACTACAGAAAACAGCATAACAAAAAAAAAAATAAAGAAAGGAGGGACTCTGATCATCAGACATAGGAGGAGGTGGTGAAAAGTAACTGGTCAAAGTGGTAAACTTAGATCTGAACCAGGCTAGGTGCTGGTCGTGCTGGTGCTACATGCAGATGATGTCCTTAGTGTGTTGTTGTTCTTGTGCAACAACATAGGCCTCAAAGCGGGTCTCCCACTGATCAAATCTCTCCACTAACTGATCTAGCTGAGAGTGCTAAAGGAGAGGAACAGGTTCAAGAATAGGAGCGAGAGACTCCTCCTCCTCGTCCCCCTGAGCTTTCCCATACCCTGGGTGACGAGTACTGTGAAGGACGTTGAAGGAATGGTTTGAGTAGAAGGGTGGCTGAAGGTCAGGAGGAGCAGAATATTGAAGGTTGTATTTGAATTTTAGAACATATGAAATGATGTGTCCTAGAGCAAGATTAGGCATCCTTCTATGACATGTATCTCGAATTGTAGTTAAATGATCGATGTAGTGAAAGATCAAGTCGGTTGCATTGAATTCACAATTAACTATTATATAAAAAGTGGTGAGTGAAAGAAGGGGAGTGATATGGGCACGATCGCCAGCTTTGGGAATCATAGAGGTGCGAAGGACATGATGGATCATCCTAGCATCTTTAAGTAAAGAGCTAGTATCTCCAATATGAAAGGAGGAATTATTGTGGCAAAGAAAGTGATTGGCCGTAGCCCAGTTAAAATCAGGATCTGAAATGAGGGTATGCAGCTTATCCCAAATGGTGGAAAGCTGTAACAGTTCGGCACAATCCTGGTATGTGATCTCAACTAGGCGTCGATTCACATATAAGGTGAGAGCAGTGTAGGAAGAATTGAAGCTAAGGTTGGTTTAAAATTCAAATAGAAGTTCAGAATTAAAGGGGCTACGAGGGTACAGGCGATCATCCCAAGGAGTCAGGCCAGACAATCGTTGAAAAAGTAGATCGTCTAGGCCGATTATGTGGATCATCTAGGAAGATGATCAATAATGGATCATACCGGTGTAATTTAAAATGTTTTAAATCATGCAACATATGTATTGTCTAGGATGAATAGTGGATCATCTAGGATGATTGTTTAAAAATAGATCTTCCCGGGCGAATTTATCGATTTTAAACATGCTGACATGTGTATTGTCCAGGATGAATAGGTGTATCGGATGGGACGATTACCAATAAATGCTTCAGTAAGGATGAAAAAGGTATCAGCTAGGATGATCAACATGATTGTAGCATAGGACGATCATATCTTCAAGGATGATAAAGGATCGTCCAGGACGATGAAGAGCAGAAAAGTTAGAATATTCAGCAGATGGAGTTTTTGATGAAAAAAGAACATATCGTTCAGGACAATAAAGGTATCGGCCAAGACGATGTGATAAAATTTTGAACTTCAGAGGAAGGATAGAATTGATCAGGGAAGGCCCCAAAATAATAAAATCAATTAAGAACATCAACGAAAAAACACAGAAAAATGGCATAAATAGTAACAAAGTGTTAAGTTTTTTTTTTAAGTTCAGGAAAGCATGTATATGATAAATGCTTCAAATAATTAAATTTTAAATATTTATAAGTTCAATGAGTTATCAAAGTCAAAATCTAAAAATGATAGAATATCCGATCCTGTTAACCCTAGCTCAGACTTCTTTCAGGGCAAAATCATCTTTTAAAACTAAAAGTCCTAACTCAGAACAAACTAATTGGGTAAAAAAAGATCTGTTCAAAATTTGCTCCAATGAAAATATCTTATAGAATAATATACTAAATCAATTTGTTTCAATCATAGAATTTGAAATCAAGCCTTTGAAAATATCAAGTAACCCATGAATTCTTCTAAAATTTTAAAAGTTTGAAAGAGGGGTAAGCTTGTCTTTTGTGGGCTCATTTTATGCCTCTTGTTAATTTGAATGGCGCTCTTTGCGCATCTTTTGATTTTTGATACACTTTTTGTGTATATTTTTTAATTTGGCGTCATTGCGCATCTTTTTGTTTTTTGGCGTCATTGGACTTTTTATTTTTTGTTCTTGCAAGCTAGATCTATTTTCAAAAAATCTTTAAATATTTTTTGTTGTGAGTAAATCTTCTAGATATTAGAGAAGAGAAACTCACTCTCTAATATAAGGAAGAATAGATCACAAAACAGACTTTAGTAATTATATGGTTAATGCAATGGCAAGATTTCAATTAACTTGAAAGATATATAAAAACTTTGAATATTATAGATATAAGGTAGATTATTGTAGCAAGATAGAAAAGATCTTAATTTTAAAAACCAGTTATTAATTTGAGATTGACTTTTATTTAGAAAAGAAAATTATACCACTAAAAGAGGTTAGAGGAAGGGAAACCATCAACGGTGTTTCTACTTTTAACTGATTTAGAGATGTTAAAACATTGACTATAAATATTCAAATAATAAAAATAAGGAGAAAATATCAATTCAGCGATGATCCAAAAAGAAACGTACTAAATCATAAAAAGTAAAAATGAAAAAAAAGAAGAGAAAGAAACCAACTAAATAAAAAGGAAAGAAAAGAAGTTAACAATAAGCAATTGATCAAAAAATCATGTAACTCAGATTTGATTAAGCAGCAGAAATAAGCAATTAAGAGTCGTGAGCCTCCACAATCCAAGTACCATATGCTCTCATGAGGTCTTTGTTGAGAGCACACCTGCAAAATCATCAAATGTTAGATTTAAGAATCCAAACAGGTTTGGGTTCCTTCTTATAAAAAGAAGAATGTGATGCATAAGTGTTATGTAGTGAATTATGTAATTTGGGTCTCCATACCCAATGTGTACTATGGTGAATGGTGCAAGTATGTGCTATGTGTCCTAACATGCCACATGAAAAACGTCTAACTCCAGGAAAAGGATTTCTTAATCGGTTCGGGTTATAATGCCTCTTCCTAGTTATTGGCTTTGGATCAAATATGGGTATCATCCAATTTTTCTTTAGTGCATCAAATTCAGCTTTAAACCTCAAGTGAGCATTTTCTAAATCAATCTCCAAACAGAGCTTTTTATGCTCATATTCTTTAGTAGAAGCATTAAAATCAGATTCAAGCGAGGTGTAGGAAGCTTTCAAAGAATCAAGCTCAATTATTAATTCAGAATGCTTTTTATTTAAATCATCAAATTCATCAAGTAGAGACATGTGGTTGATATCAATTTGAAAGTGATTTTTAAACAAATTTTATGATCTTTTTGTAAGTTCAAGAACTCTAATTTCAAACTAGCATTAGTTTTCTTAAGTTTTCTATATGATGCATGAATTTTCTCACATATTTCAAGCAATTGGTCATAGGTTGGTTTTCATACCTCATCTTGGTCAGATTGTTCAAAATCATCAGCCATTAAGTGCAAGTTTATTGTCTCCTCTTTAGGTTCAGTCTCAGATGAGTTAGATGTAAACTCCGCCCAGAAAGCATTTTAGGCTCACTTCTTTTTATCCCGTATGGATTTAGGTTTCTCCTCATTCGTTTCTTTGTTTGAGTGATCCTGAAGTGTAGGACAATCAGCTCTAACATGTCCAGGCTTCCTGCATTCAAAATAAACAACATCCGAAGAACCTTTAAAATTTTTGTTATACTTACCTTTTCTCCAATTCTGATGATGCTTGTGACTCTTCCTTAGAAAGCTCTTAAATTGCCTCGTGATTAAGGCAATATAATAATTTTTAGACTTGGAGGAGTCAGCGTCCGAGTTGTTCGCCTTAAGGGCCACCGTTTTCTCATTCTTCCTCTCACCTTCATCAAGATTTCTTTGGTTCACCCCTTCCTCATAATCAATGAGTGAACCAAGTAAATTATCGACCAAATAGGTATTTAAATCTTTAGACTAAGAAATTGCAGTGATTTTAGCATCAAATAAGTAAGAAAAACATCTTTAAATTTTGTTCACTTTTTCATAGTTAGTAGGTTCTCTTCCTAACGCATGCAATGAAGTAACAATCTAAGTAAACCTCGTATACATATCAGAAATCATTTCATTAGGTTTCACACAAAAAAGTTTTTAATCATGCAATAAAATATTCAAACAAGATTGCTTAACTTCATTAGTGCCTTCATAGGTGAAACACAATTTATTCCAAATTTATTTTCTGATAGATCAAGTAGAAACACGCATGTAATTTTTAGATTTTAAAGCACAGAAAACATAGTTCAAACACTTTGCATTAAGTTGTGCTAAATCTCTTTCATCAAAAGTCCATTCAGTAAAAGGTACTTCAGTTTAATTCCATTAAGTTCACAAGAAGGTGGAGAATATCCTTCTTTAAAAAGCATCCACATACGATAGTCAATCGATTGTAAAAAAGTAGACATGCAAGTTTCCCAAAAATCAAAAGGAAGATTATCAAACAAAGATAGTCGTGTTACAGAATATCCTTCCATTGCATTATGATTATCATTATTAGCCATGGATAAAAATTCAAAAAGTTTTCAAACTTAATTTTTATGAATCCCGCTCTGATACAACTTGAATGTTCATTAGGGATGTTAAGCCCATAAGAATTGGCTCAAGGCTAACCAAGAGGGGGGGGGTGAATTGGTATTTTTAAAAAATCTTCTTACACAATCAAAGCATAAAACCTGAAACCAAAATCACCACAGAAATCAAAGTACGAAAAAATAAATGCGGAAATAAGAAAAGGAAAAATCACACCAGATTATAGTGATTCGGTCAACTCGGCCTATATCCACTCCCCAAAGGCGCCCTCCAAGTGAATCTTCTTTTGCTTTCACAGCAAGGTGGAGAAGCCCTCCAAAAAAATCCTTTATGCTAACCCTGGTGAGGTAGAGAACCCAACTCCTTTTGCTTCCTATTGAAGCAGGAAGAGAATCCAACTCCTTTTTCTTCCTCTTGAAGCAGGCACATAACCCAACTCCTTATGCTTCCTCTTGAAGCAAGTAGGGAACCTAACTCCTTTTGCTTACTCTTAAAGAAGGCATAGAACCTTGACTCCTTTTGCTTCCTCCTGAAGTAGGCAGAGAGCCTTGACCAATTGTTAAAGCTTACCTCCATTAAACCCCCAAGGACGAAGGATGAAGAGTGGAGAAGACACCTTGGAACCTTACTAGGAGAAACCTTTTATAATCCCTCTCACAAACTCCCCCTCACAAGTTCGTCCCTCTCTCTCCTACTCCTCTT
Source organism: Dendrobium catenatum (assembly GCF_001605985.2). NCBI lineage: Eukaryota > Viridiplantae > Streptophyta > Magnoliopsida > Asparagales > Orchidaceae > Dendrobium > Dendrobium catenatum. Next base: position 1,775,948 of record NW_021318608.1, on the reverse strand, counting down.
GGCTCTCTCAGGTCAAGACAGCAGCTAAAGGTTGTTAGGAAAGTTGCTATTTACATGTTTTACATTCTTGCAACTTGTATAGTTTTGATGATTCCAAATATTATTGTTTTATGTATTATTCTCTCCTAACATTTTTCAAAAGATTTGTTTTTGCTCTTGTGTGTACTAATATTTCAGGGAAATCGAACTCCAGACTACGAAGACTTCAAATCAAATTCAGCATGAGATACTATGAGAATTTGAAGCTTGTACTTTTTATTTGAATTAAATTTGAGAGGAAGTGATTATAATTGAGTGAATAAATTCACACACACTAATGGAGATCTTGAAAAAGTTTTTGTACTGATCGTACGGGACGAACATTGTTCGTACAGGACGATCAGATCAGTTATCTCCTTGTTAGAGCAATGGAACGGACAGGAACTGAATTGGAAAATTTTTCTAAGTTATGATCATCGAGACGAAATCATTTTCGTCCCAGGACGAGTTTCTCTCTGTAAAAATTTCGTCCAGACGAAGTCCTATTCGTCCAGGACGATGGGAACCGACTATGGCAATTTCTGACAACGTTCTACAGTTTTCAGAACCAACTTTTGATATAACTGTTTGTACCGGACGAAATTTTTTCGTACGGGATGAACCTATTTCGTCCAGGACGAAATTGGTTCGTACAGATGCACAAATGGTTCGTACGGAACAGTTTTTTACACAGTTCGTCTGTACTAACTCAATTTCGTATGGGATGATCCAGTGCACCGAAAAACATGTTTTTAGCAGTTTTTTTGGCAGTTTTTCATGTTCTTTCTATATAAGGAGTCCTAGAAACTATTACAAGTGCCTTTGGAGTTGTTTTCTCTTGAGAGGGATCATTGAGAGTGAGAGTTTGGGAGAGATTGTAAGAGTGAAGAGTGAGAGATCAAGTGAGGGGTTTGTGAGGGATTCACAAGGTTACTTGAAGAAGAAGATCTCTTTGTTTCTTCTCATCTCCTTTGAAGGCTCTCAAGTGAAGTTCAACAACATCGGTCCGGTTCTCTGCCGACACTTGGAGAGTGTAAAAGGACGATAAAGTGTATCTTTGACAGCCATTGTGTCTTTGTTCTTTAGGAGAAAACTAGAAGAGAGAACTTGAAAGGGAGAGAGGAAAGGGTGGAGTTTGAGAGGGAGAAGATCCTTGGAGGGGATTTCAAGGGAGTGTGGAGGGGGATATTCACACGGTTGCTCCGCGAACTTGCACTTTAGTACCATCGGATTCAAGGATCGTCTTGAGGAAAGTTTTGAGATGGGACATTTAATTAGGTTTAACAACCTAATTCATATTGAACGAGTTCTCACAAAGGTCACTTTGCATGAGAAAATTTGGGTCATTTAAATATAATTTCAAGAACTGATATTATCGTCCAGGACTTTATGGCCGATCAGGACAAAATAAGGTTAACCAGCAAGGATGATTTGGGATGTTCAGAAGAATATTTGTTACAATGTGCTGATTAGTTGAAATCCAAGTACAATCATACTTAACATCCCCCAGAATAGATGCTGGCCGATATCAATCATTTAGGACATTATCCCGGCTGATCCTGCAATTGTCCCAGCTGATTGATAGCCGATGTGATCGTATCAATCAGCCTTAATTACTTTCCATAATTACCAGATTAATTTAAACATAATTATGCTTCATCGTCCAAGCCGATGTGTATATTGTCCTGGCCGATGTCCTAAAATAAAGAATACCTAAATTGAACATGGTGAATGAATCTTTCTGATTTGAGCCTATCATCCTAGCCGATATAAGGATCATCCAGGACGATGTGCTTAATGATGGCTGCATAACCAGGATACCCTAATTAGGGTTTCTATTTTTAGTCGGATCGTCCTGGCCGATATGAACATCATCAAGGCCGATGAACTCAAAATAGAAAAACACACAAAATCCCTCAAGTGTGTGTGTGCAAGGCTACTTAGCATCAAGATCCACTTTTACAAATGACCCAAGAAAAAGAAAAATATTACAGACCGACTCAAACTAAATCTACCCAATCTTGAACTAGTCTTGAGTTGTGTTCAATCTTGTGGACCTAAAAAGTTAGTAGGCAAGGCAGTCATAGAAAAACATGAATGTTTTCTATCACCAAAATTCTAATCCATAATCTAAGATTCATAACAAAAACTACTACTCTGAGTTCAAATTCAAGATGTGGTCAATAATCTTAACAAGAGGTGGCATATGGCACTCAATAGAATATGGAGGTGCTTATATAAACATAACATAAAGATGTACTCAATTCAAAAGGTCTAAATTGTGATCACGTCTACAGCCACTTAAGCTTTAATGGTTAAAGGCTGAATGTATCTAACTGAATTTGATTAAGTATAATACCAAAATGGGTATGTTGTGCCAAAATTCAACACTTTCTCTACATAACAAAATCCCAAATATAGTCTAACTAAATTTATTATAGCAACATTGGAGAAAATGGTAACTTCTTATTACACTAGTTTGTCTACAACCTAGCTAATTTTTTTTAATTGGTACACTAAATTACTTAATAACTTTATTAAAATAGTCACAGTGCTTCGAATGATGTTCCTTAAATGATTCAAAAATTACTTCAAAATGATAATAATCATAAATTTCACCCTAAACAACAGAGGGATGAGATTTCACAAAATATAGAATAATAAGGTGAAATCTAAACAAGTGGTGTGATCAACTATTCAACAAAAAGTTTGTTGATAAACTCCTTATAAAAAACATTTATGGCCAAATAAACCAAAACCTCTACATGAGTTTAATAAATACCTTTCAAGAACTTCTAAATTGGAAAGAAATATTCAAAAAACTACACATGTTCAAGGGTTTCAGTACCAACAACCAAAATTCCTACAAAAAAAGGAAGCAATTTAAAAACTATGACACCAAAAAAAGAGTATTATGGATGCATATGCTTTGCCAAATAACAAGGGAAAATTGACACTCTCCAATCCAAGAAAAATATATATAAGGGATAGGTCAAAGAGGTCCCTATCCTTTAAGAGAATGTAAACACATAATACTCATGTAAGGGTGCACCAAAAAGATATTTCAATATTTCCATGTTTCAATATGCACTCAAGATGTGTCAAGTCAAATCATATATATGTGTCAAAATAACTAGAAAATATGTAGTCATACTAAAATGTGTAGAACATTAATCTAAAATTTCTAGATTTTTGCCAAAAAAAGTTACTAAGATTCAAAAGAAACAAAATTTTGAAAACAAATATTTCCCCCCTCTTTCTCTTCAAGTTTAACTAGAGATATAAAATCATGGATCATCAAGAAAAGTGTTGAAATAGTGGAACATAGAAATAGTCAAAGGCTTAAAATATTTCTAAATCTGCTAAGTTTAATTGGGCCATTGAAATGCATAATAGTTGGTTTTAATGGGTGGAACAAAACCTCAAGAAAATCCAATATCATAATGGGTTCCCTCAATAATCTAGCATATAATGGATAGGCCAGAAGAATGATTATAAAATAAGCACCAAGGAAATAGCTAGATTTTGCATATCATAATTCTTAAAAAATTAATATTATGTGATAAATGAAAGGAACTCAAATTTATTGTAATCATTAATTCTATCTATCAAATACCATCCCAGCCATACTAGCCATCCCTTGGCTCTTAATCCTTTGGACAAAATTGGGAATGATGAAAGGCTAGCCTATATCATGCCAATACGCATTCCATATATGGGTGGATGATTTAGGAAGGATTTTATTAGGACAATTATGTATTACTCTATAATTAATTATTTCTTTATTAATTAAGATATTTGTATAGATCTGCAAATAGGATTTGCTTGATATAATAAAATTAAATCTTTTTCCTCTCAACTTCTTTGAATTAAATATGAAATCAGAACCTTCATTGCCTTAGTCAGAATTCAAATTATTTTTTTTACTGCTGGGCTTTCTAAATGGATGGACTAACTTTCCCTCAAGAAATGAAAATGAGGGGATTCTTAGCTTATTCATTCATACATACATCCAACTTAGAGGAGAAATAGTGTTTCATATCGTGGTCTTTATACTCAATCGAGAGAGATGAAGGTATCGTGCATCTCATCTTAAAAAATTAAATGAGAACCCCACGGTCTTTGCAGTTTAATGTGAGAGACGGACGTCTAATGAACCCCTGCCACTTGTGTGTGACCAAATAGGACAAGAGATGTGTATAGTTAGAGAAAATTTTATGCTTGTTCCTTGGGTGGAACTATGTGAAGTCTCATCTTGTACTATTGTGCCTTCATTATCAGCCTTCCCTTAAGAACTAAGTGGGAGACAAATTTGAAGGATAATTAATCCTTACTATCGGTTGTCACACCTTCATTCTTTATTTCCATTAATGATATCTTGAGGGCTACTGTTTAATGTAGCCTTCATTGCTTCCCTGCACCTTGTATGCTTAATTGATATAACCTTCGTCACTATCAATTACCTTTGCAGTGTAAGAAGCTAAATCCTCCCAAAGTTATGACCAAATTGAGGACTCTATAGTACACCGAGGGACTTAATAAATCTACCTTTTTAGGAGTGATTACCAAGTATAGAATGATAAATTTGTATTCCCTAGCTTAAGGGAAGTGTTAGTTGCAACTCAAGCCCATGAGTTTATGTTTTTGATGACAATAAATATTGTGGATCACATCATGTTGTCTACTTATTTTTGCAAAATATTTTTGTTTGTGTGTATTAACATTTCAGGAACACCATGCACCATCCAACAAAGATTCAAGGCTCAAGATTAGGTAGATTATGGTATGTCATAATAATTTCTTTAATATTCATTGATATATTTTTGATTTCTTGAGTCAAATCCTGTATGGGTGTATGCTTACTTGGTGACCATATACACATATACGCAGGGGGAATGAGATTGAGTCAAAACTAGAAATTTAACTATTGAACTAATCATACTATATGATATATATCATACTATATGATCAGCTAATCTAATTATTCGTACTTGATGATTTAGATCATCTAAGATTATTAGTTGTGATCATGAAAAATAGCTTTGAATCACAATTTAAACAAGATTTTGAATTTCATTTTTGTTCTAATCATCCAAAATTATTTACATTGTATTGGATGATCTATGACAATCATGCACAAATTGATTTTATGATTAGGGGACAAATTATACTTAAATTGCTTGATTAAATTATATAAAACAATCTTAAGATCATATTTGATGATCTTTGATATTCCATGGGATGACTCTCAATCATACCAAACTCTCAATCATACCAAAAAAATACCAAAATTTTTCTACTACTCATCAAAGATGATCCCTAATAACATACTAGATGATATGTACAAATTTGAACTAATCGTATTGGACTATCCTGCGATCATCCAAGACTATTAGGTCAAATTCTTCATATCATAGTAGATGATCCTACATGTTGCGGATCTATGGTTTATGATTTTGATGATAGCAAACATTCCTTATTGCTTTACAATTGCCTTATGTGCTAACGTTTCAAGCCCACACGATCAGACTGTAATCTGGAACGAGCTCAAGATTGGGTAGATTAGGTCTGTGTCAGTTTGTAATCTTTTTCCTTTCTTGAGTCTTTGTATTTGGTGTGGCATCTGATGATTTGTAACTTGGAAGATTTTCTGTTGTGCCCTAAAAGATTTCTATTTTTGTTAACATTGTCCGGGACAATATTTATATCGTCTTGGATGATCTGACAAAAGTAGAAATCCTAATTAGGGCATCCTCATTAAAGAAGCCGTCTTTTTGCAAAATATATCGTCCTGGACGATTTTGTATCGGCCACGACGATCGGCTCAATTTAGCAAGAATCTGCCGCCATATCTACTTAGGAAAATATTATTTTTGGATATCGTCCAGGTATATCAGCCTGGACTATAAAATATCGTCCTGGCCGATCCAGGTCAATTTTTCAAAAATTTCTCATGCAGTTTTGTAAAGTAATTAATGGGGATTTCATCCAGGCCGATCGCAAGATCGTCCGGGATGATTAGACATCGT